>NC_069501.1:84461582-85061582 GCF_027579735.1 Bombina bombina
GACCGGGTGTCTATCAGAGAGGAGTCATAAATCTCTGTACTGTCTGGGTCATAGGAGGTGGTGAGTGCCCCAGCCATTGGGGTATAAGGGTGCTTTGTTTTTTGTTTTGTTTTTGTTTGTTTTTTGTTATTATTTCTCTAGTTCTCCGGTTATTACACTAGCGATGGAAGATTCTGTTACTTTAGAGGGCACTCCCTCTATTCCTAATGAGTAATTCCTGTTTATATGGTGAGGAGGCCTTCGTTCCGCCCTCTCAATTATGTTCCATATGCCTTGATAATGTGATAATATCGAACATGTTTGATACTACAGAGCCGTCCACCTCTGAGGAGTTGTCGTCCAGTGAGGTGCATACCCTTCATTCTTATATCTCTACACATGCAGTTTTCTTGTAGCATTGCTGATCCTCCATCTGGAGGGGGCCTTTTTTCAACAGACATTACTGCGCAGTTCAGACGGCGGGGCGGTGTCTGCGGCCTTTAATGCTTTACCTCGCCATGCTAAGTGCAAGCGAAAGGTTACATATTGCACTCCTTCCCAGAGTACATCAGATAATTTATTGGATTTAACTGAGGGTTATCCAAGGATGAAGTTCTTTCTGATATTTCAGAGTATGAACATTCTGAGTCGGAGTCTGCTGCCTCTAAACCTCCAGCTGCGGAGGAACCAGACTTTAGTTAAGGAATTTGCTCTTTCTTCTAAAGGAAATTTTTGGCGAATTCAGAGGCCAAATTGCCTGACGAACCTTTAATTCCTAAATTGGATTAAGTTTAAGGACAGGGTGGTACCTTATCCTTCCCTGCTCCTGTTAGATGGCGAACATTATTGAGAATGAATGGGACCGGATTGGATTCCTTTTCCCCCTCTTCTCCCTTTAACAAATTGTCCCCAGTCCTGGACTCCCATGGAGTTGTGAGGTTGGGATGGTGTTATCTTCACCCTTGCTAAACGTATTACTATCCCGCTTGACGATAGTTCTTCGCTTGAAGAGCCCATGGATAAAAGACGGATCTCTGTTAAGAAAGATGTTTCAACCGGCGGCGGCTGTTACTGGAGAAACTACCTTCTGGTGTGACTCCTTATAGGATTTGATCGGGGTGGAGGATCCCCTCAATGTTACTCAGAAAAGATTTACGGCCTTGAGGGTTGTTAATTCTTTTATCTGTACTGTTATTAGGCAGTTTATTTGCTTGAATGCTATGGCTTCAGCTTTTTCTGTTCAGGCCCATCTGGCTTTGGCTGAAGTCATGTTCTGCGGATATGACTTCTAAGTCTAGACTTCCCTCCCTTTAAGGGAATGATTTTGTCTGGTTCAGGCCTGGTCTCAATTATCTCCACGGTCACAGGTGGCAAGAGTATATGAACTAATCTAAGAGACGATTTTCATTCTTTTCGTTCTGATAAAGCCCATGTCAGCAATCTTCCGCTAAGCCAGAGCAAACCAAGAGCTCTTGGAAGCTTGCTCAGTCCTGGAATAAATCCAAGCAGAGCAAGAAGCCCACCGAGTCTACGTCGGCATGAATGGGCGGTCCCCGGTCCTCTTCAGGATCATGTAGGGGGCAATATGTTGCTCTTTTCAGTCGCTTGGTTCAGGGACGTGCAGGATCCATTGGTCCTGGGGTTACAAGATAGGTTTTAAGTCTCAGCCACCCAAGGGCAGATTCCTCCTGTCTTCCTGACCAGAAAGGAGGGAAGCCTTTCTAGGTTGTGTACGGGATCTGTCCTCTAGGACTTATTGTCCCGGTGCCTATCGCAGTGAGAGGATTGGGATACTATTCAAACCTTTTCGTGGTCCCTAAGAAGGAGGGAACTTTCCGTCCGATTCTGGACCCAAAGTGCTTAAGCAGGTTTTTAAATGTCCCCTCGTTTAAGATGGAGACAAAGTCCATTCTTCCCCTTGTTTGAGAGGGGTAATTCATGACTACGATAGATTCCTGGACCAGCACTTCCAGTTTATTGCTCTTCAGTTTGATCTAGCTAAAGAAATTTTTTGAAGAGTCGACCATTCGGAATATCTCCTCTGTCTTCTTTGATCCCATGGATGACAGATAATCTAGAGAGAGTTCTCTTGTATCAAGTACCAGGGTAGAATTATCTGGTACTATAATAGTCTCCATAGACATGAGAATATCAGACCAGAGACGTTGCAAGCTAGCTTCAACATGTCTTGCCCTACAGATCTCCTTAAAGCCATCGGTGGCTCGTGTGTGGAGGTGAATGGTCTCATGGTGTCCAGCTTGGACATAATTTCCTTTGCCAGGTTTTACCTCAGACTGTTGCAACTACGCATGCTGAACTAGTGGAACGGTGATCATTCGGATCTGTCTCAACAGATTTCTCTGGACAACCAATCTGGAGAATCGCTCTCTTGGTGGTTTTGTCCAGACCTGAGGGACGTCCGTCTCAAGACTATCCTGGGTGATTGTGACTACGGTTGCAAGTCTGTCAGGATATCGAGCTTTTTGGGGTGCCAGGAAGGCACAGGGCATCTGGTCTTAGGAGGTAAAGCTCCTGATCTCATTTTTGATCTTCGGCCAATATACAATGCTCTGAAGGCTTGGCCTGTGCTGGGTTCGTTCCAGTTAATCAGATTCCAATCAAACTATATTTCCTCGGTGGCTTACATCAACCATCAGGGGGGAACGAGAAGTTCCCTAGGTACGAGGGAAGTATCTCGGATTCTGGTGTGGGGAGAGCCACACTTGTTCGCTGTCAACAAAGAATACCAAGAGAACAAAGCAAATTTTATGATAAAAGTAAATTTGGAAGTTGTTTAAAATTTCATGTCCTTTCTTAATCCATGAAAATTTAATTTTGACTAGACTGTCCCTTAAATGTCTATAGACATTTTTTTGTCTTGCCAATAATTTACAAAAGCAATGGAAACTAGACCACATTTATTAACATCATTATTTGTTTTTACATAATAATGCATTAAAGCTTGATTCAAGCAAGAACATTTACTTAGGCCCACCATGCGAGATTCATAAAATCTATTGCCCTTGTGATCTCATATTTCAAAACTGACAAGGTTATCTTAGTTTCCTTCCTAAGATAGGGAGAGTCCACGGCTTCATTCCTTACTGTTGGGAAATACAACAGCTGGCCACCAGGAGGAGGCAAAGACACCCCAGCCAAAGGCTTAAATATCCCTCCCACTTCCTCATTACCCCAGTCATTCTTTGCCTTTCGTCACGTTAAGAGGTGGCAGAGAAGTGTCAGAATATTTGGAGAGTTCTGAAAAAGGGTATCTGCCCTTCGAGATAGGACTGGAGTTTTAGATAGTAATGTCAACCTCTCAGTGAGAGTATTGATGAAAGTTGATGAGTCTGGAGATGTCTGGAGATGCAGGGAAAGTTTTTCTGCGAAACCATCCAGACTACTGCTAACAGCTCCTAAGCAATCAGTGTTGACGAGTTTCACTGCCTGCTTTCTCTCACTCAAGTCCATGTCAGGAGCGCTGCTATAAGACTGTCACACTTGATAGAATCCAGGGTTAATATCCTCTGAAGGGAGTTTATTGAACAGTTGGGGTTAATTAATGTGTATTCATTATTTACATGCTGCTTTGTGTGTGTTTTTTCCTGGGCTGATAGACTGTGTTTTTGGCTGGAACAAACAGGTTTTACTTTTAAGTTTCATTTTCGTTTTTGAAAGTGTTGCACAGCTCCTATTACTTGCTGTACTTGTAATAACAAGGGAAGTACTGTCTTGCACTCCATGTGACCAGGTGTGGTCTATGTTCATTTCCTCCATTCTGGCTTAGACTTGAACCTGAGGAGAGCGTTTCCTCTGTTAACTGTCTAAGTCTTGGAGGTGGTGAGTACCCCAGTCATTGGGAGTATAAAGGTGCAGTTTTCTATAATTAAAAAATGTTTTTATTTGTGTCCTTCTGTTGGTTTAACCTGATCTATGGAGGACTCTCTCACATGTTAGAAGGTACTCCTTCTGTACTAAATAATACCTGTTTATATTGTGAGGAGGCCGTGGATTTCCTGCCCACTCAATTATGTTCCACATGCCTTAGCATCATTATAAAGTTCCAGAGGCAGCGCTGCCTGAAGAACCTATGATACATTAATTAGACAGAGTTTAAGAAGACAGGAAAGTCATTTTGACTTTTCTTGTGCCGGTTACGATGGCGAACATTATTAAGAACAAATGGGAAAGAATTGGTTCTTCCCTTTCCCCCTTGTCTACTTTTAAAAAGTCTCAACTGGATTTGTGGGGCTCCATTCCTAAGGTAAATGGTGCTATCTCTACGCTTTCTAAACGTACTACTATACCTCCTGAGGATAGTTCTTCGTTCAGAGAGCCGATAAATAAGAAAATGGAAACCTTTCTGAAAAAGATGTTTCAACATACAGGAATTTTGTTTTAACCAGCGGCTGCAGTTGCCGGAGTGGCTACCTACTAGTGCGACTCTTTGTAGGAACTCATTGAAGTGGAGTCTCCCCTCGAGGATATTCAAAACAGAATTAAAGCTCTGAGAATTGCTAATTATTTTATCTGTGATGCGAACATGCAAATTATTCGCCTAAAGGCCTCTGGCTTTGTGGTCCTAGCCTACCGGGCGCTCTGGTTTAAGTCTTGGTCTGCGGATATGACTTTTAAGTCCAGACTCCTTTCTCTTTCCTTCAAGGGAAAGATTTTATTTGGTCCATGCCTGTACTCCATTATTTCTACGGTTACTGGAGGCAAGGGTGCCTTCCTACCACAAGATAAGAAAAACAAGTCTAAGGGACGACCATCTTCTAAATTTTCGTTCTGACAAATCCCAACGACAACAATCCTCCTCCAAGCCCGAGCAACCCAAGAGTACTTGGAAGCCGGCTCAGTCCTGGAATAAATCCAAGCAGAATAAGAAGCCCGCTGAAAACAAATCTGTATTAACTGGAAACCCTCGATCTGGGTTTGGATTGTGTAGGGGGCAGGCTGTCCCTTTTTTTTTCAGACGGCTTGGTTCAAGGATGTACAGGATCCGTGGGTCCTGGAGGTGGTATCTCAGGGATACAAGATGGGCTTCAAATCTCATCCGCTAAGGGGCAGATTCCTTCTCTCGAATCTGTCTACCAGACCAGAAAAGAGGGCTAAAAAGAGACAGAACGCAAACCACTCTAAGAGTAAAAATGTTTTCATAAGGGGTGCTATAACGCGCATTAAAACACACGTACAGTCCTTGCATTCGTCTCAGAGCAGCATCCACTCTACTTCTTCCTTTTCAATCTGGGACGTGTTTGTATTATATTTCTTACTATACTTTTTTTTTTTTTTTTTTTTTTTTTTTATACAGATACATGTTGTAAATTGTACAATATATGATTAAGAGTATACAAATATATACCTCCGAACCCACAAGCATTATAATTTTTCATTGGAGGATATTGGTTGTTACTATCACAAGACCATTTAGATATTTGCTGTATATATCCGTCTAATTGCAATTAAGAGTGGAGAAGCGTAGACCATCCTGAAAGATTGTGACTACGGACGCAAGCCTATCCGAGTGAAGAGCTGTTTGGGGTGCCAGAAAGGCACAGAGGATGTGGACTCAGGAGGTGTTCTTCCCTCCCGTTCAATATTTTGGAACTACGGGCAATCTTCAAGGCCTTGAAAGCTTGGCCACTTCTGGGTTTGTCTCAGTTTATCAGATTCCAATCAGACAATATAACCTCAGTGGCTTACATCAACCATCAGGGGGGAACGAAAAGTTTCTTGGCGATGAAGAAAGTATCTCAAATTCTGGAGTGGGTGGAGGCCCACATCTGTTCGCTGTCAGTGATCCACATTCCGGGTGTGGACAACTAGGAGGCGGATTTTCTCAGCAGGCAATCCTTCCATCCAGGGGAATGGTCTCTCCATCCCGAGGTGTTTGCAGATATATGCAGCAAGTGGGGGACGCCGGAGATAAATCTCATGACGTCCCGTCTCAATACCAAGCTACCCAGGTAGGGGTCAAGGTTGAGTGAAGGACTTGGTTTGTGGATGTTGGGGATGTCCTCATCTCCTCTGTGGAAGTTACCTTGTCACAGAGACCTGCTGATACAAGGTCCATTTGTTCATCAAAACCTAGATTCTCTGAGGCTGACTGGGTGGAGATTGAAAGCTTAGTCTTAGCCAAGAGAGGTTTCTCTGAGAGTGTCATTGACACTCTTATTCAAACTCTTAAACCAGTTACTCGGCGTATCTACCACAAGGTGTGCAAGACCTACTTATTTTGGTGTGAAGAGTGTGTTTTTCCTGGCACAGAGTTTAGGTTGCCAGGATCTTAGATTTTCTCCAGGATGGGCTGGAGAAGGGCCTTTCTGCTAGTTCCCTGAGGGGACAGATTTCGTCCCTGTCGGTTTTATTGCACAAGAGACTGGCTGAGCTTCCAGACGTGCAGTCCTTTGTTAAGGCTCTGATTAGGATCAGACCTTTGTTTAGATCTGGGGCTCCTCCTTGGAGCCTAAATATTGTTCTTTGGGTTTTGCAACAGGTTCCGTTTTAAACCTCTGCATTCCGTTGACATTAAATTGTTACCTTGGAAGGTTCTTTTTTTATTAGTTTCTGAGATCTCTGCTTTGCAATGTGAGCCCCCTTATCTGATTTTTTTTTTTCCATGCAGATAAGGCAGTTTTACATACTAAATTTAGGTTTATCTTTCTAAGGTTGTGTCAGATCGCCACATCAATCAGGAGGTTCCTTGTGTCCTAATCCTTCATCGAAGGAATGCTTACTTCACAATTTGGATGTGGTTTGTGCCTTGAAGTTCTATCTTCAGGCTACTAAGGAGTTTAGACAATCTTCCTCCTTGTCTATTCGGAGAAGCATAAGGGGCAGAAGGCTATTTTGACTTCCCTATCTTTTTGGTTAAGGAGTGTCATCCGCTTAGCTTACGAGACAGCGGGACATCGTCCTCCTGAGAGGATAACGGCTCATTCCACTAGAGCAGTGGCTTCCTCTTCTGCCTTTAAAGGGATGGTAAACTCTGTATCTATTGAATTTAATATTGTTATTGTTGCATTTGATTCAGTTTACACACTCCAAATCATGTTATAGTATCTATGTAAAAACACTTACAAATCATTCTCTAATAGCGCCATCTAATGCCGTCTATATCCTTCCCCCTGTGATGTCACATCAATCGTTTATAATATTGAACCAATAAGTAAGCCTGTCGCCAGACAGGCTTACTTCTATGTAACCCAATTACGCAAGCGCAGTATTGCATTCCTCGCAGCATACGGTCAACCAATCAGTAGCCTCAAAAATCGATGATGAATTTGCGCATGTTTATTCAGCGCATGCGCTCTGGCTCTTTACACACGACACTCCAAAGTAAACATTGAATCGTGTAATATTGCCAAATGATTCATTGCTTCTTTGAAACTGTGCCAGTAAGTATGCATCTGCATGTAATGATAATATCGGCAGCGATATAAACAAAATGGCTAACAATGTTTGATTGAAAACGATTTAATAGTATTATACATATATTTTTTTTTATTATTTTTTGGACTTATATTTATTGGACAAACAAGTATGCTCGTTTTAGAAGGGAACGATCGCTCGCACTATATTATTAAATATTACTTTCGACTAACGCAAGTAAACATTGAATCTCGTGACTCAATGTTTACTTGGTATACATAATTTTCTCAAATGTGCATGCGTATAACAGAATCGGAATTTTGGAAGATGTAAAGAGGGTGGAGAATAGGTAAGACTGGAGTGTATTACAGACCGTAATTTAGAGGGGCGGAGCTAGGCAGTGCAACAACGGATTTATTAAAAACAAAAATTTTGATAATAATGCATAAACACTTTGAAAATGGATATTGCGTTCTTATATTTTTATTAATAAAGAATAGAATTATGCAACTTAGCAATAGCTGAGTTTACCATCACTTTAAGAACGAGGCCTCTATGCATCAGATTTGTGGTCCTCCTAACATACTTTTTCAAAATTTTACAAGTTTAATGTTTTTGCTTCGACTGAAGCAGCTTTCGGGAGAAAAGTTTTGCAGGCTGTGGTGCCCTCAGAATAGAGTCTGCCTTTTCGTTTTTTTCCCCTCCCGTTATTCATTCAGTGTCCTCTGGAGCTTGGGTATAGCTTTCCCAACAGTAAGGAATGAAGCCATGGACTCTCCCTATCTTAAGAAGGAAGACATAATTTATGGTTACCAGATAAATTCCTTCCGGATAGGGAGAGTCTATGTCCCCTATTATTTATTTTATTCTTCTGGCATAATTTATACCCTAATATTTCTCCTACTTTTCCTTGTTCCTTCTGCGGCAATGAGGAAGTGGGAGAGATATTTAAGCCTTTGGCTGGGGTGTCTTTGCCTCCTCCTGGTGGCCAGGTGTTGTATTTCCCAACAGTAAAGAATGAAGCTGTGGACTCTCCCTATCCGGAAGGAAAGGAGTTTATCTGGTAAGCATAAATTATGTTTTTATTTTATTCCTCTTTTAGCTGTTTTCAAGTTTTCTTCTTTTGCCTACGCAAGTATGGACTCCTTTTTATAGAGGGATTTTTTTAAATTAATTTGTCCTGTAAGATTTTGTTGTAACTCATGAATTGTGATTAGGGGCAGCTACATCTATTCAAGTTATGTTACAAGTGTTAAAAATGGGTTTTATTAAATCTTGTCCACTAACTGACAAAACTTCTTACAACAGAGATGAGCTTCACAAATATGCAATTTAAATTCTTTGCTGGAGGAACCACAAGCAGATGATATTTTGCTCATTTGCATCAACACAGATGGTGCAGTTCTGTAGACAATATGTTCATCACATCCGTGTATTTTGAGTCCTGATGCTGCTCAATAGTTTGTGTTATTCCGGTGTTTTTAGGGCTATAAACTTTAAAAAATCATTGGTTATTGTGTGGTTTTCAAATGGCTTTGCATTGTATAAACTAATAATTTGTATTTTAAATAAGGAATAAATTTGTGGTTTATTAAATGGATATTGTATTGTCATTTTTTTTTTTTCTTCCCCTCTGTGTTCCTAATGATCCATTTTACTAGGCATGTGCATTCGAAGACCTGGATTTACATATATCTTAGTGTTTTGCACTTTCACAAGAAGAAATCCGGCTCTGAAAAGAGACGAATTCTGTGAGCGGCCCCCTGATTCTGAATTTGGAGCTATATGAATCCTCTGTATGCACATGCCTTAATTTTTTATCTCCTTGAGTGTATTTAATTAGTTATAGATTCTTCTGGTCCCATAGTCTATGCGGACACCCCTACTAATTATATAGTTCAGGTGTTTCAGCCACACCTATTGTATAAAATTCAGTACATCGCCATGAAATCTCCATAGACGAACATTGGCAGTAATATATGTGTCCCAGTCAACTGTAAGTGCTATTACTGGGAAGTAGAAGCATCTAGGAGTAACAACGGCCCAGTCACAAAGTGGTAGATCACGCAAACTCAGAGTGTGGACGCCGACTTATGAAGCACATAGTGTGTAGAAATCACCTATCATCTGGAATACCTAGTAACTACTGTAAAGTTTAGTGGAGGAGGTATGGGGCTGTTTTTCACGGCTTGGGTTAGTCCGTTTGTTCCACTGAAGACTCATCCTAATATTACAGAATACAAATACATTTTAGGCAATTGGGTGCTTCCAACTTTGTGGCAACAGTTTGGATTAAGGGCCTTTCCTGTTCCAGCAAGACTGTGCACATAGCAAGGTTCATGAAGACATAGTTTGACAAGTTTGGTGTGGGGGAACTCGAGTGGCCTGCACAGAGCCCTGAACTAAACCCCAATGAATACATTTGGGATGAATTGGAATGCCGATTACAAGCCAAAACTTCTCATCCTAAAAAATTCTATTGTGGATGAATGGGCAAATATTCCCATAGACACACTCCAAAATCTTGTGGAAAGCCTTGCCAGACGAGTAGCAGCTATTATAGCGGCAAATAGAGGGGACAACTCCATATTAATGCAAATGGTTTTGGAATTGGATGTCCAGCAAGCTCATATTGGCGTGATGGGCAGGTATCCACATACATTTGGCTGTATAGTCTACATACTTTTTACTTTTATTTTGTCATTTACAATAGCTACTGTTGCCTGTTGAAACTACCACATATACTGAAAAGTTCAATACTGGAGCATTATTTATCGAAGGGCTATATAAACAAGAGGCAACAGGAAAAAAAAAAACTTCCAGTGGGGAGTGAAATAGAGAACCCAATAAAATACAAATTTTGTCTCAAACATATTGCTTGCTAAAAGACCTAAATAGTACTTGATATTTTAATGATTCTGGCCTTGATGTATACAGGTAGCCCTCAGTTTACGCCGGGGTTAGGTTCCAGAAGGAATGGTTGTAAATCGAAACCGTTGTAAATTGAAACCCAGTTTATAATGTAAGTCAATGGGAAGTGAGGGAGATAGGTTCCAGGCCCTCTCAAAATTGTCATAAGTAACACCTAATACATTATTTTTAAAGCTTTGAAATGAAGACTTTAAATGCTAAACAGCATTATAAACCTAATAAAATAATAACACAGCACAGAAAATATAATTAAACTAAGTTAAATTAACAAAAACATTTGCTAAACAGCATTATAAACCTAATAAAATAATCACACAACACAGACTTCACTTGCATTTTTCTGCAAACAGTTCTTTCTATGCATTCCAATCTGGACTGAGTTATAGACAGGATCTTGTTTCTTTGAAATCTGCTCGATAGCTCAGGTCTGGTTAAACTGATTCATTTCAACTTGCTTGGCTTTGCTGTAACACAAGCGGACAGTCCCACCTACTGGCTATTTTAATAAATGCACTGCTTCTCAATAGCAGTCACATGACTGGAAAAAAAAGTTGTTATTCTGAAACGGTGTAAATTGAACCGTTGTAAAACGAGGGCCACCTGTATATTAAAATGTAAATACAAAAAAGGGAATCTATGTGGGCAATAATATTATAGAATTATCTGATCTAGAGAAATTTTAGCTTCCCTGGTAAATCGGTAATACTTTTGCTCAGGGGTGATTTGATTTTGATCACAATTTAAATGAACAGTAAGCCTCAATTTAAAGCATGGTTTTCTACATAAAGGTTTCATTTTTACAATAACTTTTCAGATAATTTTCTGGTTCTATCAGAAAAATACTGATTTAGTTATATACCATTAGAAATACATAGATAATTACCGGTATATTGTGAGGTGAACTGTTAATAGGTTAATTATTCACATTCAATATTTCAGCTGTACTTTATCGGAAGGAGAAAAATAATCATTACCTTAATAATAGCAATTTGAATAGTTTTATTTAGCAAATGAAAATTATTCCTTTTTTTTTTTTTTTTTTTTAAAGGGATATGAACCCCCCAAAAAAAGTTATTCAGACAGAGTTTACCATTTTAATTTTGTTTTTCCAATATACTTCTATTATCAAATTTGCTTAATTCCCATGATATTCTTTATAGAAGCGGAAATCTGGAGCACTGTAAGGCAGGAAATAGTGCTGCCATCTAGTGCTCTTGCAAATGGATAACATTCTTACAAAACTGCTGCCATCTAGTGCTCTTGCAAATGTATAACATTAGTACTACATAACAGGAAATAGTGCTGCCATCTAGTGCTCTTGCAAATGTATAACATTAGTACTACATAACAGGAAATAGTGCTGCCATCTAGTGCTCTTGCAAATGTATAACATTAGTACTACATAACAGGAAATAGTGCTGCCATCTAGTGCTCTTGCAAATGTATAACATTAGTACTACATAACAGGAAATAGTGCTGCCATCTAGTGCTCTTGCAAATGTATAACATTAGTACTACATAACAGGAAATAGTGCTGCCATCTAGTGCTCTTGCAAATGTATAACATTAGTACTACATAACAGGAAATAGTGCTGCCATCTAGTGCTCTTGCTAATGTATAACATTAGTACTACATAACAGGAAATAGTGCTGCCATCTAGTGCTCTTGCAAATGTATAACATTAGTACTACATAACAGGAAATAGTGCTGCCATCTAGTGCTCTTGCAAATGTATAACATTAGTACTACATAACAGGAAATAGTGCTGCCATCTAGTGCTCTTGCTAATGTATAACATTAGTACTACATAACAGGAAATAGTGCTGCCAGCTAGTGATCTTGCAAATGGATAACATTAGTACTACATAACAGGAAATAGTGCTGCCAGCTAGTGATCTTGCAAATGTATAACATTAGTACTACATAACAGGAAATAGTGCTGCCATCTAGTGCTCTTGCTAATGTATAACATTAGTACTACATAACAGGAAATAGTGCTGTCATCTAGTGCTCTTGCAAATTGTTAACATTCTTGCAAAACTGCTGACATATAGTGCTCCAGAAATGGACCGGCTCATGAGTTTACTTCCCTGCTTTTCAACAAAAGATACCAAGAAAATTTGATAATATAAGTAATTTAGAAAGTTGTATAAATCACATGCTCTATCTGAATCCATTAATGAACATTTTTGGGTTTCATATCCCTTTTAATGATAGCAATGTATTTGTTTATTTAGACTAAAACAATGCCATTTATAGGTTTAACATTCATTTCTCCAACATTGGTGTGTCCGGTCCACGGCGTCATCCATTACTTGTGGGATATTCTCTTCCCCTACAGGAAATGGCAAGGAGAGCACACAGCAAGAGCTGTCCATATAGCCCCCCTCTGGCTCCGCCCCCCAGTCATTCTCCTTGCCGCTCTGAACAAGTAGCATCTCCACAGGGATGGTGAGGAGTTTGTGGTGTTAGTTGTAGTTTTTTATTTCTTCTATTAAGAGTTATTTATTTTAAAATAGTGCCGGTTTGTACTATTTACTCTACAACAGAAAATGAAGAAGATTTCTTTTAAAAGAGGAGTATGATTTTAGCAGCAGTAACTAAAATCAATTGCTGTTCCCACGCAGGACTGTTGAGCCCAGAGAACTTCAGTTGGGGGGAACAGTTTGCAGACTTATCTGCTTCAGGTACGATTAGTCATATTTCTAACACGACATGTTAATGCTGGAAGACTGTCAGTTTTTCCCTTAGGGGATCGGTAAGCCATTTTCTTAGATTCATAACAGATTAAGGCTTATAAATGGGCTCTATACTGGTTGACACTATTGTGGGTTAAATCGATTGGTTTATATCAGATTTATTGGACATTTAGAGTGTTTTTTTGTGTTATAAAAGCACTTTTGGGAAGGTTTTTTTCGCCTGGCATCTAGTTAGACTACTACTTCAGTCAGAAAGACCCCTTCACTCTGGTAATGCAGATGAAGGAGGCCCCGTTTTCGCGCCTCAATTGTGCAGTTAATTTCCTTGGCAATGCATACAGTTTCATTTGAGGGTCCTGTGGGTAAAGAAAACTGACTCAGGAAGGTTTATTTCAGTGCTGGATCACTTTAAGGGAAGGTAAAAAGCCGCAGCAAGGCTGTGGCAGTGATTGTTGTGTGATAAAATTGTTTATTTGAACAAATAGCTCAGTTTTGCTCATTTTACTTGGTGTGCAATACTTTCAAGGCACTAAGACTCTGGGGTGCAAATTTTGTAAAAATCGGACATTGCCTTCATAGTTTTTCAAACTTTCAGAAATAAAGTGTGCTTGTTTATTATTTAAAGAGACAGTAACGCTTTTCTTTAAAAACGTTTTTATTGCATTATTAGCCTGCCATATTCTGTCTAACATGTCTGTACCTTCAGATAGCTTATGCTCTGTATGTATGGAAGCCAAGGTGGTTCCCCCTATTAATGTTTTGTGCAAATTGTGTCATAACGTCCAAACAAAGTAAGGACAGTACTGTCACATTTAATAAGATTGCCCAGGATGATTCTTTCATGTGAAGGTAGTGGGGATAGTTTATCATCCTCTCCTTCTGTGTCAATACCAGTTTTTCCCGCGCAGGCGATACCTAGTACATCTAGCGCGCCAATGCTGGTTACTATGCAGCAATTAACTGCAGTGATGGATAATTCTTTAGCAAATCTATTTTCCAAACTGCCATCCTATTCTAGAAAGCGTGATTGCTCAGTTTTTAAATACAGAAGATGAGCAGGTTAGCGCTGAGGACAATTTATTAGTTGTTCCCTCACATCAATCTGAGTATAGCAGTGAGGGAGGGCCTGTCTGAAGGGGAAGTTTCTGATTCAGGAAAAGTTTCTCAGCAGGCAGACACTAATATAGTGATTTTTAAATTTAAGTTAAAACACCTCCGCGCCCTGCTTAAGGAGGTCCTAACTACTCTAGATGATTGTGATTCTCTGGTAATGCCAGAGAAATTGTGCAAGATGGACAAATTCTTAGAGGTTCCAGTGCACGCTGATGTCTTTCCGATACCCAAGCGGGTGGCGGACATAGTGACTAAGGAGTGGGAAAAGCCAGGTATACCTTTTGTTCCACCTCCTATATTCAAGAAAATGTTCCCCATTGTTGACCCCAGAAAGGACACATGGCAAACGGTTCCTAAGGTTGAGGGGGCGGTTTCAATGTTAGCTAAGCGCACAACTATTCCTATTGAGGACAGTTGCGTTTTCAAAGATCATATGGATAAAAGATTAGAAGGACTGTTAAAAAAGAATTTATTCAGCAGGTTTTCCTTCTTCAACCAATCTCGTGCATTATTCCTGTCACTTCCGCAGCGTATTTGGGTTCGAGGAACTGGAAAATTCGCTTCAAAGGGAGACTCCATATGATGAAGTCATGGACAGAATTCACGCACTTAATTTGGCTAATTCATTTATTTTGGATGACGCTTTTCAATTGCTAAGTTAGCGGCGAAAAATTCAGGGTTTGCTATAGTGGCGCGCAGAGCGCTTTGGCTAAAATCCTGGTCGGCGAATGTGTCGTCCAAGAATAAATTGCTTAATATTCCTTTCAAGGGTAAGACCCTATTCGGGCCGGAATTGAAAGAGATTATTTCAGACATTACTGGTGGAGAGGGACATGCCCTCCCACAAGATAGGCCTTTTAAGACTAAGAACAAATCTAATTTTCGTTCCTTTCGCAATTTCAGGAACGGACCAATTCCTAACTCTGCGGCCTCCAGACAAGAAGGCAACACTTCCCAACCTAAACCAGCATGGAAACCATTGCAAGGTTGGAACTAGGGTAAACAGGCCAAAAAGCCTGCTGCTGCTACCAAAACAGCATGAAGGGGTAGCCCCGATCCGGGACCGGATCTAGTAGGGGGCAGACTCTCTCTCTTTGCTCAGGCTTGGGCAAGAGATGTTCCGGATCCCTGGACACTAGAATAGTCTCTCAGGGATATTTTCTAGAAAGGAACTTCCTCCAAAGGGAAGGTTCCACATGTCTCGCTTATCTTCAGACCAGATGAAGAGACAGGCATTCTTACACTGCGTAGGAGACATAGTAAAGATGGGAGTGATACACTCAGTTAGAACAAGGTCAGGGGTTTTATTCAAACCTGTTTGTAGTTCCCAAAAAAGAGGGAACTTTCAGACCAATTCTGGATTTAAAGATTCTAAACAAATTTCTCAGAGTTCCATCGTTCAAGATGGAAACCATTTACAATCCAGGAGGGTCAATATATGACTACCGTGGATTTAAAGGATGCGTACCTACATATTCCTATCCACAAAGATCATCATCAGTTCCTAAGGTTTGCCTTTCTGGACAAACATTATCAGTTCGTGGCTCTTCCATTCGGGTTAGTCACTGCTCCCAGAATTTTCACAAAGGTGCTAGGGTCCCTTCTGGCGGTTCTAAGACCAAGGGGCATTGCAGTGGCACCTTATCTAGACGACATTCTAATTCAAGCGTCGTCTCTTTCCAAGGCAAAGGCTCATACAGACATTGTTCTAGCATTTCTCAGATCTCACGGGTGGAAGGCGAACGTAGAAAAGAGTTCCCTGTCTCCGTCAACAAGAGTTACCTTTTTGGGAACAATTATAGATTCTTTAGAAATGAAGATCTTCCTGACAGAAGTTAGAAAGTCAAAGCTTCTAAACGCTTGTCAAGTTCTTCACTCTATTCTGCAGCCTTCCATAGCTCAGTGCATGGAAGTAGTAGGATTGATGGTTGCAGCAATGGACATAGTTCCTATTGCTCGAATTCATCTAAGACCATTACAACTGTGCATGCTCAATCAGTGGAATGGGGACTATGCAGACTTGTCTCCATAGATTCAAGTAGACCAGATGACCAGAGACTCACTCCGTTGGTGGTTGACCCAGGACCACCTGTCTCAGGGAATGAGTTTTCCGCAGACCAGAGTGGGTCATTGTCACGACAGACGCCAGTCTATTAGGCTGGGGCGCGGTCTGGGATTCCCTGAAAGCTCAGGGTCTATGGTCTCGGGAAGAGTCTCTTCTCCCGATAAACATCCTGGAACTGAGAGCGATATTCAATGCTCTCCGGGCTTGGCCTCAACTAGCGAAGGCTGGATTCATAAGATTCCAGTCAGACAACATGACGACTGTAGCTTACATCAACCATCAGGGAGGAACAAAGAGTTCCTTGGCGATGAGAGAGGTATCCAAGATCATCAAATGGGCGGAGGATCACTCCTGCCATCTATCTGCAATTCACATCCCAGGAGTAGACAACTGGGAGGCGGATTATCTGAGTCGTCAGACTTTCCATCCGGGGGAGTGGGAACTCCATCCGGAGGTTTTTGCCCAGTTGACTCAATTATGGGGCATTCCAGACAGGGATCAAGGTTCCTTGCTATGGGTCCAGATCCAAGGATCCCAAGGCGACTCTAGTGGATGCATTAGTGGCGCCTTGGTCGTTCAACCTAGCTTATGCGTTTCCACCGTTCCCTCTCCTTCCCAGGCTCGTAGCCAGGATCAAACAGGAGAAGGCCTCGGTGATTCTGATAGCTCCTGCATGGCCGCGCAGGACTTGGTATGCAGACCTGGTGAATATGTCATCGGCTCCACCATGGAAGCTACCTTTGAGACAGGATCTTCTAGTACAAGGTCCATTCGAACATCCAAATCTAGTCTCTCTGCAGCTGACTGCTTGGAAATTGAACGCTTGATTTTATCCAAGCGTGGGTTTTCAAATTCAGTGATAGATACTCTGATTCAAGCCAAAAAACCTGTGACTAGAAAGATTTACCATAAAATATGGAAAAAATATATCTGTTGGTGTGAATCCAAGGGATTCTCCTGGAGTAAGATTAAAATTCCTAAGATTCTCTCCTTTCTCCAAGAAGGTTTGGATAAAGGGTTGTCAGCGAGTTCTCTAAAAGGACAGATTTCTGCTTTATCTGTCTTGTTACACAAACGACTGGCAGCTGTGCCAGACGTACAAGCTTTTGTACAGGCTTTGGTCAGAATCAAGCCTGTTTACAGACCCATGACTTCTCCTTGGAGTCTAAATTTAGTTCTTTCAGTTCTTCAAGGGGTTCCGTTTGAACCTTTACATTCCATAGATATCAAGTTACTATCTTGGAAAGTTCTGTTTTTGGTTGCTATTTCTTCTGTTAGAAGAGTTTCTGAATTATCTGCTTTGCAGTGTGATCCACCCTATCTGGTGTTCCATTCAGATAAGGTCGTTTTGCGTACTAAGCCTGGTTTTCTTCCGAAAGTTGTTTCCAACAAGAATATTAACCAGGAAATAGTTGTTCCTTCTCTGTGTCCGAATCCAGTTTCAAAGAAGGAACGTTTGTTACACAATTTAGATGTAGTTCGTGCTTTAAAGTTCTATTTAGAAGCAACAAAGGATTTTAGACAAACCTCATATTTGTTTGTCGTTTACTCTGGTAAGAGGAGAGGACAAAAAGCTACTGCTACCTCTCTTTTTTTTTTTCTGGCTGAAAAGCATTATCCGATTGGATTATGAGACTGCCGGACGGCAGCCTCCTGAACGAATCACAGCTCACTCTACTAGGGCTGTGGCTTCCACATGGGCCTTCAAGAACGAGGCTTCTGTTGATCAGATATGTAAGGTAGCGACTTCGTCTTCTCTGCACACTTTTGCCAAATTCTACAAATTTGATACTTATGCTTCTTCGGAGGCTATTTTTGGGAGAAAGGTTTTGCAAGCCGTGGTGCCTTCCGTTTAGGTAACCTGATTTGCTCCCTCCCTTCATCCGTGTCCTAAAGCTTTGGTATTGGTTCCCACAAGTAATGGATGACGCCGTGGACCGGACACACCAATGTTGGAGAAAACAGAATTTATGCTTACCTGATAAATTACTTTCTCCAACGGTGTGTCCGGTCCACGGCCCGCCCTGGTTTTTTAATCAGGTTTGAAAAATTTCTTTCTCTATACACTACAGTCACCACGGCACCCTATAGTTTCTCCTTTTTCTCCTAACTGTCGGTCGAATGACTGGGGGGCGGAGCCAGAGGGGGGGCTATATGGACAGCTCTTGCTGTGTGCTCTCCTTGCCATTTCCTGTAGGGGAAGAGAATATCCCACAAGTAATGGATGATGCCGTGGACCGGACACACCGTTGGAGAAAGTAATTTATCAGGTAAGCATAAATTCTGTTTTTTACTGCTTGCCCCTTCCCTCCTCACACGTAGGCCCTTGTGCAGCTCTATACCAATGCAAACAATCAAGCTTCTTATAACTTAGTAAGGGGTCGAGTCTGTGTACATAGAATTTCAAGGGATCAATGGTATTAAAGGGAGTGTAAAGTCAAAATTAAACGTTTTTGCTTCAGATAGAACGTGCAGTTTTAAACAACTTTTCAATGTACTTCTATTATCTCATTTGCTTGTTACTTTTTGTTGAAAAGCATACCTAGGTAGTCTCAGGATCAGCAATGCAATACCGGGAGCTAGCTGCTGATTACTCTCAACAAAGGACACCAAGATAATAGAAGTAAACTGGAAAGCTGTTTAAAATTGTATGCTATATCTGTATAATAAAATAAAAAAACTGGGTCTATGTTCCTTTTATTTCTCAACGTTGTATGTTTATTTTAGAACTTTTGCTGTGAAGAAGAGGCATGTTATTTCTGCAGACACAAATTCACAGTTTTAAGAACTACAAAACCAAGAATAAAATCTTCTAGATGCATAATTAACAAACACATGATAAAAAGACAATGCAATAGCACTTAGAGGCCATATTATCAAGCTCCGAATGGAGCTTGATCCTCCAGGCTCGCCGGAAACAGTAGTTCTGAAGCAGTGGTCTAAAGAACGCTGCTCCATAACTTGTCAGCCGCCTCTGAGTCTGCGGTTTTCAATCCGCCCTATCCTATACGATCGGGCTGTTTGCTGTCGGCATTTATCGATGTGTGGCGGACATGATACGCTAAATCGTATCATGTCTGCTCGCACTTTCATAAATTGACCCCTAAGTCTGAAGTACAAATGAGCAGTAGATTTTTTTTATTTATTTTTTTCTGACAAATTTCAAAGTTATGTCTCTTTCCACTCCTGTATCATGTGACAGCCATCAGCCAATCACAAGTGCATATACGTATATTCTCTGAATTCATGCACTTGCTCAGTAGGAGCTGGTGACTCAAATAGTGTAAATATAAAAAGACTGTGCACATTTTGTTATTGGCAGTAAACTGGAAAGTTGTTTAAAATTGCTGTTCTATCTGAATCATTAAAGTTTATTTTTGACTTGTGTGCCCTTTTATTTTTTTATTTAAATCATTGATTTTACTGACCACCCTGCTAAAATGTTAGCCAGTATTGAGTTAAAATTAGCCATTATTAAAAATGTTCCATTTTATGCACAATTTATCAGTAAAGGGACAGGAAACTCCATCATTTTCTTTCATGACTTGGATAGAACATACAATTTTAAACAACTTTCTAATTTACTTCTATTATCAAATTTGCTTCATTCTTTTGTTATAGGAACAGTACTGCACTACTGGCAGCTAGCTGAACACATCTAGGCCTAGATTTGGAGTTTGGCGGTAGATGGGCTGTTAACGCTACGCGGGCTTTTTTCTGGCCACACCATAAATTTAACTCTGGTATCGAGAGTTCAAACAAATGCTGCGTTAGGCTCCAAAAAAGGAGCGTAGAGCATTTTTACCGCAAATGCAACTCTCGATACCAGAGTTGCTTACGGACGCGGCCAGCCTCAAAAACGTGCTCGTGCACGATATCCCCATAGGAAACAATGGGGCTGTTTGAGCTGAAAAAAAACCTAACACCTGCAAAAAAGCAGCGTTCAGCTCCTAACGCAGCCCCATTGTTTCCTATGGGGAAACACTTCCTACGTCTGCACCTAACACTCTAACATGTACCCCGAGTCTAAACACCCCTAGCCTTACACTTATTAACCCCTAATCTGCCGCTATCGCTGACCCCTGCATATTTTTTTTAACCCCTAATCTGCCGCTCCGTAAACCGCCGCAACCTACGTTATCCCTATGTACCCCTAATCTGCTGCCCTAACATCGCCGACCCCTATATTATATTTATTAACCCCTAACCTGCCCCCCACAACGTCGCCGCCAGCTACTTAAAATAATTAACCCCTAATCTTCCGACCGCAAAGCGCCGCCACCTACGTTATCCCTATGTACCCCTAATCTGCTGCCCCTAACACCGCCGACCCCTATATTATATTTATTAACCCCTAATCTGCCCCCCTCAACGTCGCCGACACCTGCCTACACTTATTAACCCCTAATCTGCCGAGCAGACCTGAGCGCTACTGTAATAAAGTTATTAACCACTAACCCTATAATAAATAGTATTAACCCCTAATCTGCCCTCCCTAACATCGCCGACACCTAACTTCAATTATTAACCCCTAATCTGCCGACCGGAGCTCATCGCTACTATAATAAATGGATTAATCCCTAAAGCTAAGTCTAACCCTAACACTAACACCCCCCTAAATTAAATATAATTTAAATCTAACGAAATTAATTAACTCTTATTAAATAAATTATTCCTATTTAAAGCTAAATACTTACCTGTAAAATACATCCTAATATAGCTACAATATAAATTATAATTATATTATAGCTATTTTAGGATTTATATTTATTTTACAGGCAACTTGGTAATTATTTTAACCAGGTACAATAGCTATTTAATAGTTACCTAGTTAAAATAATAACAAATTTACCTGTAAAATAAATCCTAACCTAAGATATAATTAAACCTAACACTACCCTATCAATAAATTAATTAAATAAACTACCTACAATTACCTACAATTAACCTAACACTACACTATCAATAAATTAATTAAACACAATTCCTACAAATAAATACAATGAAATAAACTAACTAAAGTACAAAAAATAAAAAAGAACTAAGTTACAAAAAATAAAAAAATATTTACAATCATAAGAAAAATATTACAACAATTTTAAACTAATTACACCTACTCTAAGCCCCCTAATAAAATAACAAAGCCCCCCAAAATAAAAAATTCCCTACCCTATTCTAAATTAAAAAAGGTAAAAGCTCTTTTACCTTACCAGCCCTGAACAGGGCCCTTTGCGGGGCATGCCCCAAGAATTTCAGCTCTTTTGCCTGTAAAAAAAAACATACAATACCCCCCCCAACATTACAACCCACCACCCACATACCCCTAATCTAACCCAAACCCCCCTTAAATAAACCTAACACTAAGCCCCTGAAGATCTTCCTACCTTGTCTTCACCATCCAGGTTCACCGATCCGTCCTGAAAAGCTCCTCCGATGTCCTGATCCGAGCCCAAGCGGGGGGCTGAAGAGGTCCATGATCCGGTCAAAGTCTTCATCCAAGCGGGGCAGAAGAGGATCTTCCATCCGATTGAAGTCTTCATCCAGGCGGCATCTTCTATGGTCTTCTATCCGGAGCGAAGCGGCAGGATCCTGAAGACCTCCAGCGCGGAACATCCATCCGGCCCGACGACTGAACGACGAATGACTGTTCCTTTAAGGGACGTCATCCAAGATGGCGTCCCTCGAATTCCGATTGGCTGATAGGATTCTATCAGCCAATCGGAATTAAGGTAGGAATTTTCTGATTGGCTGATGGAATCAGCCAATCAGAATCAAGTTCAATCCGATTGGCTGATCCAATCAGCCAATCAGATTGAGCTCGCATTCTATTGGCTGTTCCGATCAGCCAATAGAATGCGAGCTCAATCTGATAGGCTGATTGGATCAGCCAATCGGATTGAACTTGATTCTGATTGGCTGATTCCATCAGCCAATCAGAAAATTCCTACCTTAATTCCGATTGGCTGATAGAATCCTATCAGCCAATCGGAATTCGAGGGACGCCATCTTGGATGACGTCCCTTAAAGGAACAGTCATTCGTCGTTCAGTCGTCGGGCCGGATGGATGTTCCGCGCTGGAGGTCTTCAGGATCCTGCCGCTTCGCTCCGGATAGAAGACCATAGAAGATGCCGCCTGGATGAAGACTTCAATCGGATGGAAGATCCTCTTCTGCCCGCTTGGATGAAGACTTTGACCGGATCATGGACCTCTTCAACCCCCCGCTTGGGCTCGGATCAGGACATCGGAGGAGCTCTTCAGGACGGATCGGTGAACCTGGATGGTGAAGACAAGGTAGGAAGATCTTCAGGGGCTTAGTGTTAGGTTTATTTAAGGGGGGTTTGGGTTAGATTAGGGGTATGTGGGTGGTGGGTTGTAATGATGGGGGGGGGTATTGTATGTTTTTTTTTACAGGCAAAAGAGCTGAAATTCTTGGGGCATGCCCCGCAAAGGGCCCTGTTCAGGGCTGGTAAGGTAAAAGAGCTTTTACCTTTTTTAATTTAGAATAGGGTAGGGAATTTTTTATTTTGGGGGGCTTTGTTATTTTATTAGGGGGCTTAGAGTAGGTGTAATTAGTTTAAAATTGTTGTAATATTTTTCTTATGTTTGTAAATATTTTTTTATTTTTTGTAACTTAGTTCTTTTTTATTTTTTGTACTTTAGCTAGTTTATTTAATTGTATTTATTTGTAGGAATTGTGTTTAATTAATTTATTGATAGTGTAGTGTTAGGTTAATTGTAGGTAATTGTAGGTAGTTTATTTAATTAATTTATTGATAGGGTAGTGTTAGGTTTAATTATATCTTAGGTTAGGATTTATTTTACAGGTAAATTTGTTATTATTTTAACTAGGTAACTATTAAATAGCTATTGTACCTGGTTAAAATAATTACCAAGTTGCCTGTAAAATAAATATAAATCCTAAAATAGCTATAATATAATTATAATTTATATTGTAGCTATATTAGGATGTATTTTACAGGTAAGTATTTAGCTTTAAATAGGAATAATTTATTTAATAAGAGTTAATTAATTTCGTTAGATTTAAATTATATTTAATTTAGGGGGGTGTTAGTGTTAGGGTTAGACTTAGCTTTAGGGGTTAATCCATTTATTATAGTAGCGATGAGCTCCGGTCGTCAGATTAGGGGTTAATAATTGAAGTTAGGTGTCGGCGATGTTAGGGAGGGCAGATTAGGGGTTAATACTATTTATTATAGGGTTAGTGAGGCGGGTTAGGGGTTAATAACTTTATTATAGTAGCGCTCAGGTCCGCTCGGCAGATTAGGGGTTAATAAGTGTAGGCAGGTGTCGGCGACGTTGAGGGGGGCAGATTAGGGGTTAATAAATATAATATAGGGGTTGGCGGTGTTAGGGGCAGCAGATTAGGGGTACATAGGGATAACGTAGGTGGCGGCGCTTTGCGGTCGGAAGATTAGGGGTTAATTATTTTAAGTAGCTGGCGGCGACGTTGTGGGGGGCAGGTTAGGGGTTAATAAATGTAATACAGGGGTCGGCGGGGTTATGGGCAGCAGATTAGGGGTACATAAGTATAACGTAGGTGGCGGTCGGCAGATTAGGGGTTAAAAAATTTTAATCGAGTGGCGGCGATGTGGGGGGACCTCGGTTTAGGGGTACATAGGTAGTTTATGGGTGTTAGTGTACTTTAGAGCACAGTAGTTAAGAGCTTTATGAACCGGCGTTAGCCCAGAAAGCTCTTAACTACTGCTATTTTCCTGCGGCTGGAGTTTTGTCGTTAGAGCTCTAACGCTCACTTCAGAAACGACTCTAAATACCAGCGTTAGAAAGATCCCATTGAAAAGATAGGATACGCAATTGACGTAAGGGGATCTGCGGTATGGAAAAGTCGCGGCTGAAAAGTGAGCGTTAGACCCTTTAATCACTGACTCCAAATACCAGCGGGCGGCCAAAACCAGCGTTAGGAGCCTCTAACGCTGGTTTTCACGGCTAACGCCAAACTCCAAATCAAGGCCCTAGTTAGCCAATCACAAGAGACAAATGTGTGCAGCACTAATCAGCAGCTAGCTGAACACATCTAGTTAGCCAATCACAAGAGACAAATGTGTGCAGCACTAATCAGCAGCTAGCTGAACACATCTAGTTAGCCAATCACAGGAGACAAATGTGTGCAGCACTAATCAGCAGCTAGCTGAACACATCTAGTTAGCTGCTGATTAGTGCTGCACACATTTGTCTCCTGTGATTGGCTAACTAGATGTGTTCAGCTAGCTGCTGATTAGTGATGCACACATTTTGTCTCTTGTGATTGGCTAGCTGAACACATCTAGTTAGCCAATCACAAGAGACAAATGTGTGCAGCACTAATCAGCAGCTAGCTGAACACATCTAGTTAGCCAATCGCAATAGACAAATGTGTGCAGCACCAATCAGCAGCTAGCTGAACACATCTAGTTAGCCAATCACAAGAGACAAATGTGTGCAGCAGCAGCTCCCACTAGTAAGATATGTGGGATACCAAGAGAACAAAGAAATTACAGGCTCTTTCTGAATCTTGTAAGTTTTTAATCCCTTTAAATACATTTATGTTAAATTATCCAATGAATTTGTGCTTTGGCGAGCTGAAAATGATATAATATTAGAAAATATTACGCTGCCCTCAACTGGCTATTTCAAAATGCCACCCAGCTGACAAAATGTTATGAGGACACTGCAGTCCAACTGTTTTCATATTATTGTGACATAATAGGAGTCAACCTTTTAAAAAGTAATATTTCCAAACAGCGCGGTGCTTACCAGTCTTTCCGTAAGTTGTGACTAGCGTGTCTTCAGCGTGTACACATTTACGCCTCCTCCTACCAGACGTCAGAATCCAGGAGCCAAAGATGCAGTGTCTCCGCCTAAGACACTAAGGAGAGCCAATGGCATAGTATGCAAAACAAAAGATCAGGCTGCACAGGAAGCAAATGACGAAAATCCTCCAAAATAGCAAAAAACAGTGTTTAATGGGAAATAAAGCACTAAAAACAAAAAATCACTGACATGGCGATAATATAAAAAAAAGACTGATCATTCCAAAAATGGAGTGATCAGAAGGACAGCAACAAACTGCATACGCGTTTCATGCGGGGCTACCGCACTTGATCACTGCTACAACAACAGGTTAGCGTGGTGCCCTTATAAAGCCCAAGGGAAATACAGATAATTCTACAAGTTAACCCTTGCATTGCTAAAACCAATCAAACACACAAGACAGTATATAAAGAGGTGATGAAAGATACCTAATAACTCATTTGCTAATATTCAAACTATATATATATATATATATATATATATATATATATATATATATATACACAACTATTAAAGGGACACTCAGATTAAATTACATTTTCATGATTCAGATACAGCGTATAATTTTAAACAACTTTCCAATTTACTTCCATTAAAAAAATGTGCAGTCTTTTATATTTACAATTTTTGAGTCACCAGATCCTACTGAGCATGTGCAAGAATTCACAGACTATACGTATATGCATTTGTGATTGGCTGATTGCTATCACATGGTACAAGGGGAGTGGAAATATACATAACTTTGAAATTTGTTATAAAACAATCTACTACTCATTTGAAATTCAGACTAAGTGCTATTGCATTGTCTTGTTATCTTGCATGTGTTGATTATGCAAATCTAATGTGTTGACTGGTCCTTTAATTGTACATAAAGTCATGTTAAAAAATCTCAACATTTGCATGATTCATTGTATATTATAAACATAACTATGTTCACAATATTATTATTTAAACAAATTAACATCTGCCTCCATGTTTAACCCTTCAGGGGACCTGGTATTGAGGTAAAAAATCCATTTTACCTCTTTTTTTACATAACAATATTTCCTGTTATGTAGTACTAATGTAATCCCTATCTCCTCCTCTTCTGGAAAAAGGTGCATGATCAATTGCCTGGAAAGTAGCTAATTTTGAGTCCCCACCATGTTCAAATTTAAAGTGTGACACTACTGACGTGAACACATCAGGGTCCCTGATGTGTTCAAGTGCCCTATCTTTTAGGGCTCGCTTTGTTTTCCCTGTATATTGTTTTTTACACCCCCTACAGGTCAGGAGATATACTACATGTGTGGATTTACAATTTAGTGAAAACTTAATATTATACTCTTTATTGGTGATACTAGATCTAAAAGTATATCCTTCAACAATATAATCACAAGTTTTACAGATCCTTGCTCTACATTTTGTAAACTTTTTTTAAAAAGTAGATTTTTTTTCATAAGGTGGTGAGAGTCCACAAGTCCATTACTCTTGGGGTTCAACTCCTGGCCACTAGGAGAAGTTAAAGATTCTCAAAAACTCATAAGAGTATTCTGTCTTTCCCACATCACTGATTAGCCAATTTAAAGGGACAGTATACACCTTAGTCCTCTTAAAGTCTTACCTTAGCCTAAGCTGCAAATAGCCTCCTGCACTTTTTTTCTTTATTATGCAGCAAGAATGATAATTCAGCGCACGCAAAAAATCTACAAGAGCGCGCAACAGCTCTATGCAGGCAGCTAGAAAATTACTAAAATAAAGCAGTTTATAGAGGCGGATGCGCGCTAACAAATAAAAATGCTTTAAAGCAAAATATTGCTTAAAACAATATAGGAAGTAAATAGTGCACAAAGTAGAAAACCTCCTAGTCAAAACTTCTGTCTCCCAAACACATCCACACTACAATAAATTAATATGATGAACAAATATGTATGTGTACCTACTAATACTCACTCTAATGTGCTTACCAGCTGCAGAACGACTGCGTCCAGTAGAGAGCCCACACCACAGCAGAGGATCTGGGTACGGAATGTATCAACGACGACCCAGCAGGAGGACTCTAAGCGGTCTGTCCCTGCAACATCTTTGTCAGGCTTGTGACTAACCTCTCACCAGGAGTATTTTTGTTGCTACCCAATACTCCAATCTCCCCTCTGTCTCTTAAGAAGTAGCTTCGTAGTAGCAGTAGGGAAAATGGGCCTCAACATCGGTCTCAATGAAGAATGTCCTTCCTCCTGGGTGGCAAATATAAGACTAGCATACCAGAGAGGAGGGAGGTATTAAGTACTCAGAGTTTTGGGAATCTTTGCCTACTCCTACTAGCCAGGAGTTGAATCCCAGAAGTAAGGAATTGTGGACTCTCACCCCTTTATGAAATCTTTTTTTTTTTTTTTTTTTGTGGAAGGGTAAGTTGATGCTAAATTCATTACCTACATGTTACAGATAAAATATTTATTCATTCTATTTGCCTCATAGTATATTTAGAATTGTAATCGTAAATCAGTGTCAATATTGATTAATTTGTTATTGTTTGCTTCACTTTAACCCCTTTGCAACTGCTGCTGTATATTATATTTTGGCTGTTGCAAGGGCTTCCAACCTGTTGGAGCACATTTATCTCTCAAATAGACTGCTTACCAACAGTCTGTATGAGCTGGTCTGGTTCCTTAAAGTATTCATAAACGTCACTACTGCATATAGTGTATTAATCTTAAATTGCTAGATTGATTTCATAACATTTAAAATCAGTATAAATATTTTGTTAATCTGGTATTGTAGCCATAATATATATCTATTTTTAAAAAATTTTGGCATCCATGTGAGATGTTAAAAAAAAAAAAAATTGACACCCCTAAAGTATCTGGGTCCTAGATTTTAAAGGTATCTCTACATTCCTATGTACCAGCTGAAGGGTCTGTAAGAGAGGAGATTATTGAAATACTGTTTTCTTAGGGTCTATGCAGAATTATGTGTGTTTATTATGGAGATAGTGTAGAATATATTCTAAGGGGTCGATTTATCATGCTGCGGAAGACAGGGGCGTGCATATGCGCCCCTGGCCGCCACAGCTCGCCTCTGGCGGGCTGATTTCCGCTGCCGGAATTCAGCTTTGCACTAGAACGCAATTTTGCACTCTTGTGCAACGCTGCCCGGGCACAGCCAACCATGCGCGGGCAGGAGCTATCAATCTCCCAGTCGGACAAGACCGGGTAGATTGAAATTCGCCACCTTATAGGTGGCAACAGGTTAGGGAAGCAGCGGTCATCGTTAAATACGGACTGCAGGTTCTCTTGTGAGAACTTGCAGTCGTAGGGGGTCGAAAAGGCTTGCAAAGCCTTTGATAAATCGGCCCCTAAGACTGCAGTGTGAGTTGGAAAACATAGAAGGAAAAGGAGGTTGACTGCCTAATAGACTGAGATTGAATCCATTTTATTATAGGTCTACACACTAGATACGCATTCCAGAGGCCAAGAGAAAAGGGTATAGTGGTGACTGAGGGACAGTTGTTAATGCTCTGGTTATATGAAGCTGAGGTAGACCTGTTAAACTTTTGTTTGTTTTTAAAAATGTCCCCAGAGACTTAAAGGGATATTAAACAATTCTAGATGATAATATACAATGATAATACAATATACTTTCATTATTATTATTTTTTTATTAAGGATAGATGAAGGCATACAACAATATAGATGTTTACAAAGTTCCAATAATAAAAAAAAAAAACATTGAGATACAATAATAATATTCACCATTTAAATGGTTTGTCTACCGGAATGGAAACCTTCTAAAGTATTAAAGGAGCCACCTATGGACCTCATATACACGCAAAATAATAATAAAAGAAGGTATCTTAACCTCATTTTAAAATAATTAATTTGATTGTTTCATAAATTGGCTCAAACCTTACAAATACTGGTTGAAATAATTATAGTAGGCAGGTACGGCTGTCTATCTTCTAAAAAAGGACTTTGTTAAAATACCAACTAAGCAAATAGTATGATATTGTTAACTAAACAACAATATATATTGAAAATGTATAAACCAGAACACAGAAGGTAAAATTAAGTGACAGCTCTGCAAAGTATGCCAAGTAAATAGGGATGTAACTGAATAACAATAAATGTACAACAATTGAAGTAGTAGATGGTAATTACCCAAGACAGCTTTTGACTTTGCTGCACTTATTATTGTCTTCAAATAGAAACAGAAAAATAGTTTTAATAGAAAAGTAACCGATAGAAATGGCAGTGCAGAACACAGTAGTATTCCATACAGCCATTGGCTGCACACACTTTGTCCCCGATTGGCCACAGCAAAGAAAGTAACCTAAGTTACAACATGGCAACTCCCATTGTTTTATACACACTAAAACTACATTTATTTTGTCACTATTTAAACAACTAATGAAACGTTAAAAGATACATCTACCTGTTATTCTCAGACTAATCTTTTATTTAAATCCATCATTCTGTCTAGTATTTTGTTTAGTGTTACATATCCCTTTTAAAGAACATGAAAAGAAAATATTTTCTACCCATGCACAAAAAAAGGTGCTGTATATATATATTGAAACTAGCAGTAACCGCATGGCTATGTGTAAACTTGAATCTTAGTTCTTCAGAGGCTGATTGGAACAACTCCCATAGTTTTATTAGTAAATGGGATTCCAGGAGCATTACTGTTTTTTCTTTGTTTTTTTTTATATTTAAATTTATTCTTTTGTTATGCAATAAATAGAAGGCATTTTCTGTCCTTTTAGTGTTCAAAGAAAAAATCTTACGCCAAAGTGGAAAATATTTTATTTACTGAATATTATCTAATGTAATCAGGAAAATGAAAAGTAATATAGGGGCTGAGATGTCATCGACAGTATCTGATCAAATATTCAGTTGTGAAAAAAATAGAAATGTGGTGAGACTACAGTCTGTAGGATAATTATGACGTTTGTATAACTATATACTTTTTTATAAATATTGCAGATAAAAACTATTTTTAAATGTGCTTCGTTCTCTTGGTATCGCTTGTTGAAAAAGAATATGCACATATCCTACGCCTAGTGGGAGCTAGCTGCTGATTGGTGCCTGCACATATTTGTCTTTGTGATTGGCTGACTAGATGTGTTCAGCTAGCTGCCAGTAGTGCAATGCTGTTCCTTCAGCAAAGGATCATAAGATAATGAAGGAAAATTGATAATAGAAGTAAATTGGAAAGTTGTTTAATATTGTATGTTCTATACAAATCATGGAAGAACATTTTGGTGTTTCCTGTCCCTTTAATTATTATATCATCATCATTATTAGTATTATTAATAATGAAGCTTTATTTTTTTTATTTTTTTTTGTGTGTTTCAGGTAAAAATAAAGAATGGAAGGCCTTCTACATTACATCAACCCAGCACATGCAATTTCTTTGCTGAGCTCCTTAAATGAGGATCGTCTAAAAGGAAAGCTCTGTGATGTTCTTTTGATTGTTGGTGATCAGAAATATCGAGCTCACAAAAATGTTTTGGCTGCTAGCAGTGAATACTTCCAGAGCCTCTTCGCTGAAAAGAAAAATGAATCCCAAACAGTGTTTCAGTTAGACTTTTGTGAAGCAGATGCATTTGATAATGTCTTGAATTACATTTATTCATCCTCATTATTTGTGGAGAAAGGTAGTCTTGCAGCTGTGCAAGAGCTTGGCTACAGCCTAGGTATTTCCTTTCTAACAAATATTCTTTCAAAATCACCTCAAGCTCCATTTTCTTCATGTTCAAGTAAAAAGACTATCATCAAAGAAGAAGATGAAAGTGAATCCCAACAAAGAAGTGTCATTGTATGTCAAAATATAAATGAACAGTCCCAAAATAGAGAAATCAGTCATGTCCAACGTGATATACACCAGTCATCTAAACATTCATCCTATGGAAATACAGCTACACTTAAGCATAATATGAGATTAAGTGGCCTACTGAACAGTTTACCTTCTGATAGAAAGTGGCTATCGTCTAGTCATTCTTTGGATGATCAAAATCTTGGGGAATGGATAAACAGAAATAAATTCTCACAGCAAAAAAACTCAGCAAAAGAATGTAAGGATTTTCAACCTTCTTCAAGTGGATCTGAAATGTTGAAGAAGCAAATTATGTCACAAAGTTCTCCAGAGTCATATTCAAAGCAAAAAGGAAGAAATGAAAATATTCAGTGCAAGCTAGATGAAAATAACATGCGTTATTACTCTAAGTTAGGAATGCTAGTTCCACCTACAAAGTCTACAAGTCAAACTATTGACCGTAGTGGACCTCTTGTTAAAAGTCTTCTTCGAAGGTCATTGTCTATGGATAGCCAAATTCCTACTTATTCACATTCTACTGAAAGACAAACTTTACAGGAATCCTCTATAAAAGGTACATCAAAAGAAGAGGAAGTTAGCATGGTATCTCAGACACCTGCAGCTGAAGAGAAAGTAGGCATTAGAGATCAGAGCCCAAAGGCCCGAAGGAGGACTGTGCTGGATAATAATATACATATCAAGACAGAACCAAGTAGCCCTGTTTCAGAACGATCTGAAATAATACAAGTTACTGTAGGAGATGGTTCACAAGCAAAAAGTAGGGACCTTCATATTAAAGTGGAAGAAAGTCCCGATTTAGAGGCTGCTGAACTTAATAGTCTACCTGCTAAAAGAAAGTTTGAATCTGATAGAAGAACACTTCCTTGTAGAAGAGTAAAGATGAAAACAAATAGTTGTCCAAATCGAGATGCTAACCTCGAGCAAGAGTCTGCAGATCTAGAAAATTTTGACGATATCCCTGATTCTGATGACAGTGATGAAATGTACAGTGACTCACAAGGAAGCAGACAAAAAAAAATATGCAAACATTGCTTTAAAATTTTTCGATCATATGCAGGTCTTCACCGGCATATAAACATGTACCATAATCCAGAAAAACCATATTCTTGTGACATTTGCCACAAAAGATTTCACACAAATTTTAAAGTATGGACACATTGTCAGACACAGCATGGAATAATTAAACACCCATTACCTTCTTCAAGTTCACCTGGTGTTTTGGATGAAAAGTTCCAAAGAAAACTAATTGACATCGTAAGAGAACGAGAAATTAAAAAAGCATTGATGTTTAGATTACGCAGGGGCAAATCTGGGTTTCAAGGATCAAGTAGCCAAGCACACGCCCTCAAGAGAAGTCTACGCTCTAGAAACAAAGGGGCATACGTATGTAGTTATTGTGGGAAATCTTATCGTTTTCTTTCTCAGTTTAAACAACACAGCAAAATGCATCTAAGCGATAAATCATTTGTGAATAGGGAAATTAGGCCCAAAGAACATTCTCCTCCCAAGAATACAAGTGAAACAAAGGACGGGCTTCACTGCCGAATCTGTACAGCAAAGATGATGACTTCTGGTGAACTAGCAAACCATGAAAGGATGTGTAGAAATGCCACCATATGCACATACTGTAGTCTTCGATTTCCTTCTCCATCATTGAAAATTGAACATGAAATTAAGTGTGAATACAAGAAGCTTACATGTCTTGAGTGTATGCGCACATTTAAATCCTCTTTTAGTATTTGGCGTCATCAGGTCGAGGTTCACAATCAAAACACAATGACTCCAACAGAAAATTTTTCTTTGCCTTTGATTGATCAAAACGGAGAAGTAAGTAATGTTTCAATATCTCCATCTTTACCAGAATCAAGCAAAAAAAATAACTTATTGAAATTAAAGGATGAGTTAGTTTTCAGTGACTCATCAGAACAAATGAACTTTGATTCTGATGAATCGGATTGTCACCCTGAAGATCTAAGCATTTCAAAGCAATTTAATGTTAAAATTAAAGAAGAACCTGAAGATGATATGGATGATAGCCCTGAAACTAACTTTGACAATAAAGACGCAATATCTGACTCAGAAGGTGGTATGTGGCCTTGTGAAAAATGTGGAAAACTTTTCACAGTGCGCAAACAACTAGAACGTCACCAAGAATTATTGTGTTCTGTTAAACCTTTCATTTGTCATGTATGCAACAAAGCTTTCCGGACCAATTTCCGCCTCTGGAGTCACTTCCAATCTCATATGACACAGAGTGTAAACTCTTCTTTCAAGGAACCTGAGATCTGTGCTCCTGTGAGTTCTCCATCCCCTCCACCTCCTCCACCACCACCTCCACTTCCCAAAATCCAGCCAATAGAACCAGATATTCCTGTAGAATTACCAGAGAAGCCAACAGAAAAAACTTTTCCTCCCAAAGAATCGGATTCACTCTTCTATCATGCTCCACCTCTGTCAGCTCTGACCTTTAAAAGGCAATTCATGTGCAAACTTTGTCACAGAACATTTAAGACTGCTTTCAGTTTGTGGAGCCATGAGCAAACTCATAACTGAAGGCTTGCAAGCTCTGGTGCTAAATTTAAAACTTTGTGCATAGAAAAAAACACTTCTGGCTGACATGAGGCCTGGCCACATTTGTTTGTTATAAAATTTGTTGAAGTGTTCTAATATCTTGTAGATGAAACCCATTGATATTTTGAATATTTGACGTGGATGACATCTTTAATGTGTATTGACTTCTCTTTATATTTGGTTACAAATAAAAACAAAAAAAGCTTTCTTGATCGTTGATGGTGTGCAAAGACTGCTAAAATTACAGGAGACCCTACAATATCAACCCAATTGCACTGATTTAATACAACTACATCAGGTAAAAGGTGAAATGATTTATATTTTTAGTTACTAGCAATAAAGAACATATACATGCAACCCAAGCTGTCATAAGTTAAACGTGGAAAGTGCATCGTTTTGTTGTTTTGTTCAAGGGAGGTGGGCAACCAACTCTTGGTTTGAAGAATAAATTACTTAATTTGTTTTGATTACCTGGCACAAACTGTTTGGCATTTGTAAAACACACGAGAGTGAAGTTGGTTTTGTCTTTATTTGACAAACTGAGAATATAATAGTTTTTCTGAAAAAAATAGATTTTTACCATATATATGTTCTGTTCAATGATTTATAAGCTTCTCAGTCTCTAGTATTTCTGTTAACTCCAAATCATAAAGCACTGTTAATTTTATAAATGAGCACCCCTTACTTAGCTATTTTGTTTATAAAATCCAAGATCTAACGTGGAAACTTTAGTAAACACTTTGAGGTAGTACAATGCAAAATGTTATGTTTTCTTAATTTGTAAAGCCATTGCATAGTTATATAGTAAATGGGGTTGGAAAAAAATACATAAGTCCATCAAGTTCAACCTTAATATACTCCCAAAAAAGCTCCATTTGAATTTAAATTAATCCCATTAAAAACATTTAACACAAGAAGTAATCATATCCCTGAATTCTGTTTCTAGCCAGAAATGTATTGAAAACATTTTTAAATGTATCTAAGGTATGGACATGTACTACCTCCTTAGGTAATTAGTTCCACAATTTGATTGCTCTTTAATTCGATGGTGGCATGTGCCCCAATTTGCAAATTATTTAAACTTGAAACAGCCATGTAAACCCTCTTTAAATATTTACAAGTTTAATCCTGTACAATTTATTTGGTACATGCCTTTGCAACCAAAAAATAAAAGGTTAAAAAGCACAATATGTTAATTCTATTCTATACTTGTTTTTAAAGCGATAGTGGTAGACAGGGGATCGTATATTAGAAAACGCATACAAAAAAAAAAGGAAAATTATATATACATATTGAGGGAAAAGCAGAACCAATTACATCATCCGTGGCTGAATTTGAATTACAGAGCAACTGACAATATAAAAATGTCTAAAAATATTTAATACTTGCTAAAAAATAAAATGATGTCCCTATGAGAGGTTTGGAAGCATCAAAATATGTTTTTGCATATTTTTAAGTCCGCAAGATAAAGATGGTTTTACTTGTGTGTGTGTGTGTGTGTGTTGTTTTTTTTTTTTCTTTGTTTTTTTAAATTATCACTACATTTGCACATTGATTCTAAAGGGGCCGATTTCTTAAAGTGCGAGCAGACATGATATGATGTAGAGTATCATGTCTGCCGCACATTGATAATTGCCGACAGCATAGGCTGTTAGCATTTATCATTGCACAAGCAGTTTTTGTGAACTGCTTGTGCAATGCCACCCCCTGCAGATTCTCGGCCACTAGCAGGGGGTGTCAATCAGCCCGATCGTGCAAATTGATGCCCGCAGCCTCAGAGCAGGTGGACAAGTTATGGAGCAACGGTCTTTAGATCACTGCTTTATAACTGCTGTTTCCAGCGAGCCTAAAGGCTCGTGCGGAAACGGGCATCAAGCTCGATTTGGAGCGTGATAATTCAGCTCCTATGTGTTTCACTGTGTTAGATGCAAAATTTGCCAAAATCAAGTCTTCAGATGAAATATAAATTTGTGACTTTGCTGAAAGATCACCATTGCTTATCTCAGAAACTAAAATAACTGATCTACCATTGCCTATATTTCCATGTTGCATAATAAAACAGGGTATTCAAACCATTCCATTCTTTTTGACTCATTTTCTCAAATTACATAGTTGCAGTCTATGCCCTCAAGATTCTCATTTTTATGTCTACATTTAATGCATGAAATAACCTGGTGCTAATTATTTATTTTTGTTTTGTGAACCCATTGTAATAATAATGTCTTTCTCCTGTGCAACTTATATTTATGTTGATTTAAATGATTAAACCATCAACCTGTTAACTGGATCATTTCTGGATTTCATCTTGTGCTCTAGGATTAAGGGTATTTGTTATAAATAGATACAAAGGAATCTAGAAAGTGTGGCTGCTTTAATTCTGGGAATGAAATATAAACAATATTTCCATGTTTGCCATTATGGAATTTTCTTAATGAGTTAGCTTGTTTGAGACAGTATTTTTTTTTTTTTTACCCTACACAGTTAGCAGGCTGAATATTTTTTTTTTTTTTTTTTTTACAGCAAACCCTATTTTGTAGCTAGAAAAAGTTTCAAAATGGAAATTAACACAAATAGACTAAGTACAGTTGAAATATCCTAATCTGGATTTTGTACCTTAATTATTGTAGCTTTTCATCCCTTTTTTCTTATATTTAGGCTTCTGTTCACTATAACTGGTTAATGCAAATATTGTATTTAGTAAACCTGTGAAATTCAAATTAGTAGTATGATCGATGAGAATCACTATGCTTAAATCTTCTGACTCTAAATAATTCCAGCAAAGCTAAACCAAGTAAAGTCTTTTACCAAATACAGTTGTATAGATACTAAACTCTTATTCAAGCTGTCTGGAACTGGAAAAGGCCTGTATTTCAAAATAGTTTGTATTTGTATATTTGCATCTGTAAAAATGTGTCCGTTTGGAGAAAACTATCTTATGTCATGTAGGCAATATTTACCTGTCATACTACATCTTTTTTATGCAAACTAAAGGTAGTTTGATGTAATTTAACAAATGTCATACATAGTACCAACAGAGAGTATAGTACTGTAATCAGACAATACTCTGTCTGATCTAGACTATCATTTTTATTTTAGAACACAAAAAACAAACAAAGCTACAGGTAGAAAAGATTGTGACTTGCTGGAGGGGTGGGGGAATGATTATAATTCTGGATTTTTTAATTCTGCATTTGAGGATTTGTACCTGTACTTGAATTTGATACTGGTTTATAAATTAACTTATCATTAGGGTAAAAAATTACACTATTTTAACATGTAAAAAGTAAAGTTAAACCTGTTTAACCTGATTTTAAAATTAATAGGAATTGTTGTTTGTTCACATTTCATCCCTAGGGACAAACTGCTTATCATCTGATTTGGACAACTCCAGCAAATATATTAAAGGACAATGACACCTACACAAACATACATTTTTCCCCACAGAACATTTGTTTGTTTCAGTTATATATTTTAATATGTTTTATTTTAGATCCCAATGGAAAAAAAGCAGTTGGCTTCAATTACAGACCAGTTACTCCAGAAAAAAATGTTCCACAAGTATTTAAAATGTTACATTTTAACCTTCCAGTTAAAACAATGTATCACTATAATAGCCTTGTTAATGTGTTATTCATTTTTCATAAAACGTTCAACAGACACCATTTAAAATAAATGTGTTTACTGAACTGAAACAATTTAGATTTTTGTTTCCAATATAAAACAAGATTGTGAAAGTATATTCAGCACCAAAGTGGCAAAAAAACTGCCACAAGAATATTAGTCTTTATGTTAAATGAAGATCAGTTGCATGTAAGATCACAAGTTAACCCCTTCTCATTAAAGTATGAGCACGCCGCCTTGGAAGTATAATACCTAGGGTTCTATTAAAATCTTCATTATTTTGCTCTCTTTGCACTAGTTTTGCATTAAAAAAAAAACTATTTGTAAGGGTAATGATGATTACAGAAATGTATTTATGCAGAACAGATATTGAAGGGGGTTTTTTTCTGGGAAAATAACCAGATGGTGTTTATTTGACTTCCTTAGACTGGAAACAGCTTTGTGTAGGTTTCTGTGTGAGACATTAATATATAGACTTCCTTTCTTTCCTGTTCCCTGCAGTTGTTTACATACAAATATATGCAAATAATAATATTGTCAAATTTGCATTTAAAAAATACTTTAGGATTGCACATTATCAATTGTCTGAAAAAAATAAAACATCATGACAGCATTAGTTATACATAAAAGTGTTATGGGGCTATATGCAGCAAAATGCTACCTAAATAGACGCACTCCTATTTTGTACAACTTTATTTACTAAAAACATAGCAACCGTCAAAACAAATATCACCAACATTTTTGTTTAATTATTAAATTGACTTCAATACATACCTCTCTTCTACCAGTTTTGGATGTACATATTGCTTATAATTAAACTAATATTTTTGTTGACTTGCTTTTTAATTTATAATATTTTTTTGTTTTCATTTTTGTTATTCAAGTTTGTTTGTTTTTTTGGGGGGGGTTGACAAAGGACACAAGGCAAATATAGTTTTACTTTTCATATTGTTTTTTCAATAAGTAAAACCACAAAAATGCTTGCTATTGTATGTTAATTATATATTGTTATTTAATTTTCAAAATTATAATTCCCTCAATGTTTAAAATCTACAGATATAGCCTAAATATTTAGGGATTTGTTGTTTATTATTATTGTTAATATTAGACTTTTAAAAGCAGACACAATAGGTCAACTGAAGCCTATTTACTATGTAATTTACAATTTAAAAATATATCCTATGAGACGTGAGTGGAATTTTTATTGTTAATGTTTGTTTAATCTTTTCTTACAGCAAATACTAAAACAACAAATGTATTACATTGTATTCTACAATGTTTTAAAATTCCCATCAGTGGCTTGTCTTTGTATTTGGTGCACATGGAATTTATAATGAATTATCAATACGTATTTTTGTTATTGATATGACAGCAGCCACTACTTTAGGAAATGTTGTCTTAATTTATTATTCAAAGCTACTAACACTACTAGTTTATGTTTGGCAAAATATGCAATCTAGTTTTGCTAACTGCAAATTGTGAGTAAAAAAAAAAGTGCTGTAGCCATAGAAAACTGTTTTATGGAAGAAATCTGAGGTACTATTTATATATAGTTGTCTTTTTATTCTCATGGTTTTTTGTGTAAAAACTCACAACCCAAATTAAGTACAGCTTATATTTGATTATGACTTTTCTCCTTTTTAACTATTATGAAAATGTATTACAATGCTGCACTTTCTGCATCAACCATACTATACTTTTAGCACAGTTAATTAGTCAATCTGATTTTATAGATTTTTACTTTTTTTATTAGAAAACTTCTAATTTATATAGAAAAAACTAACTCTTTATGTATTGTCCTCTATTGCTTTCTCTGTATGATCTTTTTTCTACGATGTGTTTTCTTAGCTGTTGACCAAGAAATGTTGAATCCAATAAATTTACACCTTTTTCAAGTTCACTTGTGTGTATTTTTCTAAAGGATGTAAATAGCTAAAATTTTGCCAGCCAGGTAGCTTTGTAAAGTAGCCGGGAGAGGGCAGTGTAATATTTTGCAATATTATAATAATATAAATTTGATTTAAGATATCCTAATTTTTTACTATAAAAAAAATTAGGGGTAGACCAATATATCGGAGCGGCCGATTATTAGGGCCGATATTTGGAATTTCTGAAATAATCAGTATCGGCCAGAAACTTACCGATATGGAGCAAATTAAAAGAAATTTAGCTATGTGTACTTCAGGGAAACTGTAGTTTTAAGTGACACAAATCATATATAGCACATATAAGCTGGACATAGCATCTAATAATAATAAATAGCACTGATAACAGAGTCCAAGCCCAAATGTTCCTGGGAGCTCAGTTACCAACTACCATACCACCAATAACAGGCCTGTAGATGGACTTGCATAAACAAACATGGTTTGTGAAATGGAAAATGTGATCTTTAAGTGGCACTTAAAACTACATAGTTTCCCTGAAGTACACAGAGCAAAATTACTTTTGATTTGCTCATAGGGGTCAGCAATACATAAAATCAATCCGCTTGCTAATTGCTGTCACAAATAGAACATTATTTGTTGCATTCTGATACATTTTACACATTTGCTAAATATTTCACTAAAGCTGCTATATTTGACGATTTTTTAATTTAAATATTTTATTTTCCTTTTTGATGGGCATAGAAAAAAACATTTAAAAAAAATGATAGTTCAGGCACATCAATTAAATGTCCACAACAACAAACCTTGAATAGAAAGCTAAGCCATATAGGAGGCTAGTATCAATATTCTCTAGCAGTGATTAACAATGCTCTGACCATTAGGTGGCACTGTTACACGTGTATAAAACTGCCCATAAGTGACATAATAAACTTATAGTCCACTCCTCAGTACCAGGGAAGGTATTTGCAATCCAGTAAATATATGAGCATATTAAAAATGAAAGCAAATAAATCTAGCACTGATATTCCAGCATGTCCTTTCTTTATATATATATATATATATATATATATATATATATATATTATTTTTTTTACTTTACTTTTAACCCTTATCTGTAAAGTGTACCAAGTGAGCGTGTTTTTAGTGAAGTGGCAGCAGTATATGAAAAAAACAAGCCATTTAACAGTAGAACATGCTGAAATGTTATGCTTTCTGCACTATGTTTTTCTACTTAACTGGGAGTATTAAATAAATGGTGTAGTGTCTAGCTTTGCAGTAGTAACTTAAATTTAATTTCATATCAGTGTGCAGTTTAAAAGGGATTCATTTTCAAGCACTTTATTTTTCCCAGGCCCATTTTTGTATATTTCACCTCCAAATGTGATCAAATAAAAAAAATCGTTAACTTCAGCAATCATGGCACAAATGGTTGTAAATGCTTCTCTGGGATCCCCTTTGTTCAGAAATAGCAGACATTTATGGCTTTGATATTAATTTTTGGTAATTAGAAGGCCGCTAAATGCCACTGCGCACCACACTTGTATTATGCCCAGCAGTGAAGAGGTTAATTAGGTAACTTTGCTATATAAAAGACAAAACAAAGGGGCGCCTCATGTGTAGTATCATTAAATAAGCATAAAGCCACAGAAAAAAGCCAAATGGGTACTCACAAGGCTCTGGAGCACACCTATGTGCTTGTAGGGACAGGCTGCAGATTGTATCAGGTGTGACAGCTCACGCACAGAGGATATCAGTCATTAACTGTAGTAGGAAAATAAAACGCAGGAAAAGCACCAAATTGTGCAGATCACAAAGGATATGGTGTTTGACTTAGCACAAAGAAAGATTGGGTACTCACATATCAGATGAGCACACTTATGTGCTAGTAGGAGCAAGCTGGCATATTATGGTAAGGTGTGTCAGCTCACCACCAAGTGACTTTTCCTTAGGATGCAATATCCAAAAGTGGCAAACTTCAGTGTGTTAGGTTCCACTCCAAGCAGGTGCAGGCAGGTAAAATCACTCACAAGAGTATTTTTTTTAAAAAATTAAAAAGTTCTATTTATTAAAAACAAATTAAAATACATATACAAAGGAGTGAACTAGGGGCATACAGTCAAGCCCCCTGTAAATGCAACGCGTTTCTCGGCTCATACGCCGTTTCCTCAGATATGCCTTAGGAAACGGCGTATGAGCCGAGAAACGCGTAATAAATAGAACTTTTTCATTTTTAAAAAATACTCTTGTGAGTGATTTTACCTGCCTGCACCTGCTTGGAGTGGAACCTAACACATTGAAGTCTGCCACTTTTGGATATTGGATCCTAAGGAAAAGTCCCTTGGTGGTGAGCTGACACACCTTACCATAATATGCCAGCTTGCTCCTACTAGCACATAAGTGTGCTCATCTAATATGTGAGTACCCAATCTTTCTTTGTGCTAAGTCAAACACCATATCCTTTGTGATCTTCACAATTTGGTGCTTTTCCTGTGTTTTATTTTCCTACTACAGTTAATGACTGATATCCTCTGTGGGTGAGCTGTCACACCTGATACAATCTGCAGCCTGTCCCTACAAGCACATAGGTGTGCTCCAGAGCCTTGTGAGTACCCATTTGGCTTTTTTCTGTGGCGTTATGCTTATTTGATGATACTACACATGAGGCGCCCCTTTGTTTTGTCTTTTATATAGCATCTCTGGACCATTAGTATATATTTTCTGCAGTGTAGGATCCCCCTTACCACCCAACCTCCCTGAGCCCCCCGTAACAGCTCTTTAACTCTCCCCCCACTGTACCCAGTTTGCAGGAAATTTTAACTAAAGAGGTTACAAATTACAATCACACATAAATGGTTATGGTCATTATACACTGTCCAAAGGGATCAATTACATTAAACACTTTCTGAACACTGTGATGCTGCAGTATTGAACATTCTGTTACAGTGAAGTGTACTGAAAAACCTATTTGCAAGACTACCTTCCAACAATGATTTAATCACTTTAGAGCATTTCTGATTTCATATGCGGCTACTGTTACAAGGTCAATTCATCTCCAGTGGTCCAACATAGATTTCTTTAAATGTTATTTTACTTGCTTTAAACTCGGCAGTCATCTTTGTGCCATGCTGCATGACAGATTTTGGTTATACAGATGTTTACGGAAACCTCAATATCTCAACTCATGATGGTCCTAGGTCTTTGGAACAAAAACTGATCTTAGAACTTGATGGACAGTGCATTGTAAAAAAAATAATTTTTAGATTGCTCATTTATACTTCTTTTTGGAAATTAAATAACTTAATTTACTCTTTGAAACCACAGCCCATCAAAATAGGCTGTTTGCAGTATGATCATATCTCATTATCTTATCACTCAAATTCTTCCCTTTCGTATCGCTGTTTCTGTACAATACTTAGAACAACGGAAAATTAACATTTTAGAGCTTTATCGCTTCCACCTTCTACTGGGAGCTAGCTTCTGCTAGCTGTGTTTACATAGGTATATAAACTATCAGTATAGGTAGGGATAATACAGGCTAAATCATCTATTTCAAATGCAAATATAAAGGCTAAGGAGTTATTTATAAGCAATTGAATACACTCCAGCAGGTAAAATGGATCATTGGAACAATTTAAAAAGGAGAGAACATATTTGGGCAAAATGCCCTTTAAATCCCAATGTATTGATGAAAATCGCTGAATGTTCCACTTTTAGGGTCAATTTATAATCGGAAGGGTTTCTCAGTCCTAAAAATGTTTTAGGGTGTACATAGGTAAGTATAGTGTGCATGCAGGACATTTTCTCTTTTTTATATTTATATATATATATATATATATATATATATTCTTTTTTTTTTCTTTTTTCCAGTGGTTGATTTATCTCTGGTGGGGGATCATATATAAATCCTCTATGGTAGCATTCTACTGTAAAAGATTTAAGTTTGAGATCCCACTAGTTACAGAGATAGGGCTAGTAGAAATCTGGGGGAAAGCCTACTTTATTCTTTAGTTTTGAGAAATGACAAGATGTAATATAAGCATAACAAATAATACAAAATAACAGTATTTTACACTACTTATGATTATGATTGACATACAATAGCTTATGCTTGTCAATGAGCTCTAAAATGTTACTATATTTGATATTGGCAACAGTGAAGCATGATCTATCATGTTTGTGCAGGCGCAAACATAACATTAGGGCAGGAAGACTAGTCTCTGTATATCTGGGTATGCCCAAACCTGCAAGTATATGGACACAGCTTGTCAGTGCTGCATTTTTGTGTGTCATATGCTAAGTGTGTTCGTTTTCAAGTGACGCGGGAATAGATTTTATACAAATATGGAAATAGTGTTCACTTGGGTGTTTTACAAATGAGCAGTGTCATAAACAGAGCTATGGTTTTGTTTCTCCTGTGATAAAAGCAGTAACTGCAACTCAGAGGAAAAGGAGTTACTGTGTTCAAGGGTAGGAGGTGATGTTACAGCAGTTTGTAAGTACTATGAAAACAAATTTCAATTGAAAGATCACCTATTTGGTAATGGTTCTTGTAGTCCCTTTGAATATCATAACAAACTAATTACAAATGGACTATGATAAATTTGATTAGAGCACATATCAAAGGAAAGGAACTATCCTCTAAAACGTGTCACTGGTAGGTCAATGTGTCCCACTTGCTACAGAAAATGTTTGTGATTTAAAAAGAAACCTGTTTTAAGCAGAGCGAGAACTATGTATTACCTTAAGATTCTCTTCAGAAGGTTGCCCTTAGAGTGCCCTTCATCCAAGTGCAAATAGAAGACAAAGTGGTTTGAGAGCTAAAGTAGGAAGGATTTCTGAAACTTTAAAAAGAAAAACGTAAAAATCATTTGATGAGACATTTCCTGCAAAGTATAACCGTGCCAAAACTGTTAACAGAAGAATATGACACATTAATTAAGAAAAGTGTGCCGTAGCATACAAAGTAGACAAAGTTAAAATTCTCAGGCTATTGCCAAGCTCATGGTCCCAGAACAAAATCAGCAAGGAATTCAATGTCTCAGAACGATTGGTGAAACTAAGCAGAACACTAGTGAAGGATGAATCTGTAAACCATTATAAAAAAACAAGATTTTTTTTGCCTATCTGTTTAACCATGAGAAGGACTTTGGTATAAAAGCAAAATAGAATGTCATCGCAACATTCCATGGCAAAAATGCATAGGACAGGGTTGGAGGAACAACTAAGAGGGAAACAACAAAAGCCAGTTTGCAGAGGATAACAGAGGGTCAAATCTTCACCCCTGCAGACATGTTCCTCTTTTGCAATGAGAATATTAAGGGGGTTACATCCATCTATATGTCAGGGTATCTGATTATTATTAAATAATATATATGTGTGTATATTTAACCACACATGGATTTATGGTGGGATCAGGGACTCATTTTTGTTTGTGAAGCTGTCTGTGAGACAAACCCCCTCTCGTTCTGGAACACAGAGTTCAAGAACAAGGGAATTCATTTCAAAGACCTGCCTAAGGTGTGGAGTTAAAACAGGTCAGATCACAAGCCAGAAGGTCCCAATTATCCATTTCAAAGGAGGCCTGGATAAAGACATTTTTTTTTCTTATCTAAAAAAAACAAACAGTTGCTCCGTCTGCAAGAATGAGAGAATATACAGGCTTGTTCAAAGGATACAAGTGACAAGTTTTGTGGGAAAGTGACCATTCACACTTCGATGCAAATTGGTGCTTGCTGTATCAAATAAACATGTACTGAACCAAATAAATACACATAGGACTTCAAAATTCAAATTACCTACAGACATGGCCTAAGTGTATGCAAGATGTGAAGTGCCCCCTAGTGTGCTGAATCCACAAATTCTAGACAATGAAAGTTGGCCAGGCAGAGACACATATGATATTACAGCCATTAAATTTATTTAAACTACAGCCTGTATAATTTAAATACTCTATATAAAAATGTGTAATCTGCTGTGTTTTTATATGAATATAAGGAAATACTCAAATGAACATGTATATTCAGACACATATTAAATATGAACATGAAAACCTGAGAGTTAAGATTCCAGCATGTCTTAACCTATGTACTTTTGGAAGCATAGAATGTTTTAAGGATTTAAAATGAACATTTTTAACAACATTATTTCATTTCAGGCACCTAGTAAGTACACATATAATTGGTACTTTAAATAATATCCTATGTGTTTTATACACTCAAGAAGAAATATAGAGATGTGAAATATTAATCTGTATGGGATAATAGTCCAATGTAAACATAGTTGTGTGAATATGACCTATATTTGCTGATCTCAAGGTATGTGTGTCATATGGAGATGAAGACTAAAAAAGTAATTAAACCCATGATGAAGATATTATAATCCTTAAATAGTTTCATAGAAAATATGATTGGAAACGCATATTATATATTATAAGCGGAATATATTCACATGGTCTTGAAATGATCAGAAAAAATGATACTGTGTGACCCATGTGTATTTGAACATGTAACTTATTAATGCTAGGAATTATAATGTATTGAATAATAATAATATAAGGAGATATTTGGAATATAGGAAAAATGGATGGTAAGACTATATTTCTGGTTGTCTGCTGCCCTCTAGGGAATTGGAACTGGTATGACAACCAAATAGATTGTCTATTAGAACACATACAGAGCCAGTGAGGGGTGCGTCCCCCAAAATGAACCAATCAATGCTAAGCACCATGGGCATAACTGAAAACAGATCACCAATTATTACAGTATAAGAAAGGCAGAATGCAAGGGAAAAAACAGTCTGTTGTCTGCTGATACCGTGTGATTGAACTTGCTGCGATACTTGGGAACACAATCACATATCAAAAGCTGAGAATAGCTTCTGGATCTATGCAATAACTTCTTTTCTTCATATGAGGTGATCTGAAAATATTTGGAAAAGATTGAACTACAGATTGGCTCAAACTGGTGATGTATGATTCTTCTATTTTTTATATTTAAATCAAAATTCTGACATTTTAAAAAGGTACTTTATATTTTAGACTCATATTCACAGTCCTGTGTAGTTTAAAACTAGTCTTTTGTTTGCCAAATAATTTATAGTTGCAGCCACATAAATATATTTTAGAATTTGTCTTAATTGTAGATAATTAAGAATTTAATTCAGCTCAGATCAATTGGCATAGGAGTTAGTTATTTGCACAAATAATATATACAATTTCTGATGTTTTAAATTGGAATTATATAGGACAAATTGTGGCTATATAGCTGAATGTACTGTCTGGAAGTTAGTGACCCATACTGTGATATTTCATTGTGGTGAGGTAATGCAATTCAATTGTAAAGAAGGCTAGTTCTAAAGGTAAATTTGGTTTGCTGTGTAAAGAATATTGTAACAGTTTAAACTTGTATAGTATTGATTCATATCTGTTTTTCTATAAATATAATTCAATGTGTCTATAAATTTTAACTAATACAAAGAGTTTAGGAATTTACATTAATTTAATTGTTTTCTATATGCATTTTTATTGTGGTTTATTTTAAAGAATAATTATTAAATATATTGTATTATAACCCGGCCATATACTGACATATTATTTGGAGGCACTGCTGATATATTATTAATATTTATCACATTGATATGATATATTTGTAGTAAATAGACATTTATTATTAAATATATATATATATATATATTAATGTATATTTTTTTAAAATTGAAATTAATATTAATATTTTTGAAAATATATATATATATATATTTCTCTCTTATTGGCCCTTTTCATTCCACCTTTCATTATCAATAGCAATAAGGCTAAACATATTGCTATTGATAATGGAAGGGGAAATGAAAAGGGTGAATTATTCCAAGAATTATAAAAAATGAATCAATGTGAAAATCTCAAAAAACGCGACAAACTAATACTAAAATCTTGGCCCCTTGTAATATGCATTATTGATGAAATGTCGCTATACCTCAGAGAGAGAATTGCAAATACAGGGGCTAGAAAATAGCATTCGCTCCTCACGCAGATGCGAAGAGAATTTAAATATAGCTGAAAATAAATTGATGAGTTTGCCCAAGACATAGCCGCCTTAGATAAGCATAACCTAAATTTACTAGCAAAAATACAAGAGTTAAATAAAGAGCTTGCACAAAGCCAGAGAGAATTAAGTGGTTTAAAAAGATTGTATCGCCATAATGAAAACCCCTCTATTAGCAATGAGAATAATACAGATAATTCTAACTCTTAAAGAATGCATCAGGGATGAAATGCAGAAATTTAGGGAAGAATTTAGACAAATAACCCCTACTGGGTCAGAAGTAAATTTCTCAAATAGACAGTCACCTCATGATATAAATTCAGGGAGCTTCTATAACTCAGCTGAGGAGGGGAGGGAAGCTCTAGTAGTGAGTCAGAGGGCAGAGCTAGCTACCCAAATAGCCCACATAGTACTAATGTACGTAGGGGGTCTCCCCATAGTAATAGGGCAGATAAGAGATGCTCCAGCCCTAAAAATAAGGCACCTAGGAAAGGCAGAGATACGTCTAATATGGTATATGACACCCCAAAAATAATTACATTTTTAGGTTATGCAGTACCTAAGTTCTCCAAGAAGGGAACCATTTCTATAATTGACCACTTAGAGGCCTTAGAAAATGCTTTATCCATTATGAATGTTACAAGTGAGCAGTCAAAAATTGACTTTCTGCCCTGGATATTTGAAGGTAAATATCACAAATTATTTGCTTCACTAAAGAATATGAATATTCATTCCTGGAATGAAACAAAACGACAGTGCAGAAAAATATTCGGGCAATATCGCACTGAAACTGCAGCGAAAATAGCTGTATAGGTTTAAAATGTAGTGCAAATCAATGTCCTATAGAATTCCTTTCTGTACTGAAAAGTGCGTACAGTATGGCTGAAGATTATCCCATATTTGAATGCTCAGAATTTGTGAATTTATTTTTCGAAGCATTGCCCGCGCACATCAAAGTTAATTTAGCTAGAGATTTTGATGAGCACTGCTCATTAGGCTGGCTGATCAAAGAGAGTACAAAGATATACTCTATTCAGCAGTCCGGTGAACAGGGTGTTAAAAGGGAATCAAAACCCAGTCCCAAAATTGTGGCAGAAACTAGGGTATCACCTAGCCCCTTCAATTTGGAGTCTAAAAAGAAAACCTATGCGGAGGTGGCCTGAGAAAATAGGCCATCCCCACAAAGTTTTAACTCTGCCCCTCCCCCAATATGGGCTGAGGCGCAGAGAGATTAGGCTCAAGAGGGGGGGCATAACCAGATAAATAGGTATCCCAAAGAGAAGAATACCCGCAAGGTAATAGGTATCCCCGTAAAGGTAGATACAATAAGTGGCGCAGATATTCTAAGGGTAGCCAGTCGCCCCAGTTAAATAGTGCACCCCTAGAAAGAAAAACAAGACAAGCTGAACCCCAGGGGCAGCCACGCCAGGATAGAAACAGCGGCCCTGATTCTGAGGGGACCCAATGGTCCAGGAATCACTACTATGGGGCATCAAGAGATAGGCTCAGGGGTAGAGGTAACTTGTTCAATCAAGTAGATCCGTTTAGTACCCAGCTAATTTGGTTGAGCGAACAATTCGCTAATATGAGTCAAGCTTTTACGGCTCAGCAACAGAATAATCCTTTTTTAGGGGTACAGCCAGTGGCCAGCAGTGGGCCACAGACACAGTCATAAATACTGCAATATCACCTGAAAGACAGGGGAGAGACATACCAAATTAAATGATAAATGTCAATAATGGTACTAATCATATTCTCTCCCTACAGACCGGAAACGGACTATTTAGCTGTGATGATGAACAACCTCAGCCGGGAAACTCTAACCAATCTCTTCCTTTGCAGCATTCTCTTAACCTTATTTCCACAGATGCAGTACACAAGAACCCAATCAGCCCTATTATAGAGGACATGAATGGTGAGCATGAAAATTCTCTTGCATCAGGTAACACGGTGGATCCAGGTAACACGTTGCGAAGCCCACAATTGTGTAATCATGCCAATTTTATGTGTGAAATGGTAGAAACTGCAGGGAGATATTATGTATTAGCTGAACTCCAGGATTCAGTCTCCAACCCTATCATGGGATTAATTGATACTGGTCTCAGGCAACTATTTTATCCCACAGGTACTACACACAGCTAAATGAGCTAACGCCCCACAAACCTAAAATTAAAGAATTTGATAGTTCACTAATAGGTGTTGGGGTAACTCTCTAAAAGTCTACGGTACTGCATGGTTAAAATTTAAACTGGGGAACAGGGTCATAAGACACCCTGTCATTATAGTGGATCTGCCAACTGATCGTTTAATTATTGGTAGTGATCTGAAGCGATTAAGCACCATAATTGATTGCATAAATAATGTAATTTGGTCACAAGTGAAAAGGCCTATTAATTATGAGTGATCTAATATATCTTGCAACCGACATACCTGTCACGTGATGGAAGAGAAGCCAGATGCTGTGGAAATTCATTTCAGGAATGACTCTGTACCTAAAATCACTATCTTACAAATAGATGATCAGACTCCTTTAAGTGGTTCTGATGGTAATACTTTTAAAATTTCGCCTAGAAAGATAGCGAATATTTCCTTAGACGGCGATGTATTAACAATATCTCTCCACAAGGGGGATGCTAAAATCCCTAAGGGGGGAGGCCACGCTCAATACCTCGCAGGAATTGAGAGAGTTAAAGAGGATCTATTTATCCCTATACAAGTACATGACCTTGGGAAAACCAAGTATGCCAGATTAAACTTAAAACAGGAAGTTAGCTATATAAGCAAAGGCTCATTAGCGCAGATAGCTTAACCTAAGGTGATTAAATATCTTTCTCCCCAAGACCACTGTGTCCACGGCCTGGATGACAGGTTTGAAAGCTATAATATCACAGCTAAATGTTTATTATCTATCTCTATAGGTGATAAATCAGCAAAGCACCTGTTTTTAGCAGGTTAAAGGGGGACCCTGAAGTATTTCAGGGTGGAAATGCAGCCCTGAAATCAAACCAGCAAATGCCATATGCTGTGAATATGCAGGTGTCTAACGATGTTATAATCCCTGCTGGGGCTGATAGATTCCACTTACCCTTACAGATAAAGAGAGGTCAGAAATTAAAAACTTCTGAAACACTAATTTTCCTCTCCCATAGAATACAAAATCTGGGTGTCACAGTAACCTACACTCCTATGGTGAATATTGGAACTATTCCAATACATGTTATTGCGCATAACATGACCCCACAGGATATAACCTTATCCAAGGGAACTACCATAGGATATGCGTGAGGAATCAAGTTATTACACTTTTGGATTCCAAAATAATATAATTGGGCTAATACCTGAAGGATATTTAACTGAAGAACAACTAATAGAACAATCCTTTGCATCTATGCCAGAGGGACTATTTACAATTCAGTCTATTTATCCCTTCAACTCAGAGGAAGGCATATGTAAAATTGAAGAAGCCTTCCTGGTGTTTGATCAACCGATTAAACAGCAAGAATACCCCAATACCCAGAGTCAGGGGGACAATATAAATTACAATTAAGGGGACCTCACCTCTAGGTTGGAAGAAGCCTATGAAATAGGACAGCCTGAAATCTTTCCTGGATTTCAGCAAATAGTTGAAGAGCAAATATCTTTAGCTAATAGCTGTTCCAGTGATGATGAATGCCAGCTACGAGAACTCCTGATGGAGTACAAGGATATTTTTGCTAGGGACTTTTATGACTGTTGGACTACAGACTTGCACATTGCAAGAATCCAAACAGATCCCAATGCACCACCCATCTTTGTTAAACAGTACAGACTTCCTTTAGCATCATATGATTCTATTGCAGAAATCATAAGGAACCTGGAAGAAAGGGGTATTATCCGACAGGTGCATAGTGATGTCGTGAACCTAAAAATTTGGGTTCGCGAACAGCGAACGCGAACTTCCCCAAAAGTTCGCGAACCGCCATTGACTTCAATGGGCAGGCGAATTTTTAAACCCACAGGGACTCTTTCTGGCCACAATAGTGATGGAAAAGTTGTTTCAAGGGGACTAACACCTGGACTGTGGCATGCCGGAGGGGGATCCATGGCAAAACTCCCATGGAAAATTACATAGTTGATGCAGAGTCTGGTTTTAAGCCATAAAGGGCATAAATCACCTAACTTTCCTAAATTGTTTGGAATAACGTGCTTTAAAACATCAGGTATGATGTTGTATCGATCAGGTAGTGTCACCCCAGTGTCACTGGGGTGACACTGTGCCCTGGCAGGCAGGCAGGCCCTGAAACGCACACGTCTGAAGGAAACTGACTGCTATTATTTAACTCAGTCAAAAAAGTGTTGTTGTTTTTTAAATCTACACTATGGTTACACCAGATATGAGTTGCACTGGGGTGACACTGTGCCCTGGCAGGCAGGCCCTGAAACGCACACGTGTGAAGGAAAATGACTGCTATTATTTAACACAGTCAAAAAAGTGTTGTTTTTTTAAATCTACACTACTGTTACACCAGATATGAGTTGCACTGGGGTGACACTGTGCCCTGGCAGGCAGGCTCTGAAACGCACACGTGTGAAGGAAACTGACTGCTATTATTTAACACAGTCAAAAAAGTGTTGTTTTTTTTAAAGCTACACTACTGTTACACCAGATATGAGTGGTGGCACTGGGCAAGTGGGCACAGTATACGCTGTGAGCCTGACACAAAAAAGCAGACTGATGTTTCACAGTCCAAAAAGTTTTTTTTTAAAATGTACACTTACACTACTATTAAACAAGATATGAGTGGTGGCACTGGGCAAATGGGCACAGTATACGCTGTCAGCCTGGCACACACGCTGGCAGGCAGGCAACTGCAATTAGATTACACAAGCAGACTGATGTTTCACAGTCAAAAAAGTTTTTTTTTTTAATTTACACTACTGTTACACCAGATATGAGTGGTGGCACTGGGCAAGTGGGCACAGTATACGCTGTGAGCCTGGCACACACGCTGGCAGGCAGGCAACTGCAATTAGATTACACTAGCAGACTGATGTTTCACAGTCAAAAAAGTTTTTTTTTTTAAATTTACACTACTGTTACACCAGATATGAGTGGTGGCACTGGGCAAGTGGGCTTTGCACACACGCTGGCAGGCAGGCAACTGCAATTAGATTACACAAGCAGACTGATGTTTCACAGTCAAAAAAGTTTTTTTTTTTTTTTAAATTTACACTACTGTTACACCAGATATGAGTGGTGGCACTGGGCAAGTGGGCACAGTATATGCTGTGAGCCTGGCACACACGCTGGCAGGCAGGCAACTGCAATTAGATTACACTAATTTAATTGGAGATCTGATTCAATTAAAGTTCTAGGAGAGTCTAAAGACCCTGCCTCCACTATACACAAAAATTTCTCCGAACGACTTCTAGAATTCCACAAATTGCTAGGTTCCTGGGAATACAAAGAAATCTCTTGGTCCGGGAGGATAGCGGCCATCAAAATGTCATTCCTCCCCAAGATCAATTACCTATTCCGTTGCATACCATACAATATACCAAGAGCTTTATTAAATAAATCACTAACTATATTTGGAAAGGCAAACGATCTAGGACAGCGAGACATACCATAGAACGACCCCTTGCACAAGGGGGTCTAGCACTACCTAACCTTTTTACCTATTTTAACGCCTCCAGACTCTCCCACATTCTAGATTGGAATAACACCAAAGCAGCAGTATTTGGCTGGTACCTAGTAGAGTCCTCCACACTCCCTCCTGGCCTTGCCCTTTCAGATCTCCTGTGGATTCCTTCACATCACAGACACAAGTTAGAACCCCTACACCCCACTTTGCAAGACGCCCTGAGACTCTGGGATTCAATCCGTCATGATCCCAACATATCTCCCCACCCCACTCCAGCCCTCACCTTGTCGGCGGCAATTTCTACACTACCAGAAACACACCCAGACAAATGGAGGGACCTGCATATCAAAACAGTTATTGACTTTTACGACGCTGGAACTTGGCTCTCTCACCCACAGCTTTGTGTCAAATTTAACATACCCCCGAAACTTCAGTTCGAAGCTTACAGAATTAGCTCCTTACTCGCTCCTGGGGATACCCGGTTAAAGCCCTTAGACCACCTACCAAATGGGAACAGATGTGGACTAACGCACACAACATAAAACACCCTCTGTCTCTACACTACACCCTTCTGGCTAACATTAACTCCACCCTTAAAATCCCGCAACACACAGCCTGGGAGAAAGAAATAGGATTTCAAGTAGATACTGACATATGGCAGCATAGTTTACAGATCACCAGAAAGTTACTTCACTGCTCTACTCTTTGGGAGTTATATTATAAAATCTCCGTTAGATGGCACCTAGTGCCAGTACATTTGCACAGAGCGTACAACTCACAATCTCCTTTGTGCTGGCGATCATGCGGACAACCAGGCACTCACTTGCACATTTGGTGGACATGCCCAAAAATACAGCCATTATGGAAAAAATATACACTACACTTAATCGCCTTGCTATTTATCCTCCCTACCTACCAGAAGTTGCCCTTCTACACATGCCAGTCCCCACCACAGACAGCTCCACCGAGGCCCTCATGATATACCTCTTCATGGCTACTAAACTGAACATAGCTAGGTCATGGAGGAGCAAGAGCCCACCATCCCTCCCGCAGATACTCTCTACTGTCAAACATATCAGACTGATGGAGCAATATTCCTTTCGAATACTAGACAAGGCAGACTTACATATCAGAATTTGGCACCAATGGCTCACCCTCTTTCCAGACTAGCCTAGACAGGTGTGGGATTCCCATTCAAGCCAGCCCACCTTCCCTCCCTTCCCACCCACTCAAATCAATCCTCCCCCCCTTTCTCTACTATACCCCTAGTAGAATACTTTACCATTTAGGTACACATAAACATACATATCCACCCCTGCACTGAGTTGAGTCTACTCCTAGCTTCCTTAGATGAGGACTCTCATTGTGTCTCTTAGGTGTTCATCACCTTACTAACTTACTAACTAATACAGATTTGTAGCGACCCTATTCTTCCTAAGATATTAGACAAACTTTATCTAACTTAACCTGAGTTGTATATATCACTGTGTGTCTCATTTTATGTATTATTTTATTTTATCTTATTTGTTATTCCACAAGGTTTAATAACTTTACCCCATTTCTACTTCCTCAAACTATAAAAAGTAGACAACATACCTATAGCCAGGTTACCCTTCCTTATTACAGCGCCTGGATATACCAAAGCAACTTTAAACACAAACAGAATGTTGTATAGTAGTTCATCCAACTCCAAGCAATGTTTGTCCCAATTATCATTATGTATCCAGAACGTTGTATAATTGCTCTGCCCTAACGAGCTATACCTGTCCTTGTTTTTTTTTCGTTTTGTTGTATTTCTATTTGATTGTCTCAATAAAAACCTTTTTATAAAAAAAAAAAAATTACACTACTGTTACACCAGATATGAGTGGTGGCACTGGGAAAGTGGGCCTGGCACACACGCTGGCAGGCAGGCAACTGCAATTAGATTACACTAGCAGACTGATGTTTCACAGTCAAAAAAGGTTGTTTTTTTTAAATTTACACTACTGTTACACCAGATATGAGTGGTGGCACTGGGCAAGTGGGCCAGGCACACACGCTGGCAGGCAGGCAACTGCAATTAGATTACACAAGCAGACTGATGTTTCACAGTCAAAAAAGTTTTTTTTTTAAATTTACACTACTGTTACACCAGATATGAGTGGTGGCACTGGGCAAGTGGGCACAGTATACGCTGTGAGCCTGGCATACATGCTGGCAGGCAGGCAACTGCAATTAGATTACACTAGCAGAGTGATGTTTCACAGTCAAAAAAGTTTGTTTTTTTAAATTTACACTACTGTTACACCAGATATGAGTGGTGGCACTGGGCAAGTGGGCCTGGCACACACGCTGGCAGGCAGGCAACTGCAATTAGATTACACTAGCAGACTGATGTTTCACAGTCAAAAAAGTTTTTGTTTTTTTTAAATTTACACTACTGTTACACCAGATATGAGTGGTGGCACTGGGCAAGTGGGCCTGGCAGGCAGGCAACTGCAACCAAACAGACTGATGTTCTAGCCCTAAAAAGGGCTTTTTGGGGTGCTGTCCTTACAGCAGAGATCCTTCAGGACTGTAGTGGACACTGAATACACTAGCCTAGCTATCAATTTCCCTATTAAATCAGCAGCAGCTACTCTGTCCCTCCTCTCACTAAGAATGCAGCTTCTAAATGAATCTAAAATGGATGCTGTCCAGGAGGTGGGAGGGTCTGGGAGGGAGTGTCGGCCACTGATTGGCTGTAATGTGTCTTCTGACTGTGAGGTAAAGGGTCAAAGTTTACTCAATGATGAAGAATAGGGGGCGGATCGAACATCGCATATGTTCGCCCGCCGCGGCGAACGCGATCGCCGGCCAACTATTCGCGACATCAATACAGGTGCACAGCTCTTATAACAATCCTATTCTAGGTGTTCTTAAGCCCAATGGACAATGGTGTTTGTGTGCTGACTTAAGACAGCTAAACAAACAAGTGTACATGTCTGGCTGGCCTGTGCCATATATTGACTAGTGCCTAGCACAGATGCAGGGATCCAAAATATTCACTGCCATTGATTGTGCACAGGGATATTGGACCATAAAGGTACATGAGGAGGACCAGTATAAGCTGGCATTCTCGTTCCAAAAGGTCCAGTATGCATTGCAGAGACTTCCATTTGGATACATAAATTCTGGATATGAATTTGCTGTATGCATGCATAAGGCTATGCCTGGTGCACTAGAAAGGGGGACCTTATCTTATGTTGATGATGTTTTAATCAAAAGCACAGACTTTGAAAAACACATCGCAGAGCTTAAACACGTCCTCAGCCAACTTAAAAGGGCAGGTGTCAATTTATCCCTACAAAAAGCTTAATGGTGCCGCACTCGTGTAAACTTCTTGGGACATGAAGTTACTTCTGACGGACTAAATCCTCAGAAGAAAAAGGTGGAAGCTATCATAAATTCTAAAAACCCAACTAACTTAAAGGAATTGAGATCATTCCTGGGTCTGACGAATTATTCTCGAAAATTCATTGATAATTATGCAGAATTAGCTAAACCACTACTACTTCTAAAGAAGGATGTGAAATGGCATTGGAGTGAGACTCAAGAGACAGCCATCAGAGAGCTGAAGAGGAAACTCACTCAAGCACCTTGCTTAGTGTACCCTGAAGGTGGTAAACCTTTCTACTTAGAGACAGGTTACACAGATATAAGCATGAGTGCTGTTTTATACCAAAAGCATGATAATTTAAGCAAAGTCATTGCTTATGCGAGCAAAACTCTATCCCCAGTAGAAATAAAATTTAGCAATTGCAAAAAAGCCCTCTTATCTACTGTATGGGCTCTACAAAATTTCCGCAACTATATACAGGGCGAGAAAATTATTGTAGAAACGGCCTACCAGCCTTTGCTATATTTGCAAAGTGAGAGAATAAGAGATGGGAATTTGTCTAATAGCCGCATAACTCTTTCCTTACAAGGCTGGCCTTTAGAAATTTGCTACAAGCAAAATAAAAAGAATCCAGTCGCACAGGGGCTTGCTGAGCTCCACGACTGTACTGATTAGGATCATGGGGAAGAATTATCAGAAGATGATTTCCTGGCGGAACAATTGCTTTCCCCATATAAGATATACAATGAGGACTATTGTCAAACATTACCTTGGGTATATGTTGATGGTTCTTACCATTCCACTATTGATAATGAGCATAGACTAGTCGCTGGTATTGGTATAACTTGGGCAAATGGATTCCCAAATATTTCTACAGGTTTCAACATTGGACCAAGATCCAGTCAAGTTGCAGAACTAACTGCTGTTCTTAAAACCATTGAGATGGCTTTTGAACATGCTATTCATGAATTTGTGATCATTACTGACTCAAATTACGTGCGTGACAGTTTTGTTGAATACCTGCCAACTTGGAAAAGAAATGGCATGCAGAAAAGTAACAACAAACCAGTCAAGCATGGCAAGTTGTTCTGCGAAATTGACAATCTAGTGATGTCCAATGGTTTAACCATACACTGGAAGAAGACCAGGGGTCATTCCAGGGTTCTAGGTCCTGATAAGGAAGGCAATGATCTTGCGCATTCATTATCCAAACAAGGAGCCATAACTGGAAAACTCCTTAATATTGACCATTTAATGGGTGCAATTCAGGTAGAAGCCATTACCAGAAACCAGACTAAACAACAGAGTGAGCCTAACCTGGTACAATGACCTTATCACAAGTCAAAAAGTAGACCCCATTGTAGGCATCTTCTATAAACACATAAAAGATCTTGAAAACAACCCCATCTAAAAAGATGATTGTATTGGCAAGGAAGATCTTAGAATCTTAATGAAATCCAGGTCACAATTCAAGTTACAGGATGGGTTGTTAATTAGAACCTCCAAAACTGGCATCCAGCAATGGGTAGTACCCACCAAGTTCAGAGGTCTCATGCTTCAACATGCCCATGATGCTCCCACATCTGGTCATCGTGGAGCCAAATTAACGTATGAAATATTGCGTGATTATGCCTTTTCAGCCACACATGTTGAAAGATTTTCAAACCTACTGTCAAGGTTGTTTAATCTGCCCACAGTTCCAACCCACTGCACCAATGCATAGAGCGCCATTGCAGAAAAGGGGATGGTAATGCCATGGTCAGATATACAAATTGATTTTATTGGTCCAGTAATAAGGTCATCAAGAGGTAACAAATACATGTTAACAGTGACATGGCTGTTCACTAAATGGGTAGAGTGGATCAGTGCACCTAACAATAGTGCTGAAACATGGGCAGCTTTGCTCATCAACCACGTGTTTTCCAGATTTGGTTTGCCCTAAAGAATCTAATCAGATCAGGGAACCCACTTCACTAGCGAAGTGATGACCAAAATGTGGAAAATACTAGGGGTCTAAAGAAAGCTCCATGTTGCATATAGAGCTGCCTCAAGTGGTGGTGTAGAGCGTTACAACCAGTCCATTGTGAAAATTCTCAAAAAGGTTTGTGAATGAAATGGGTAAAGACTGGGATGTAAAACTACCTCTAGTCCTAATGGCATTAAGAGCAACTCCAAGTAAGAACTTAGAGAAGTCCGCAACTGCCACTAAAACCTATTATGATCTCAAGACGTCCAAAGAGGAATATGAAATAAATGATAAAGTTTATCTTTATAACTTTGGAAGAGATTAGGTTAAGGAAAAGAAATTTCTTCCATCATGGAAGGGTCCTTTTGTCATTATTGACAAAATATCTTTGGTCGCCTATAAAATTAGGATACATAAAAATTATACTTTTATGGATAAATGGGTCCATATTAATCAGTTGCGAGCGTGCCATCCTAGATTTCAATTAAAAGTCATAGAGGGAGAATGAAATGTCATATCCCCAAATGCACTAAAGAAATGCTGTATTTCAAAGATGCCTAGATAATGAGCATAAGGGCTCAAAAATAAAGGACTCTCTTCAAAGAAGACTGTCTATAGTGAATACCATCAAGACATGCACCAAATACCACTGACCTTAAGCCAATTCAAATACATGTGTCCTACATCTTTTTAAAATTGGAAGGGGGATTTATGTCAGGGTATCTGAGTATTATTAAATAATATATATGTGTATGTATATTTAACTACACATGGATTTATGGTGGGATCAGGGACTCATTTTTGTTTGTGAAGCTGTCTGTGAGACAAACCCCCTCTCATTCTGGAACACAGAGTTCAAGAACAAGGGAATTAATTTCAAAGACTTCCTGCCTAAGGTGTGAAGTTAAAACAGATCAGATCACAAACAAAAATGAGTCCCTGATCCCACCATAAATCCATGTGTAGTTAAATATACATACACATATATATTATTTAATAATACTCAGATACCTTGACATATATCAGAAACAAGGAAGTAACTGAATTTCATGAACTGTAAATTAAGGACTGATTTGATAAGTGTGAGAGAATTCCAGGTACAAGAAAATTTCACCATTTTCTTCGTAAATGGAAAGAGTCCACAGCTGCATTCATTACTTTTGGGAATTCAAAACCTGGCCACCAGGAGGAGGCAAAGACACCCCAGCTAAAGACTTAAATACCCCTCCCACTTCCCTCATCCCCCAGTCATTCTTTGCCTTTCGTCCCAGGTGGTTGGCAGAGAAGTGTCGGAAGTTTTCGATAGTCTCTTATGGAGGGTAGTACTCTTCCGCATGGGACTGGAGTTTTTAAGTAGTCCTGTCAGCCTCTTAGTGAGAGCATGGGTGAAAGTTAGAGTCCGGAGATGCAGGGAGAGTCTTTCTGTGAAACCATCCTGACTCATATTAACATCTCTACAAGCAATCAGTGTTGACGAGTTTCGCTGCCTGCTTTTTTCTCTCAAGTCCATGGCAGAAGTGACACTACTATCTGTCACACTTGAAGGGCCATGTTCTTATTCCACGGCATAGATTCCGATAATATAGTTTCATCTTACTTTCATCATGGATGTATTGTAATTACAACTGTTTATCCGAGAGGGGCTACAACCTTTCGGGGATAACTTTAACGTAGGGTCTCAGTGAGGCTCCTTTTTGTATCTAGGAATCAAGGGTTAATATCTCCTGAGAGGGGTTATTAAACAGGGGGGTTTATAGTCATGTTTGTTATGTGATTCTGTCTGCTACTGTGTAGTGTTGCTTCATCTCATTTTGGAACATAACGGCCTATGTCTAGTGACGCGGCCTTTAAGGTCAGGCGCGGTTTTGCATGGACTGCACGGTTTACCTTGTGACTCCATTTCCGCATTCCTGACCGTGCGGTGACGGACAAAATCCTAGACCGCTGGTGTCTGGTTCTCTGAAGGTGGTGAGTGCCCCAGCCATTGGGGGTGTAAGGTGCCTATTTAGATTTTTCTTATTGGTCCATTTTTTTATTCAGTGTCCCAGTTATGGAGGATTCTGATTTTTTTGGAGACGGATGTCTCTGATTCAGACTCTACTTCTTGCAAAGAATATGAATTGACCCTAGTGATCACAATATGGTTTGTGTTGTTTACTTCTTTTATTAACAAGCTTCAACTAGCATCCTGAGAGGACTTGAGGGTCCGTGGTTGCTTAGGGGCATTGGTTCAGTCCTCATTCGCCTTTCTATCTTGTGGGCCAGGACTCCATTGAGATCCACGATGACATGCTCAGTCATTTCCCATTTTTCCGGGAACTAGAGTGTTCCTTCCCGATGTGGGTTGGAGGCTTGGAGGATTTAGGTCCTTCATACTGCTGTTCTTACGGTTTTGCCTTTCATTGTCTCTTTGGAAGTGTCCTTTTAGGACTTGTGCCTTTTAGAGGTTCTCTTCCTTTGGGTTGAGACTTTCTGGACTTCGTCCGTTTTTTTCTGGCGGCTTTGGCCACTTAATTAGGAAGTGAAGGCCGTGAGGCTCTGTCTTCCTTCGGACGTTAGTCATCTCCATATCAGGGGCGATAGGAGGTGTTGTCTCTTTTTCCAAGCTTTTTGCTTAGGGGATGTTTTTCTGCCTGGGTTCAGAATGCTTTGCATTCTTCTCCCTTGGGTGTGGTCCTCTGGAATATTAATCTGAAAGGATTATGGAGACTAGCCTTTCTTTCTACTCTCTTTCGGGTGACTGTTCTCGTTCTCATTTCCCTTAGTGTTGCCCTTGGGGCCTTTGGGATCTAGAGAAATTGCATGACTTTGTCGCAGCCTAGCACCTTGTTGGGGGGGTGTTAACCTCTGGCTAAGGGTGTTCTCTTCCCTTTGGGCTGGGAATTACAAGCGAGTCCTGTACCCGTTCTCCGGTTTCCCGGTTCTCATCCCCTGTGAGGTCTGATTGCTTCAGACAGGGTATCTTGTGTTCCCTGGGGGTGTCGTTCATTCTAGGGTGATTCTGGGTCCCGGGCTCAGGGTTCTTGTCTTGGATCCTTCTTGGATGTCTGGAGACTTATGATCCTGTGGACTGGTTCGGGATGACCCAGTTTTTTCACGGACCCTATGTTGCGACATAGGGACTAGCTCATTGCGTTTGCAAGCAGGAAGGCCATAGTTCACATCCACCTTCAGGTACTGGTTCTAAACTTTAAGGCCTGACTTGTCCTTCGGACCGTGTGTGCTCCACTTCATGGGGAGTTTTTTTCTCTGTTGGGTCAACAGTGGTGTCTGGATGATTTTTCATTCAGTCCGTGTTTTGATCATACTATGGCTTCATGTCTTGGGGACATGTACGCTGTTCTTATCTGTGCCCTTTCCTTTTGAGGGGATAGTTTGTCTTCCTTATGTGCTGAGGTTTCCTCTCTCTGGAGGGTCTTTGTCCTGCGCTGTGTGTAGGAGGGTGGGTCAGGTGGCTTATTTCTGTAAGGGGCAGCATCTGCTGCTCTGTGGGCTCTGTTCCACCTGTTGGAATTTGATCTCCCTACGTCAAGACTGTCTAGGAGAGCTGTGACAGGTCTTCCTACGGATCTATTACACTTTTCTCTGTTCCGGGTCCTAGGGGGTTCTCCTTGGGAGTGCCTTATTTTGGAGGAGCGGATTGGGTTGGCACCCAAGCTCTGTTGTGGTGGGTGAGTCCCCCCTTTTTCTTAATCCATTTCCTGGGGGCTTGTGGTCTATCAGACATGTCTGTTGCTTGGGCTGGTCCGGTGTTGGAGCAGGATCTGAGATCTGTTGCTCTGCTAAATTCGTCCTCAGGGCATTCGAGGTACGGTAAGTTTCTTGAGGTTTCTCCTATCTCCATGTTCAAAATTTGTGGGATGGACTGGCGGCTCTTAGCCTGCAACATTTTCCGCTGGTTAGTGGATACTTAGCAATCTGAAGGATCCTACCTTCAGCTGTTTTCTGCTTGCCCTGCAAGTATTTTCAGTTTCAGTTTCAGAGTCATTTTTAGATGACTGCAGTGTGCAGTGTTTTTGCTTCAGGTGTTGTTCATCAGACCTATCTGAGCTTGCTGCACAAGGTTTTTGTTTCTGAATAATTCGGTATTCTAAGCTACCTTTTTGAGACTTGGGGACCTTCATCTTCTGTTGCTTTTTAGAGTGCAGTTGCACTGTGTTAGGGGAAGTTCCTCTTTGTTTTAGACTACCGGCCTTATTCCGTGGTTTCTGTATTTCTTTGGTCTGGGCGTTGCTTCCCCTTGTTTCTATGAGACTGGTGGGTCTCTGTTGGTCTGGAGTTTCTTATGCTAGATGGACAGCTAGCTCAGCATACTAATGCACTGGGGCTACTCTGCACTGTAGCAAACCAAGGGTTGCAAGTTCGATCCCCGGTGAGGTCTTCCTCCTTTCGAGGTTGATAAGATGAGCAGCACCTTGAGTCCCTTAAGGGGGATTAGCCGCGCTTTACAAGTACATTCATGTTTTCTCAAAATCTTTTCTTCTTTGTGGAAGAATACAGTAGCTTGTTCCCTTTCTTTAGTAAGGGGTGTGTTTGGAGACCGACTGCTGGGCGATGGTGTGTACGAGGAATATATACAAGATAGCACAGGAGTTATCAGCGCTTAAAATCTAAAAAGGATACCTAAGCCACTCTCCACTATCTCCTTAAGATAGAAATGAACAAACAATATGGCGATTGAGAGGGCGCTAGAAAGCTGGGTATACTTAACACACCTAATTGATTAAGATTATATCAAAACAAAGAATAAATCAAATACGGTAAAATTTTTTATCAATCTTTTACTGTGGAAATAATCCCTAATTTGTGCAATACATAAATTTATAAAACAATATATGTAAACATTTGCAGACACATAAAATAAGATATTGGATACAATATCTTAAATAGTACTATTGGAATACCACCCTGATATAAAAAATATATATTTATAATAAGCGCTTTTAAAAATAGAATTGATCAATGTTTAAATCTTTAAAATCCATATATTTATTCCTGGATATAATGGACAGTCTCTGTGGTCCTTATATATTTTCAACAGATGAAATCCCTTTGGTTGTATGGTATATTGCATACAAGACTTATCTCTGTGATTAGAATTAATATACTGAATAAAAACGATAAAATGTTCCTTATTTAGGATACTTTGTATCTTTGCTTGGTTATATATGTAACTTTAACTCACATACAAGACTTATCTCTGTGATTAGAATTAATATACTGAATAAAAACGATAAAATGTTCCTTATTTAGGATACTTTGTATCTTTGCTTGGTTATATATGTAACTTTAACTCACAGAAAGTTGCAGCGACTGTATCCAAATGTCGCTGTGATGTATCTCAGAAACTGTGGTCTTTAGTCATAACACGCTCCTTGCGTGTGGGCCGCTTTGTGTGCTGCAGCTCCTATCCTCTGGCACAGGATTCACCACTCCCTCCGTGGGGAGGTGACCGGCAAAGGTACGCCGCTCCCAGCTTTCTAGCGCCCTCTCAATCGCCATATTGGGCGATGGTGTGTAACATCCTTTTACTTCTCTTCCCCTTTAAGAGCCAGTTATCACCCTCGCTTAAAAGGCAGCAGCACTACCAGCATAACGCTTGGTATTGCGTTGTTTTCTAGGAACTTATCCTGGGACTTCTCTAGCCACTCCTCTCATACGTGACTGGTTGTTGCAGTTCCTTCTAACCGGTGACATCATCGCAGCTGCGATCGCTCTCCTCCATTGCCTGTCAGCTTCTCCACGCTACACGCTGCAAACAGAGGCCTGCTTCTCAGCTGTTCTTACCATCCTCTCCAGAGACACGCTGCTTCTTCTTATCTTCTGAAAACGGTTCTCTTTATTCTGTTATCATTTATTCTCTCCAGCAACTTCCTCTTACTCGTTATACTATTGTCCACTCACTGATTTATTGTTTATGTATATACTCTTGTGCACAAAACTATAGTTATACTGTCTAACGTTATAACTATATATGGTCTTGAATGCATAGATAACCTTTAAGTAATGAATGTATGCAGGTATGGAAATGAGGTTTTATGGTAAGAAAAACTCAGAAACAGACCTGCAATTTATATAGACAAGTTTTACTTATGAAAAATAAAGCCCAACAAAGAATAAGAGCTGCAGAAGTAAAACAAGGCAGTCTAAGATAATGGAACTGATTATAAATACAAAAATAGGAAACAAACAATTTGAATTAAGAGAATAAAGTCCCGGCAAAGGTACAGGTATATGCAGGACAAACTGATGAAGTATAAGTCCAGTGTAGCAGAAAAAATAAAAAATGAAATAATGTCCACAAAGCTTACAGTTAGATCAATCAGGAAATTGAACTTTAAACAAGCAGGATATTCTAAATAAGCAGGATGGCAAGGGATTACCTTAGAGAGAGTGAGGAAGAAAACACTGAAGGTAGATCAATCCGCTGGAGTAGAAAGTAGATCCGGCTGTTTGTAATAAAAAAGAAAACTGCAAATAAACTTTAAATGTACTCACTGAGAAAGTAGTTTCCAACAGGACTTTAGGCAGATAGAATTATGCATGCATGGAAATGGAATAAACTGCAAGAATGGTTACTCCTGAAAAACTGCAGAGGAAAAAAGATACAGTTTAAACACAGGCAGTAAGGTTCTCTGAGAAAAGACACAGGCAAAGCTAGGTAGCAGTAATGATATACAAGCACTTCCTGTATGGAGGATGTGCTATTTATTAGGAAAACTGCAGCAAGGTAAGGAAATCAATTTTAAGGAACAGCAGAAATGTGACAATGGGTAAGAGTGATCATGATGATATTTGTTTATCTCTTAGTAATTGTCAAAAGACCTATTTTTTACTCCCAATTTCTTTACAGTGGGACCACCATCAAAGCAATTTTGACACAGTTGTGGACTCAAGGGCTTATGCATGTAACATTGATATTGCAACTGTTAAAAGTAATAAAATTTAAATGGTTAAAAAAACTAAACCAATTGTAGTAAGATTTATTGATGGAAAAAAAACTTAGACTCAGGCCCCATTACCCACCAAACAATTCCTTTACTTCTTACAACAAACAACAAGCATATTGAATACATAACATTTGATATAATACTCTCACCAATATTCCCTGTTGTTTTAGACTTACAATGGCTTCAACAACATCCACCAACCATTTTATGGTCTGAAAACAAAATCTGTTTTAAGTCTGAATATTGCAAATCCACTTGCATTCACATAACAACACTTTTGTCCATAGCAAATTTATCTATACCCATTGAGTATCAAGATTTTCAAGAGGTTTTTGATAAAAAAAGAAGCAGAATCATTGCCCCCCCCATAGGGTATATGATTGTCCGATAGAATTAATTCCCGGTTCGGATATACCCTATGGATATAACCTTTCCTCTCTCTGAGCCAGAACTACTCAAGTTAAAATCTTACGTTAAGGAGAACCTACATAAAGGATTCATAAGACCCTCGACCTCCCCAGCTGGTGCAGGGTTTTTTTTGTAAGAAATAAAGATAATTCATTAAGACCTATAGTAGACTATAGAAAGTTAAACAAGAGAACCATAAGTAATCGCTATCCACTGCCACTCATCCCTGAAATTATTGAACAATTAAAAAACGCTACTATTTACACCAAGCTTGATCTACGTGGAGCCTATAATCTAATAAGAATAAGACCTGGGGATGAGTGGTTAACTGCTTTACGTACTAGATACAGACTCTATGAATATACAGTAATGCCTTTCGGGCTGTGTAATGGCCCGGCCACTTTTCAGTGGTTTATCAACAACATATTCAGAGATCTTTTAGACACTTCTTTGGTTATCTATCTAGATGACATTCAGATTTTTTTTTTTTATATTTATAATTTTTTTATTGAGATATTTGTCATTAACAAACACAAGTAAAATCCAAGAAAAAGCAATACAAGAAGTGAAGGCAATATACATGTTGCATACATTGAGCTTGCAGACCTAGATAAACATTGGGAAAACTACACAGAGTAAATCCCAGCTAATGATATATTGTCTGAGGCTATAATATACATATAAGCACATGATATTAAGATTACATACTGGGGTTGATCATTTGAGCACAGGCACAGCTGTATATGGCTGCATGCTATGATATACTCATATATCCCAATCAAGAACACTTCTCTGTTGGCATTCTCTCAGCCTAACACTTCTAAAAATAACCTAACTGAACCTATACTGATATCTCATTTTTTAAGACATATATTTATAGTAACCTCCTATGATATTAGCAGGCCACTATTGGGCCTTTACATTAACTCTAGGATTGATGGAGGTAATCTAGAGTGATTTGTAGTTTTATAACCTTCCCAAGCAGAATATGGGTTACCCATGAACCTATGCAGTAGAACTTGAATAACTGGAGGTGAAATGACTAGAATGATATACAGTCACTTTTGGACCATGGCGTTTATAAGCTATAAAGCAAAAGAACAAATTATTTTAGAAATAGCGGACCAAAGTCGCTCTTGTTAAATCCCAGTCAAAGAACTGTGTGTGTTATGTACATCCATTCATTTGTTTAGAGTAAAGTAAGCAAGCCAATGTCAGGAATCTAGCTCACAGTTCAATTTCCCTTTAACATCTGCAATAACCTCTCCCTCTGCCTATTTAAGGCTCCTCCTTGCTAAGATCATTGCTTAGTATTGCAGTTCTGAAGTTGTTCAATTCTGTGAGCCTTGCCTGGAAAACTACATACAAGGATTTTTACCTGGTCCTGTTTCCATCTACCACCTCCTGCATTTAATATCCTTTTATCCTACATGATAACCGTTTGTACCTTAACTTGTAATCTCTGCTCAACCGTTATTACTTTGTCTAGGTCTTACGATCTTGTTGCTCTGTTCCCTGCATATCTCTTTAAGCCTCCCGCTCTCCATACCTGCTTCCTCCTCTGCTCTACACTGCAACGCGGTGACGTCATCGCCGGCTGCGACTCACTCTGCATCTCGCTGGAGGCCTGAAGCCTACTAGTACTCCGGAGTTTCCTTTTGCCTTCTACCTCCCCACTCAGTACTTTATCTAGGAGTTCGTGAGTAATTATTTCAGTTCATTGCATCTATCGATTCTCCTGCCATCTTCTTTTTTGCCGCACTGAGACTTTATTTTTTACTTTATCAGCTTATATATTTTTATTTTTGTTTTGCTCTGTATTTTATATTTCCACAGTGATCCTCTGAGTATGTCTTGGTTTATATTACTGTTACTATACACTCAGTTGTGAATCTCTGTTTCTCAGGACAGATTAACATTTACCCCTGCTGCTATTATTTTTTTTCCATCACAGTGTCAATCCTGATACATGTGGCAGCCATAGGGTGTATGTGTAATCCCTACCTGTATATTAAACATTGCATAGTGATTGCCAGTTTATGATTGTTGCCAAGGTTTATTCATATATTATTCAAACTTATCACACATGCAAAACAAACTATTGCCTATAGTTAATCTCTCAGCAGTTGTGGTCCTTAACTTTTTGTCTATTATCAAAAGATAGGGAAACTTGTTTTCAGCAAACCCTGACATAATACTAAGCCTTCCTCATGGATCCAGCTGGGATGAATACCCATTTACAGAACCTCACACAGAGGGTTGATTTACTCACTGAAGCTTTAAACACCCTGAAAGTTGAGAATGACACCATGAAGGCGTACATTAGAGATGTGGTGGATAAGAGGGTTCCCATACTAGAGCCCCAGGTTAGCACCCCAGAGAAATTCAGTGGTGATAGGTCTCAATACAGAGATTTCAAGAATGCCTGCCTTCTTCTATTTTCTTTAAAACCTCATACATATCCAAATGACAGAGCTAGAGTTCTCACAGTTATCTCCTATTTAAGAGGTGAACCCCGTACCTGGGCTAACTCTTACTTTGAAAACAACGATGAGATACTAAACTCTCTGGACAATTTTTTTCTTGCCATGGGAAACCTGTATGAGGATCCCTACAAGCAAATTACAGCAGAGAATGCAATGAGAAACCTTAAACAAAGGAAAAGATTAGTCGAAGATTATATCACTGAGTTTAAAAAATGGGCTAAGGACACACAGTGGAATAATCTGTCACTAAGAAACCAGTTTCGGTTGGGCCTCTCAGAAGGTATAAAGGATGAGCTTTCCCGTTATGAGTTACCCCAAACCCTTGAGGAATTGATGTCATTAAGCATCACCATTGATAGGCGTCTCAGGGAGAGACAACAGGAGCGCTCTTATCATGAAAATTATCCTAAAAAACATTACACACCTCCTGTGACTAAGTCCACTCCTGAACCTATGGACATAGGTTTCACTAAAGGCCCACTCACAACCGAGGAAAAGAATAGAAGAAGAGCAAATAACTTATGTCTCTATTGTGCTTCTGAGTCACATACTGTTAGAGATTGCCCTTCCTTGCAGAAACAAAATAAGGGTAAGACTTATATTCAGCCTTTTTGTTGCACCACCCAACATTCTCCCACTCCTTATTTACAATTCTCTCTTCTCTTACAGTGGGAGTCTCACCGGGTCATGGGTTCCGCGATCATTGATTCTGGAGCTACAGCATCATACATTGATAGTGTGTTTACCCATACAAATAAAATACCTATAGTCAAAAAAAAATCTCCTGTGTTATTACGGGGAATTGATGGTAATCCTATTCCAGATGGTCCAGTAGAATATCAAACCATTCCCTTACTTATTTCTTCCACTGATCATCATAGGGAGTACATCACATTTGATATTATCCCTTGCCCTATCTCACCTATCGTACTAGGGATAAATTGGCTCCACACACATAACCCAAATATAGATTGGACTAATTTCACTCTTTCCTTTAATTCAAAGTATTGTCTTACTACTTGTTTTCCAGCTACTGCTTTACATACAACTGAACTTCCTCCCGTTGCCAAGATTCCTGAGGTTTACCAGGACTTTGCTGACGTTTTTAGTAAGGCAGAATCTGAAAACTTACCGCCCCATAGGAAGTATGATTGCCCTATAGAGATCATACCTGGTTCAGAAATCCCTACAGGGCATATATACCCACTTTCCAACCCAGAGTTATCACACCTGAAGTCTTACTTAGAGGAAAATCTGAAAAAAGGTTTCATCCGACCATCTACCTCACCTGCTAGTGCAGGGATTTTCTTCGTAAAGAATAAAGACGGTTCACTTAGACCCATTGTCGATTATCGACAATTAAACAAGATAACGATTAAAAACCGTTACCCGTTACCTCTTATTCCTGAGCTCATAGAGAGGCTGGAGGGTGCACAGTTTTTCACCAAACTGGATTTAAGGGGTGCCTATAACCTCATCCGAATTAAATCTGGCGATGAGTGGCTTACGGCATTTCGAACCCGCTATGGGTTGTTCGAATATGTCGTAATGCCTTTTGGGTTATGTAATGCCCCCGCGACGTTTCAGCACCTCATAAATGACATTTTTAGAGATATACCCGATATTTTCGTTGTCATTTATCTTGACGATATCTTGATATACTCCAAAACATACCAACAACACATTTCTCACGTTAGACAAGTACTATCTAGACTCAGGGGTAACCACTTATATGCTAAAGCAGAAAAATGTCTTTTTAACACACAGTCTATCACTTTTTTGGGGTATGAAATTTCTCCCACGGGTATTTCAATGGAAAACAAAAAGGTTGAAGCAGTCTTGAATTGGCCTACACCCAAAAATGTTAGACAAGTTCAATCATTTTTGGGGTTTGCAAATTTTTACCGCAAATTTATAAAAAAACTTTTCTAAAATAGCAATACCCCTCACTTCCCTCACTAAAGGTCATACTCCTTTTAAGTGGACACAACAAGCTCAGTATGCTTTTGATTTATTCAAACAAATGTTTACCTCTGCACCCATACTCCGTTTCCCAGACTCCAAGTTACAGTTCATTTTGGAGGTTGATGCATCCAATCATGCAATTGGTGCAGTCCTGTCACAAAGAGAGAGTTTGACAAAACCACTTCATCCTGTGGCATATTACTCGAAGACTTTAAATTCAGCAGAACAAAATTATCCTATCGGTGACAAAGAATTGTTAGCCATCAAACTTTCTTTGGAGCATTGGCGTCACCTCCTGGAGGGCACTACATTACCAACTCATATACACTGATCATAGAAACCTCCAGTACTTAAAATCCACTCGTACTTTATCAGCCAGACAGGTTCGGTGGAATCTTTTTTTTTCCCGTTTTAATTTTTTGATCACATACCGACCAGCTGGTAAGAACAAAAAGGCGGACGCTCTTTCAAGACTTAGCAGTCATTCTTCTTGTCCACCGACAGTTAGTTCTCTCTTGCCAGATCATAATTTCATATCTTTTGTAACAGATTCCACTGCTGTTTTAAAAAGAGAACAAATGAAGGATCTGACAAAACCCACACAACTCCTACAAGTAAATGCACAGGGACTCTTTTCTCATGACACAAAATTATATGTCCCACCTACGCTCAGATCTCCTTTTCTACGATCTGTTCATGACTCCCTCTTCGCTGGCCATCCAGGTCTCCGTAAGACCCAAGAGTTAGCGAAACGGAACCATTGGTGGCCGACCATTACATCTGATGTTAAGAATTATGTTTCCTCTTGTCCTACCTGCACTATTTCCAAAAAGGGCAAACAACCACCCTACGGTCTTCTGCTACCCTTACCAACACCAAAGAAGCCATGGTCGGAGATCGCCCTAGACTTTATAGTTGACTTACCTCTCTCATCCAAGAATAATACCATCTTAGTTGTTGTCGACCTTTTCACAAAAATGTGTCACTTCATTGCCTACCCCAAACTCCCTACTGCATTGGAAACCGTAAAATTACTCCTTAATCATGTCATTAAACTTCATGGTCTACCCATGTCCATACTCAGTGACAGAGGGACACAATTCTCTAGTAAACTTTGGTCCCAATTCTGCAAAACTTTCTCTGTAGAAAGGAAACTGACTACTGCTTACCACCCTCAATGTAATGGTCAGACTGAGAGATGTAACCAGTGGCTGGAACAATTTCTAAGACTTTTTTGCTCTGCTAATCAGAATTCCTGGTCAGACTTTCTTCCTTATGCAGAATTCTGTTATAACAATACTATTCATTCCGCCACTGGTATCTCCCCATTCTTTGCTAACTACGGTTTCCATCCAGTTTTCCACTTGTTTGAACCGTCTGAAACCTTCTCACCCACAGTATCAGAACTATCAAATAACATCTCATCTAACTTTCAAGCCATTGAATCTGCAATAAACAGCGCAAAGGAGGTATATAAGAAGTATTATGACAGACATAGACGTCCTCCTCCTACCTATAAGGAAGGTGATCTTGTTTGGCTCTCTACCAAACACTTACATCTGAACACCCCCTCCAGAAAGATGTCTCCCCTGTTTATTGGTCCTTATCCTGTTTCAGCAGTTATCAATGCCAACACTCTACGTCTCAAACTGCCTGACACCTTCAGAATTCATCCCACCTTCCACGTCTCCCTCCTTAAACCCTATCGGGTTCTCAGGGACTCTGGAAGCCTTGCTGCTACTCCCCCGATCTCCATCGATCCTGCTTTGGAATATGAGGTGCATTCCGTTTTGGATTCCCGCTTCCGCCGTGGTCGTCTAGAATATCTGGTTCGTTGGAAGGGGTATACTCCTGATGAGGATTCCTGGGAGCCTGCTGGCAACATTTCGGCCCCGCGTTTACTCTCTTCTTTCCACCAGCGCCATCCGGATCGTCCTAAACCTTGAGCCTCGGAGTGGCTCCTTGAGGGGGGGATTCTGTCAGGAATCTAGCTCACAGTTCAATGTCCCTTTAACATCTGCAATAACCTCTCCCTCTGCCTATTTAAGGCTCCTCCTTGCTAAGCTCATTGCTTAGTATTGCAGTTCTGAAGTTGTTCAATTCTGTGAGCCTTGCCTGGAAAACTACATACAAGGATTTTTACCTGGTCCTGTTTCCATCTACCACCTCCTGCATTTAATATCCTTTTATCCTACATGATAACCGTTTGTACCTTAACTTGTAATCTCTGCTCAACCGTTATTACTTTGTCTAGGTCTTACGATCTTGTTGCTCTGTTCCCTGCATATCTCTTTAAGCCTCCCGCTCTCCATACCTGCTTCCTCCTCTGCTCTACACTGCAACGCGGTGACGTCATCGCCGGCTGCGACTCACTCTGCATCTCGCTGGAGGCCTGAAGCCTACTAGTACTCCGGAGTTTCCTTTTGCCTTCTACCTCCCCACTCAGTACTTTATCTAGGAGTTCGTGAGTAATTATTTCAGTTCATTGCATCTATCGATTCTCCTGCCATCTTCTTTTTTGCCGCACTGAGACTTTATTTTTTACTTTATCAGCTTATATATTTTTATTTTTGTTTTGCTCTGTATTTTATATTTCCACAGTGATCCTCTGAGTATGTCTTGGTTTATATTACTGTTACTATACACTCAGTTGTGAATCTCTGTTTCTCAGGACAGATTAACATTTACCCCTGCTGCTATTATTTTTTTTCCATCACAGTGTCAATCCTGATACATGTGGCAGCCATAGGGTGTATGTGTAATCCCTACCTGTATATTAAACATTGCATAGTGATTGCCAGTTTATGATTGTTGCCAAGGTTTATTCATATATTATTCAAACTTATCACACATGCAAAACAAACTATTGCCTATAGTTAATCTCTCAGCAGTTGTGGTCCTTAACTTTTTGTCTATTATCAAAAGATAGGGAAACTTGTTTTCAGCAAACCCTGACAGCCAATGAGTATGACACCTCAATAACGCCTTCATATTTGGCTCTATAGAAATATAAATGTTGGGATGTTAGGCAGGGAGGGACGTGTCTGGGCTATTAATAATGCCACATTGTTATTATCCTGAGGTTCACTAGCAAAAGGGTCTCACTTGGACTCTACAAATGGCAAATGAAAAAATAAAATAAGCGGGCAAACAAGTATTTAGTAAACTCACTATATAAAAACCCATATATACATATGTATATATATTATATAGTATAGATTATAGAGGATATTTACAGTATGGTCTATATAGTAACAATATGTAGTGGACTGAGAGCAACTCCCTGAAAACTTGAATATTTGAACCCTACCACCCTGGTACGAGCCCTATACCTGGATGGCAGGTAATGAAGAGATTTCTCAGCTAAAGAAAGTTAATGTACATTAACTGTTTGGACGTTCATCAAGCATGACTAGTATGTTCCTCAGAGTTAACAAAATAAAACCTCATATTTTAAATTATAGGCTGATGAGGATAGAATCCAACATTTATGCAAAGAACATATCATCATTCTAAACTTCCATATATAGGCAAAGTAATGGCCAACTGTGACATTATGTGAGAATACATGACCTAAAATAAATGACAAGAACACAGATATAGAGCGTGCCTCATAAGGAGTAGGATATAGAGTGTAAGCTATTGGAAATATACCTACATAAAATACTATGCCCATAGTCAGAAAAATTAAAGGACAAACCGAGAGGTTTGTTAAATGAGCCCAAATGTGAACCTGAATTTCCTGCTGCCCCACTAACATAAACATACTGTATATATAATTATAACATATACATTGGGGCCCATTTATCAAGCTCCGAACGGAGCTTGTGGGCCCTTGTTTCTGGCGAGTCTTCAGGCTCGCCAGAAACACCAGTTATAAAGCAGCGGTCTAAAGACCGCTGCTCCATAACCCTGTCCGCCTGCTCTGATGAGGCGGACAGGAATCGCCGGAAATCAACCCGATCGAGTACGATCGGGTTGATTGACACCTCCCTGCTGGCGACCGATTGGCCGTGAGTCTGCAGGGGGTGGCGTTGCACCAGCAGCTCTTGTGAGCTGCTGGTGCAATGTTAAATGCGGAGAGCATATTGCTCTCCACATTCAGCGAGGTCTTGCGGCCCTGATCCGCACTGTTGGATCAGGTCCGCAAGACCTTTGATAAATAGGCCCTCTTGAGTACCATATAACATGCGTGTGGAAATTTACCAACTAGCAACAGTAAGGGTTGAGAAAACATTCAGAGAACTAGTTATAACCGTCACATGGAGTATAAGTATTTATTAATGTCCGCTTGGTTCATTTTTCTGCAAGATATCCTCCTTCTCAGTGCACATTGAAAAGTCTAGTAGTTACTGGATAATGTCATTAGATCTACTCTGAGATCTTTCTATAGTATGCTTGCAAAGTCCCATATCAACCCACACCACACTCTAGGTTGGATTGCGGTAGCGCAACTCTCTCTATGCCCCTGGTGCTATGCATGTCCACTGTGCGGTGCTGATGGTTTTCTTCCTCCAGGAAGCAACTCATCTGGGTCAGAGAAACCCTAAAGAGGATTCCCGAGAATTTCTCCAATATAATAGATTGAGCCAGGAGCAATACAGGGATCTGTAGTCTCTTATGATTCCTCAGTGTTGTGGGCATAGGCGATATCTCTAAGTCAGCCACTATCTGCTCGCAATAAGTCCACTTCCTCTGCTCCATCGGATCGGCCGCATCCTCCGGAGCAAGGGTCATAAGGGAACTAGAGGCACTCACCGTTACGCTCTGTGCTGCTGTGAAGTGCCTTTCAGTATGCTGTTGCATATCGGGATGTTGTACTTCTTGTGACCGCTCCGCAGGTGTCTCTGCCCATGTGGTATGGGAGCTGAAGCTATCCTCCTCTGTGCCCAGCAAGTGGATACTTGCTGCAAGTTGTCTGTATCTTAAATCCATCAGCCATCCCAGATCCTCAAGAAGCGCCACTGCCATGGCTAGATCCTCCTCCGTGGTCTCCTGTGCCCAATCTGTTAGAGCACGGTTAGGTAAGAGGGACATTGTAAAGGTAGATGGAGTTCTTTCTTGTGAGCAGTAAAGCTATGTAGCTGAGTGAAGTCGCGGCTCCAAGCATATCCGGGATGTTAGGGTGGGGAAGATATTCACATGTTAGGCCTCCATTCAGCTTCCATCCACTGATAATTGCCCATTAAAGCTGTTGCACAGTAAAAAAGAAGTATATTCCTGTAGGGAAAAGTTTCAGAAAGCCATATATATTATTGCTCTGGGTGGATTGTGGAGAGTTCCCAAGATAATTGTTGGATTGAGTCGACCTCTTTCAGAGCTTTAGAATTTCCAAACCGCCATGGCTGCCTCTTGGCCATTCCCCCATGACATTCTGATTTATTCATCCAACATGTAAGAACACATAAAAACAGTTTGAACTGTACTCTCCAGAGTAAAAGTACACAATCTGTATGCAAAACCAGAAAAATGTATTTTTCATACCACACATATAACCTTTTTAGGTTATCACATTACCCCTGGAGGCATACAGATGGATAACGATAAAATTAAAGCTATACTAGAGTGGTCGGTTCCACATTCCAAGAAGCAAGTACAAAAGTTTTTGGGATTTGCAAATTTTTATAGAAAATGTATAAAAAAAATTTGCTGCAATCTCAAAACCTCTAACAGAATTAACTAAACAACCCTTGACATTCTCCTGGACACAATTAGCTGATGAGACTTTCTCGCTCCTGAAAAAGCATTTTACTACAGCACCAATTCTAAAATTCCCTAACTCAGATCTTCAATACGTTTTGGAAGTAGATGCTTCCAGTTACGCTATTGGTGCTATACTCTCCCAAAGAGAGAATCGTAATAGCTACTCCATTAGCTGATTTATTTAATCAGTCACTTCTAACTGGAGTTGTTCCAAAAGACTGTAAAATTGCCAATGTAGTCCCTCTTCATAAAAAGGGTAGTAGGGAAGATTCTGCTAACTATAGGCCAGTCAGTTTGACCTCAATTGCAGGGAAATGAATGGAAACTCTTTTAAAGGAAAGACTTGTATCTTTCATTCAGACAAACAATGCATGGTTTCACTGCTGGAAGATCATGCCTGACTAATCTAATTGTTTTCTTTGACCATGTAACTAAAATAATAGACCAGGGAGGAGCCGTAGATGTTGCATATGTAGACTTTAGCAAAGCATTTGACACCGTCCCACACAACAAACTTATTCACAAAATGTATTGCCTTGGAATAGATGCTAAGATTGTTAAGTGGGTAGAATGCTGGCTTAAAGATAGACAACAGAGGGTTTCAATTAATGGAGTACATTCAAATGAGGCATCAGTTACTAGTGGTGTTCCCCAAGGGTCAGTTCTTGGGCCTGTTTTGTTTAACATGTTCATAAGTGATATTGGAAGTGGGCTTAAGGGGAAGGTTTGCTTGTTTGCTGATGATACAAAAATTTGTAACAGGGTAGATGTTCCAGGAGGAGTTGATCAAATGAACTGTGATATTAATAAACTAGAGGACTGGTCAAATAAATGGGATCTGAAATTTAATATTACCAAGAGCAAAATTATGCATATAGGATCCAAAAACCCAAAGGCCAATTATAGTCTGACTGTAATTAAAGAAGAAAGGGACTTGGGAATTATTATTTCAGATGATTTAAAATTTGGTACACAATGCAGCAGTGCAGCCAGCAAGGCCAGTCAAATGCTTGGTTGCATTGGAAGAGGTTTTAGTAGCAGAAATAGCAAGGTTTTTATGCCACTTTACGGATCATTAGTTAGACCAAATATGGAATACTGTGTACAGTTCTGGAGACCATATCTTCAGAAAGATATAAATAAACTAGAAGCTGTCCAAAGGAGGGCTACTAAAATGGTACATGGTCTAAAATATAAAACGTACAAAGAAAGACTCTATGATCTAAATATGTATAGTTTAGAGGATAGAAGGGAAAGAGGTGACATGATAGAAACCTTCAAATATATGAAGGGACTTAATAAAATAGAAGCTGAAAACATTTTTCACAAAAAAATAAATGCAAAAATAAGGGGTCACAATCTAAAGTTAGAGGGTAGCAGATTCAGGAGAAATTTGAGGAAGCATTTTTTTACAGAAAGGGTGGTGGATTCATGGAATAAACTTCCATTTGAGGTGGTAAACACACACAAAGACTGTAAAGGAATTTAAAAATGTCTGGGACATGCATAAGGCTATCCTAAGGAAAAAGTAACATGTATTATGGGTAGACTTGATGGGCCTTTTTGGTTCTTATCTACTGTCAAATTCTATGTTTCTATGAATCTAAAAACTCCCTTACATCCAGTAGCTTTTTATTCAAGAATCCTAACACAACCTGAGATAAATTATCATGTGGGTGAAAAGGAGCTCCTGGCAATAAAAGATTCTCTTCAACATTAGAGACATATTTTGGAAGGAACTAAAATACCCATTCTAATTTACACGGATCACAGAAACCTACAATACCTCAAAACGAATCGAACCTTAACAGCAAGACAGGTTAGATGGAGTATGTTCTTTTGACGATTCTCATACCAAGTTACTTACAGACCAGCAACAAAAAATGCGAAAGCAGATCTTTTATCTAGAATGCATGACAAACCAAATTTTTCATCAAAACAAAGTACTATTATACCTAAGGAAAATTTCTTCGGTTTTACAACAGAGATACAAGATCTCGTTAAAGAAGAGCAAGAACGTGGCGAAGAAAGGAAAGCCTATAACGTTAACAAACATTCTAATGGATTATACTATTTAAAGGATAAAATGTATATTCCTACAGATCTTCGCTCATCCATGCTCCATAATGTCCATGACTCACTCTTGGTTGGACACCCAGGAAATTACCGAACATTAAAACTCATTAAACGATCATATTGGTGCCCCTATATGGAAAAAGACGTCTCTAACCATATACAAACCTGTGAGATTTGTAATACTAGCAAAATTGATAGAAACCCTCCTTCAGGTTTTCTACTTTCACTTCCTATCCCAGACAGACCTTGGAAACACATCGCAATTGATTTTATTGTTGAATTGCCCAAATCTAATGGAAATAAAACTATCATGGTAGTTGTAGATCTCTTCACTAAGATGGGACATTTTATACCATTCCATAAACTTCCTACCTCAATGGAAACTGTTAATATTTTAGTCCAAAATGTTATTAAATTGCATGGACTACCAACATCAATAACAACGGATAGAGGTACACAATTTACCTCTAAGGTTTGGCGACAACTTTGTTCTACATTAAAAATGGAACAAAGATTAAGCACCACTTTTCATCCTCAAACGAACGGCCAAACAGAGAGGACCAATCAATGGCTTGAAGAGTATATTAGATGTTACACCACTCAACAACAGGATATCTGGTCCACTCTTTTGTCATATGCCGAATTTGCTTACAATAATTCTCACCACACATCTCTAAAAACTACTCCATTTTATGCAAATTATAGCCTAGATTTGGAGTTCGGCGGTAGAAGGGCTGTTAACGCTCCGCGGGCTTTTTTCTGGCCGCACCATAAATTTAACTCTGGTATCGAGAGTTCAAACAAATGCTGCGTTAGGCTCCAAAAAAGGAGCGTAGAGCATTTTTACCGCAAATGCAACTCTCGATACCAGAGTTGCTTAAGGACGCGGCCAGCCTCAAAAACGTGCTCATGCACGATATCCCCATAGGAAACAATGGGGCTGTTTGAGCTTAAAAAAAACCAGCGTTCAGCTCCTAACGCAGCCTCATTGTTTCCTATGGGGAAACACTTCCTACGTCTGCACCTAACACTCTAACATGTACCCCGAGTCTAAACACCCCTAACCTTACACTTATTAACCCCTAATCTGCCGCTCCATAAACTGCCGCAACCTACGTTATCCCTATGTACCCCTAATCTGCTGCCCTAACATCGCCGACCCCTATATTATATTTATTAACCCCTAATCTGCCCCCCACAACGTCGCCGACACCTGCCTACACTTATTAACCCCTAATCTGCCGAGCGGACCTGAGCGCTACTATAATAAAGTTATTAACCCCTAATCCGCCTCACTAACCCTATCATAAATAGTATTAACCCCTAATCTGCCCTCCCTAACATCGCCGACACCTAACTTCAATTATTAACCCCTAATCTGATGACCGGAGCTCACCGCTACTATAATAAATGGATTAACCCCTAAAGCTAAGTCTAACCCTAACACTAACACCCCCCTAAGTTAAATATAATTTAAATCTAATGAAATAAATTAACTCTTATTAAATAAATTATTCCTATTTAAAGCTAAATACTTACCTGTAAAATACATCCTAATATAGCTACAATATAAATTATAATTATATTATAGCTATTTTAGGATTTATATTTATTTTACAGGCAACTTGGTAATTATTTTAACCAGGTACAATAGCTATTTAATAGTTACCTAGTTAAAATAATAACAAATTTACCTGTAAAATAAATCCTAACCTAAGATATAATTAAACCTAACACTACCCTATCAATAAATTAATTAAATAAACTACCTACAATTACCTACAATTAACCTAACACTACACTATCAATAAATTAATTAAACACAATTCCTACAAATAAATACAATTAAATAAACTAGCTAAAGTACAAAAAATAAAAAAGAACTAAGTTACAAAAAATAAAAAAATATTTACAAACATAAGAAAAATATTACAACAATTTTAAACTAATTACACCTACTCTAAGCCCCCTAATAAAATAGCAAAGCCCCCCAAAATAAAAAATTCCCTACCCTATTCTAAATTAAAAAAGGTAAAAGCTCTTTTACCTTACCAGCCCTGAACAGGGCCCTTTGCGGGGCATGCCCCAAGAATTTCAGCTCTTTTGCCTGTAAAAAAAAACATACAATACCCCCCCCAACATTACAACCCACCACCCACATACCCCTAATCTAACCCAAACCCCCCTTAAATAAACCTAACACTAAGCCCCTGAAGATCTTCCTACCTTGTCTTCACCATCCAGGTTCACCGATCCGTCCTGAAGAGCTCCTCCGATGTCCTGATCCAAGCCCAAGCGGGGGGCTGAAGAGGTCCATGATCCGGTCAAAGTCTTCATCCAAGCGGGGCAGAAGAGGATCTTCCATCCGATTGAAGTCTTCATCCAAGCAGCATCCATCCGGAGCGAAGCGGCAGGATCCTGAAGACCTCCAGCGCGGAACATCCATCCGGCCCGACGACTGAACGACGAATGACTGTTCCTTTAAGGGACGTCATCCAAGATGGCGTCCCTCGAATTCCGATTGGCTGATAGGATTCTATCAGCCAATCGGAATTAAGGTAGGAATTTTCTGATTGGCTGATGGAATCAGCCAATCAGAATCAAGTTCAATCCGATTGGCTGATCCAATCAGCCAATCAGATTGAGCTCGCATTCTATTGGCTGTTCTATTTTCCTGCGGCTGGAGTTTTGTCGTTAGAGCTCTAACGCTCACTTCAGAAACGACTCTAAATACCGGCGTTAGAAAGATCCCATTGAAAAGATAGGATACGCAATTGACGTAAGGGGATCTGCGGTATGGAAAAGTTGCGGCTGAAAAGTGAGCGTTAGACCCTTTAATCACTGACTCCAAATACCGGCGGTAGCCTAAAACCAGCGTTAGGAGCCTCTAACGCTGGTTTTCACGGCTAACGCCAAACTCCAAATCTAGGCCTATGTGTTTCATCCCTCATTTCATCTTTATCCGGAATTACAAAGCTCTTGCCCTATTGTGAATGACACCACTAATACCATCTCTGAAGCTTTTAAAATACTATCAGATAACATCAAGACTGCCCAAAACCGTCAGAAGAAATATTATGACATCCGGAGACAACCAGCGCCACAATTTTAACATAGGAGACTAGGTATGGTTATCAACCAAACATTTGAGACTAAAAACTCCTACGAAAAAGTTCAACCAATTGTTTATTGGTCCATTACCGATATGTAGAATTATTAATGAAAATGCTGTTACCCTACAGTTACCCACCGATTATAAAATCCATTCGACTTTTCATATTTCATTACTTAAACTCAACAGGACTATTAGAAATCCTCTTCAGGATACACCTGAAACTATCCCGATCAAACCAGACCGAGGTTTTGATTTAGAAGACATACTTGATTCCCATAAACATTTAGGTAGTTTAGAATACCTTGTACGTTGGAAAGGATACCCACCAGATGAAGACTCTTGGGAACCTTTGGTTAACTTGTCTGCACCTAGGTTGGTCTCCATCTTTCATGGATGTTATCCTGATAGTCCAAAACCTTGAACTCCGGAGAGGTTATTTTTGGGGGGGTGCTATGTAACATCCTTTTACTGCTCTTCCCCTTTAAGAGCCAGTTCTCACCCTCGCTTAAAAGGCAGCAGCACTACCAGCATAACGCTTGGTATTGCGTTGTTTTCTAGGAACGTATCCTTCCATCCTGGGACTTCTCTAGCCACTCCTTCTCTTATACGTGACTGGTTGTTGCAGTTCCTTCTAACCGGGGATGTCATTGCAGCTGAGATCGCTCTCCTCCATTGCCTGTCAGCTTCTCCACGCTACACTCTGCAAACAGAGGCCTGCTTCTCAGCTGTTCTTACCATCCTCTCCAGAAACACGCTGCTTCTTCTTATCGTCTGAAATTGCTACTCTTTATTCCGTTATCGTTTATTCTCTCCAGCAACTTCCTCTTACTCAAGTTATATTATTGTCCACTCACTGATTTATTGTTTATGTATATACATACTCTTGTGCACAAAACTATAGTTATACTGTCTAACGTTAGTATTTATTAAAGTATTAGTAAGTACTCAAACTCCTTAGACAAATATTAATTGCAAATAATGGGAATTAATACTCTCATTGCTGCAACAAACCTAAAACTTTAAAGAGTTCTACAGTTGTAATTCAACTTTTCATTCCTAAAAAATTTTGTTTCTAACATGAAAAGTAATGAAGCTCGCTGGAAAGCAAAATTTTGCACCGTGGAACAAAGTGAGCAGGGGGTGCATTTTACAAATTAAATATTGCAGCCAATATAAATCACATTATGCTGCTTTCTGTGTATAGCATCTTGCAATCACCTATATTTTCCTATGCATGTGTTTGTCAATTAGAGTTATAAGTATTTTGAGTGTTTTGAAAAAAGCTTGGTACCATTGGCGAGAAAAAACTGTGAGACCTGCAGTGTGAAAATCTTTACAAAATTATGCTGCAATTAGAGAGCCAATTTCAGATACGCTCATGGAACGCCCATGTTCAACCAATTTTACATAAAAACAATTATGCTTTGTATTTTGTAATTTTCAGTACCATTTTTTTTTGCATTTTTTTTTTTTTGCACATCCAGTGTGCTTAAATTACGATTTATGCTGCGCACAGTTAATACAATGTATTTCTGTGTAATTTGCATACAAATTTTACATTTTTAATTAAAAACAAATTGTGTGAATGGTTGAACTATTCATTTTGTGTGATGTTTAAAATACAAATTTACTGTGCACTTTTAATTTGAAAATGCAGTATACGCCCCTTAGCGAGACACCCGGTTTTTAGGGTAAAAAGTGGCGCTAGTTCATTCCACCAGAGAAATAGAAGTACAGCTGTGCATTCTTTAATAATCTCGCCAGCCCAAAGACCTTTAGATCATCTGGCCCTCTGTGAGAAAATCTCGCAGCTTCTAATCAAACATGTAGCTTGAAATTGGGGTGTCTCAATCATAAACATAATTATTGTAAAATACAGTTCATTTGTATTATTTGTTATGCTTATATTATATCTTGTCATTTCTCAAAACGCAGGAATAAAATAACTTTTGTCCAGATTTCTTTTAGCACTAGCTCTGTAACCAGTGGAATCTCAAAGTAAAAACTAAAAGGGGAATGTTCAGTGATTTTCATCATTACATTAGGATTTAAGTTCTAAGTCTAATGGGTCAAGAATGTGCAAAATGTTTATATATGTACATGAACCTTGTAATGTGATCTAGAGATCAGTTTTTGTTCCAAGGAGCTATTACCATCCTGCAAACAAATCCTACAATAATCCAGTTTATTATAGTTTGCTTTTCTGTATTTTAAAGAGACACTGAACCCAATTTTTTTCTTTTGTGATTCAGATAGAGCATGCAATTTTAAGCAACTTTCTAATTTGCTCCTATTATCAATTTGTCTTCGTTCTCTTGCTATCTTTATTTGAAAAAGAAGGCATCTAAGCTTTTTTTTATTATTCAGAACTCTGGACAGCACTTTTTTTATTGGTGGATGAATTTATCCACCAATCAGCAAGGACAACCCAGGTTGTTCACCAAAAATGGGCCGGCATCTAAACATTCTTGCATTTCAAATAAAGATACCAAGAGAATGAATAAAATTTGATAATAGGAGTAAATTAGAAAGTTGCTTAAAATGTCATGCTCTATCTGAATCACGAAAGAAAAAAATTTGGGTTCAGTGTCCCTTTAACTATCTTTTACTAATTCATGTTCCAGGTGTTCTAACGGATTGGAAGTATTTAGAAGAAAGAAGCTCTCTGATATTTTCATGAATTGGACATTTCAGATGCAATATGTTTGATCTCCCCTACCTATAACAAAAGTTCTTGTCATGTCCAGCTATTTTGTAAGACTGTGCTGTTACTATGTTCTGACGCTAGTGTCACATTTATTTTTTTATTTAAACATTTCTCTCAAGTGTGACCATAAAGACAACATTGTTTTGTTAAACATTTTTATTGCTTTAAAGCCAAGTTAGAGACCAAAACGAGGTGGAAGTATAGAATACAGAATATCACATGCAAGGTAATGTGATATAATAATGATGTGCCACACGATGGCAGCAGTTTTCATAAAGACTTTTCACCACAGTCACTGACATTTAAAAGATTATTGTTATAATATTTCTATGTAAATGAACTAAGCAAAACAAATTAATACAAGAGAAGGGCCCTGATCTAAAGAGTTTACAATCTATAAGCTTGAATTTTTTTGTAACATATTAATAAAGGACATGGCATACCCTAGTTGTTCTGTATGACACATCATTCTCCATGTCTGAGTCAGTGAAACCTGTGCAACTGTCTGTGAGTGCTGGTGAGAACCCAGGGATGAGTTTTGCAGGGTCATGTGATGTGTACCCAATCCAGTTAGTGCAGTCTATTTCTATGTTTTGTATGTATATAGGGAAAAAACAAAGGGCCTGTGTCACCATTGTTTGTATCTCAATGTGTTTGGTTTAAGGCATGCATTGTGTGGCTGTAGGTTAGATGGGATAAAAAACAGGTGAGGGGAGCTGTGTATATTTCAATATATATATATGTAATCCTGACCTTTAGATGAGGTTCTCGTATTGGTTTGTGATTTTTAACGTAATATATATTGCACTAAGAAATGGGTGAAAAATAGGTGAAAAATAATGGAGGTGTGACTACAAGAGGTTAAAAAACAGAATATTTAATTGTTGCTATAAAAACACAATATTTAACACAGATAAATTCTGACTGGATTATAAATTAGTGGTAAAGAGCTCTATTACCTTCAGGAAATTTATAAAGTTAAAATTTCTTAATCGAAAGTAAAGTTAAAATGACATTACATTCATAGTATAGTATTCAAAGCAATTGATAAGAACAAAAAATAAAAATAATTATCGTGGAACGTGGAAATTAATGTTCATCGCGTTTATCTTTTGATATGACATTTAGTGTTAAAGTAATTACTCACAGTTTGCATGAACAAGTTCCAAGGTGTCTGATTGGTTGAAACAGACAAGCCTTTATGTGAATAGGATAATATATTCTGCTGTAATTTAAACTAAAATTCTTTAAAACTTGTAGATCGAGATTTTAGATGAGGATAACAAATACTTGATGGTAATGATGCTGAAACTGTTTACCTAAACTTGGTTTGCAGGAGTTTCAGTTGTTGGTATAACTTGGTTCCGTTTAGGTTATAGAAACTGTCTACCTTGTATTGGTTTGCTGGAGTTTCTAGTTGCCTAGTTGCGTGGGGTGTTCTCTGTATCGTTGTTAGAACCGTTTGAACAATTCTCTTTGTGGGCGTCTGTTGTTGCTGAAACTATATACCCTCCCAGGGTTTGCTGGAGTTTCAGTTGTTGGTGGTTGATCTTTAGTGAAACTGTTTACCTTAAAGTTGTTTGCAGGAGTTTCAGATCAACGGGTAGTTACAAAGAAATTTTCTTAAGAGTTGCTGAAGCTGTTTACCTTTCTCAAGGTTTGCTGGAGCTTCAGGTATGGTGAGTGTCCGCTTTAAATCTTGTGGTGCTCGGTGTATAACAGTCACTGGTAGCGGGTTGTTCTGCTTATTCAGTCCTGGGTGGTCTCAAATGCAGACTTGAGTTGTTGGAGTGCACACTAGGGGCAAATCTACGCGTTTCGGCCTCGGCCTTTATCAGAGACCCAGGGAGGAAGAGACTTTGACATGGTCCTGGTTTCTTTTATCGTTTGTCCAAATGCGGCAACAAACTCTTCCATTTTGCTGTTAATCTAGCTTTGTGTGTGCAAGAGAGTGCCAGACTTTCTAATCAACCAATAGGGATTAATGGATTTGAAATCAGCCAATAGGAATTAAGTGGTACTCCTATATATTAGGGTTCCGCGCTTCCGGGATTTCAGTGTGTGAAGGTGACCGCATAAGGAGGGCTCCCCGAAGAGAGCTAAAGAACAGAAGATTGCGGAGGCAGCGGAAGAGGCCGCAGAAATCCACTGCCATGAAGACCTAGGATGAAGAGGGCCCGACATTGGATCAAGAGGAGCTGGAGTCAACATCAACTGTGAGTAACACTTTTGGGGTTAGATAGGGTTTTTTTCTGATGGGTTTTTTATTTTTAAGAATAGTTTTTGTTATTTTTAATTTTATTTTGTTGCAGGTTTCTTACTGTTAGTTGTTGTTATTTTAAGGGGTGGGGGATTACTTTAATGTAGGTGGGGGGGTTTTAACTTTTTTTTGCAAAAGAGCTAAAATCACTTTAGGGGGTTAACCTATAGGGGGGTTTAGTTTAGAGGGGAGGTTAGGTGTTCGGTAGATTAGGGTTAGATTTTCTGAACACAGGAAAGCATGGTTCCCCCACTCACAAAGTATGCACATATAACACCCTGGGCCCTGACAGTTGGGCATTATACTTCCAAAAAGGGGTAAAATATAACTTTTATTTATAGAATGTTAAAATAAGGGTAACACACATGTTAAAAAAGACACAGACACTGACTGGCGTGGCCTATAAAAAGATACAGAGGGTAATGATGCTGAATATTGTTCAGGCCTACTTGTAAGTATATTCCCAATTCCCCTAAATACATAAAACGTAATTAGCTCTGTAATTTATAAATGGATCAGATTAATCCATATATTGAATCCACTGCTATGTGTTGTTTATTGCAGATCCTGTATACAGATAATATGGCAATGTACTCTCCACTCATATATAGTGAACTTATTACCGCTCTCTGAAAGTGCAGTTTAGTCAGCACGAAGCAGACAAGGTTTTTATTTTGGTTGATATTCACTTGTTAACTCTATAGTCAATCAACAAATGTATAAAATGGCAGGACTGATAAATCCACTGAACTGATCATTCACTTAGCTCACATAACGGGGTTACTTGTAGGTACAGTTTATACACGTTGTTATAAAATGAAGGCTCCACCTAAAGTACGTGTGATGCTTAAACATCACACGTAACATTTTAATCTACCCTTCATTGCTGTCGTGATCTATACAGAGTAAACACTGTACAACTTGTGGTGCTAATACTTGTTGGTTTTAGCCGCTTTGACTAAATACCGTTATAGAATTGCTGGCATAATATATACAGTATATAAAAAGCTAGCAGTTGTTAGAAATTAAGTATCGGTTGGTTACTTCTTGCAGCAAAGTAAATTAAAGCCTGTACGCTATCGGAACCAACCACTCTTGAAGTTAATTCTATAATACAACTGCTACCACCACGGTGTATACCATGCTGAATTGATAACTGATCTGTGCAATTACCAAGCTATGCAATTATATGGTGGCCTCATTCTAGTGTGTCTCTAACCGTTAGAAGTGCTTATACTGATGGCCAATATAAAAATGGTCTAGTTGCGTAGCCATTTTAAGACACTCCAGTATTGCCCACCCCTTTAAATGTGAACTGTGTACTAGAGAGCCGGTTCATTCAATTCTATAAAGATCATTCGATAAAGTTCGACTTGATATAGAGTAGAGCTCTGTGTTAGCAACTACCTTTGGTACTACATAAGTCTGGCACAACCCAGACCTCACAATTTGTTAACTATAGCGGATAAATATCAGAGCAAAGTCACAAAGAGCCTGTGTCTGGCAATTAAAAAAAATGAAGTGTCTTTTTTAATGTGTGTTACCCTTATTTTAACATTATGTAAATAAAAGTAATATTTTACCCCTTTTTGGAAGTATACTGTCCAACTGTCAGGGCCCAGAGTGCTACATGTGCATACTTTGTGAGTGGGTGAACCCTGCTTTCCTGTGTCACCCCACTTTGTGTTCAGATTATAATTTTATGCACTAGCACCATTTCCTCCTAATAATCAGAGATTATTCAAAGAACACTCTTACATATACTACAAATTAAGGGTGAAAGCCTGAGTAGTGCCATTGTTCATTTGTTGTAATATAGGATTAGATTTTGTTTGGGTTTTTGTGGTTTAGATTTTTTTTTAAATTTTAGCGACATAGGGGTTAATAGTTGATTGCGGTGGATATGTGGCGGCATAGGGGTTAATAGTTATACTTGCGGAGGGCATGTGGTGGCATAGCGGTTAATAGTTAGTGACTTGCGGTTTAGATGTTAGATGTTTATTAGTGTAGTGTTAGTTTGCGATCAGGGGGTACTTCGGTTTATGGGTATTGGGATTATTGGTTAGGCAGACGTCAGTGTTATTCTAGGGATCCTTTTACTATACATCGAAAGCCAGCATTGCCAATCAATGGCGTCTATAGTAAACGCCTCTCGGTGATGCAGTTATGTGGGGAGCTTGGAATATTCAGACAAGCTCGCTTGACAGAGTGGTGAATCCCTAAGAATATTTCACCTCCTTGTAGCACGTTCGATCATCTGTGCCTATATGACTTTATAATTAGTCAGTCATATCTAATGTGAGGTCTATGATGAACGCATTAATGGTCATGTTAATGCTTTATTATTTTATTTCTCATTTGTCACTGTTTGTTTTTAAATTATTTTTTCCTATAGTTGTATTTCATTCTTTTCAAGGCTCAAAAATGTCATGTTATGGAAATCTTTCTGAACGAACTCTCCTGGACCTGAGTGAGGAAGAGATACTGCAGCTAATTTGGTAGTTTTCATCTAATATATATTAAAGGGACATTGATATGAAAATTACACTAATATGTATTAGGAAAAAAAAAGCACTTTCCAAAGCTATTATATTTTCAGTTATAGATTTTTCCCTTGATAGTCTTTGTTGATGAGTGGCAATGCACTATTGGCTAAATACTGCTGATTGTTGGATTAGTACACGTTATTTTTCATGGGCTCATTCAACAGCCAGCTAGTTTGCACTATTGCATTGTAGCTCGTTCATCAAATGGTACCCAAAGATACAAAAGAAAAGCTAAAAAAAATTATAGTAAATGACAAATATTTTTTAAAAAATAATTGATACCTTGCAGAGAAAAGTTTTTGATGAGGTGAGAGACTCCAGACCTTTACTATTTAATGCTACAAGGTCACACATATGGGACCCATTAAAGGGACTTTAAACACCTCAATATATTCATATAAATAGTTTAATTAAATGTACTAAAACAACTTTGCAATATACTATAGTTATTTATTTTGTTCTCCTTTCCTGTAATTTAATTCTGAACATTGTGGGCTTTCCAATTCATGTTAAACATTGAGGACACAGATTTATTCCATACTGTCATTGGTTGCACACTCTAGTAAGCCATTTATAACCATTCCTAATTGGCCTCAGCAGAAAAGGTAACCTAAGTTACAATATGGCGGTGCCCACTGCTTTATTGACATTAGAATTTTACCCTTATTTTTTCAATATTTAAACAACTAATATAAGTTTTTTAAATGCATCTACAAATTATTCTCAGACTAATATTTGCTTTGAATACAATATTCAAGCAATGATGTATTTAGTATTCAATGTCCCTTTAAATGTAACAGCAGATGAAGAAGAAGAAAACAGACCATCATTAAAGGAAACAAACGCATCTGAGGTGGGAATAGAGCCAAGACTAGAAAATACAGTGTGCCTGCGGAAAATGTATTCTTATGCAAACATTTGTTAAATCGATTTGCTGTAAATAAGTAGAGAAAATAACCCCAAATAGACCTGATGGTGCCTCATGTATATGTGACGATCCACATGCGGCCAATAGTTTAAAACACTTGCTATATTTGCACTAATGTGCTGCAAGTTTTCACAAAATGCAGCGTTTACTTAGACCTAACAAATTAAGTGAAAGGTAAGAATTTTTCAAAAAAATACATTAGATGCCAACTTACATAGCACCAAATGCATAGATTAAAATGATCCTGTAAATTATTTTATATGGATAGCAAACAAAAGTACCCTGAAAGAAATAATCTTTTATGTTATTATCAAATTTGATTTATTCTTTTGATATCTTGAAAGTAAACTCTACTTGCACCTATCTGACAATTATTGTCTATACATATATGCCTAGTTTTATCAGCTGACCATATGTATCAAACTAATTACAATTAAAGGGACACTAAACCCCATTTTATTTTGATTCAGATAGAGCGAGAGAGAGAGAGAGAGAGACAAAAGAATGACAAAAGAATGAATATTAAATATAACACAACACGGCTTTAGGACTAGTATATATATAAAATCTTTAGACATGTATCTGTATGTATCTCAATGTTAACACCTGATATTTCATATCTTTGAGCCCTTATAACTTTTGTGTGCAATATTTTTTTTAAATATTTTTTTATTAGATGGTGTTTGTATGATTGTGTACTTTGTAATGTATTTTCAATGTGTTTTGCTACACTTTCTTGTTTAAAGCAGTTAACCACAGCTCTGAGGACGCTGTAATGATTCTAGTGTAAATTGCGTTTGTGCTCAAGCGATCACGTTTACTTTCAATTTTTAATACAAGCGTAATTGACCTGCGTGCAAACAATCGTGAAAACCTGATATCTCTTGCGCTCCCCTCGTAATCTGGCCCTTAATAAATGCTAGAAAGAATGATGGAGTCAAAGAAAAGATTTGTCTGAGAATAACCTGTAGGTGCATTTAGTTTCATTAGTTGTAAATATTGAAAAAATAAGTGTAAAGTTTTAGAGGCCTATTTATCAAGACGTCAACCGCAAATACGCTGGAATTCTGCAGCGTAATTGTGGCGAGCTTGATTCGCCTCATTTATCAAAGCCTACAGACTGGCAAAAGTTTAAATCTGTGACGTAACATACGATCCGCTGGTCTCAGTCCGACACAGATCGGCACTATCTGACTACTATCAGCACTATCTGACTACTATCGGCACTATCTGACTACTATCGGCACTATCTGACTACTATCGGCACTATCTGACTACTATCGGCACTATCTGACTACTATCGGCACTATCTGACTACTATCGGCACTATCTGACTACTATCAGCACTATCTGACTACTATCAGCACTATCTGACTACTATCGGCACTATCTGACTACTATCGGAACTATCTGACTACTATCGGCACTATCTGACTACTATCGGCACTATCTGACTACTATCGGCACTATCTGACTACTATCGGCACTATCTGACTACTATCGGCACTATCTGACTACTATCGGAACTATCTGACTACTATCGGCACTATCTGACTACTATCGGAACTATCTGACTACTATCGGCACTATCTGACTACTATCGGCACTATCTGACTACTATCGGAACTATCTGACTACTATCGGCACTATCTGACTACTATCGGAACTATCTGACTACTATCGGCACTATCTGACTACTATCGGCACTATCTGACTACTATTGGCACTATCTGACTACTTTTGCAAGTATCAAATATCTACCACGTACGCTCACCACTATTCCGGCCCAGCATACCTGCTTTTCAATCCACCGCCCTGGAGGTGGCGGATATCATAGGAATCAATGGGAGTCTGAAAGCAGCGAAAGCTCATGTTCGCTGCTGCTCGATATCCATTGATTCCTATGGGAGAATAAAAGTTATGTTTACACCCTAACATAAGCCCCGAGTCTAAACACCCCTAATCTGCCGCCACCGCCGCCACCTACATTATACTTATTAACCCCTAATCTGCCACCACCGCCGCCACCTACATTATACTTATTAACCCCTAATCTGCCGCCCCCGACACAGCTGCCACCAACATTATACTTATTAACCCCTAATCTTCCGCCCGACACCGCTGCCACCTACATTATGCTTATTAACCTCTAATCTGCCACCCCTACACTGCCGCCACCTACATTATACCTTTTAATAAATAAAACAAACAAAGAAGGAGCCACCATAGTGCACAGTCAGTAACAAATGACACGCCGTATGCGCAAGTATAACTGTACTTACAGACTTCCAGACACTTGAGAAGTGTCACAAGCGCCTCCTTGACTCCTAGGAGTCGACCAGCTAACTCTCACTCTCGCACTTTCTGGATATGCTGTCCGTGCGTCGTTGCTGCTCCCTTGATGCAATGCTGTGTCCCTTGACGCAATGCTGTGTTCAGATGCTCCGGAGAACCACAGTCAAAGTTACACCGGGAAATAGACACTTCACAGCGGATATCAGAGCAGTGTATAAAATAGAAAGTTTGTGGAACAAAGTCTTTTAAAAAAATAAAATGACTTTATTAGTGGCACAAGGTTTCTCGGTTTTACACGACCGTTTCATCAGGTGCATATTTACACATAAATTTCCACGAGCTTATAACGCCGTATTCGGCGTCTTCTACTTAGGACAGCGCATGCGTGCGGGTGTATCCAAAATATGGAGTTTCTATTGGTGCTTAATCAGCAAATCAAATCATGCTAATCGGACGTGCCTCTCAGTGATCTATACTGTAGATAGTGCACTAAAAATAATGATAAACACAATGATAAACACAAGAGGATATATGTTCATATAGCATGTAAGGTATGTATAAGAGATGAATACATGAATTTGGAGTATCCTAATACAAAAATATATCTGTGATCATGTCATAACATATTCGCATAAAAGTATTACAAAAAATTGCTAATTATATAAAAAAGAATGAAAGTGTCCAAACAAGATATGCTAATAAATTTAAATACTTCTTGAAGATGGATGGACAAATCTTAAAAACTAGATAAATACATAACAAGACATATTAATGGGTATAGGATGTGTATGTGCAAATATAAACATAAAAAATGGTAAGTTAGAAGATTAAAAGTAATATAATGTTATGTATATAAAAAATATATAAATACATATATATATATATATAAATATAAAGATTGTTTTATATTAAAAATAGGAGTAAAATAACCCCAAATACAAAGGCAGACACTATAATGAGAGTGTATGGATGTATGTGTCGCAAACTCTGCACACAAAATATTGATGCACGTAATAATATTACATCTATAGAGGTTAAAGTGGGGAGACTATTACTTGACCTCAAAAGTCAGTGTTTGATCTGTTGTAACCTCTGATGGATCTATAATGAGTAAATGTTACTAATGGGGTGGAGCTTAGATAACTAGGAAAACTAACGTCACAAACCTACTAGCAGGTGGGGGAGTGAACAGTAAACACCAAGATCTAATGGGGGGTACAGATGGATGCTATGTGAAACTAGCTAATTCAATGAACATAAAAGTTCAATGCAGCAGTTACATTGTAAAACATGGCACCAACTGCAGTATTTATTATAGTACGGTTATGAACACCTACTACAATGTTGGCATAGTATGATAAAGGACAACTCACCCAAATTTATAGATTTTAAAAAACAGAAATAAAAACGGAAATAAAAAACGGAAATAAAAACCAAAGGAAGCGGAACTAGGGTAACATAGTGCTTGTTCTCCAATAGAGAACAAACAACAACCACCTACATATTGGTATGTGTGTAGAATAATAAAAAGGAAGGTAAAAAGATATAAATACACACCTATAGAGGCAAAGATTCAATTGAATGCTGCCATATCAATATTTGCATTAAGGCCATTAGGAGACAAGGATCGGAGTTTCCAGGTCCAGAATGTCTCCCTTTGTCTCAAATGTAAAAACCTATTTCTGCTTCCTATTAATCCTTCCTTTAAGTTGATACAAGTCTCAAGGTTAGCAGCTTCAGAGTGTCAGATGAAAACAAAAGGTTATCCAAGTAGAAGGGGTAGTTAGGCTTGAATGAATAAATCTCAAAAGTTAGAGAGAATGAAGACAGGAATAGCAATTCTGCTGCGGCTCAGAACAGTGCTCACTAAAAACAAATTACTAAGCACTTGTCTGCAGCTGTGAAAGAACTTTTAAAGGCAAAGGGGGAAGGGCCAAGGAATGCCTGACAATTATTATATTGTGTGATGAATCTGACTCCCTTGGTTGTGGCTTCATCAGTCCTGAAATCTGCCCTCTCGGGTCTATATGTTGCTATATCTTTATTGGTATAATTTACAAAGAAATCTCCTCTACATTTATTTCTTGCTTTCAAATAACTTTTTTCTATGTGGTCCCCAGGATAATGTTTCTCTAGAAACCTATTTTTCAATAGCAATGCTTGGTTGTCAAATGTATCTAAATTTGTGCAATTTCTACGTATCCTACAGAATTGATTGTAAGGAATATTCTTTTTCCAAGGAAGATGATGATTGCTTTTGTAATTCAAATAGCTATTTGCATCAACTGACTTGAAAAACGTTTTGGTAGTAACCTTACCTAAATTATCCCATTCAAGTATTAGATCTAGAAATTCAACACTGGTTTACTCAATTCTTGATGTAAAGCTGAGACCATCTTGTTATCATTTAGACTGTTGACAAAATTCTGGGCTTCTATTCTATTTCCTTCCCAGACAAACAAGAGATTGTCAATAAAACGGCCATAGAAGACCAGATACGCCCCAAATTTGGAAGAATAGATGTACTTTTCTTCAAATAAACCCAAAAATACATTTGCAAAGCTTGGGGCGAACCTGCTCCCCATGGTCGTACCCTTCGTTTGTAGATAAAACTTCTCTTGGTAAACAAAGTAGTTGTTCTTGAGTACAAATGTTATACATTCCAACAGAAATTCTCTCTGTCTGTCTGGCAAATAAATATCTTTTTTAAGGTAATGTTCAGTGGCCCTTACTCCCAGGTCATGTGCTATATTTGAATATAATGCAGAAACGTCACATGTGAGCCATAAGAGTTTTCTATCTGCTTTTTGAATTTTGGAAATTTTATATATAAGATCAGGAGTAACCAGTGTTGAATTTCTAGATCTAATACTTGAATGGTATCATTTAGGTAAGGTTACTACCAAAATGTTTTTCAGGTCAGTTGATGCAAATAGCTATTTGAATTACAAAAGCAATCATCATCTGCCTTGGAAAAAGCATATTCCTTACAATCAATTCTGTAGGATACGTAGAAATTACACAAATTTAGATACATTTGACAACCAAGCATTGCTATTGAAAAATAGGTTTCTAGAGAAACATTATCCTGGGGACCTCATAGAAAAAAGTTATTTGAAAGCAAGAAATAAATGTAGAGAAGATTTCTTTGTAAATTATACCAATAAAGATATAGGAACATATAGACCCGAGAGTGCAGATTTCAGGACTGATGAAACCACAACCAAGGGAGTCAGATTCATCACCCAATACAATAATCACAACAGAATTAAAAATATTCTGGATAAATACTGGCATATATTGGCAGGAGATCCACTATTAAGAGATATTGTAGGGAAATATCCTATTTGTACCTTTAGAAGAGCACACACTTTAAAAAGCAAACTAGCCCCCAGTAAAGTTGTAATGAAAACCTACCATCCTAAAACTAAGGTCCAACAATTTAAGACCGGTAACGTTGAGAGAAAACTCCTGGGGAAACCTGGATTCTACAAATGTAACCGCCCGAATTGTGGCCTGTGTGCATACACAAATGACAAAATGAGATAATTTACATCATTTGTTAGTAAGGAAAAGTTTTGCATTAAATCACACTTCACTTGTGATTCTTCATTTGTAGTCTATATGCTGGAGTGTAGCTGTGGGGTCCAATATGTGGGGAGAACGTCTAGACCCCTCAAAAAAATGGGGGGAGCACAAAAGAAACATAGCTAAGAACATTCAAAATCACAGTGTCCCCAGACATGTAAACCAATGTAATTTAGGATCAGCTGACACTTTTTGCATTTTCCCTTTAGAACTGGTTACCCCCAAATGGGGCAGAAATAGGTTTTTGCATTTGAGACAGAGGGAGACATTCTGGATCTGGAAACTCCGATCCTTGTCTCCTTATGGCCTTAATGCAAATATTGATATGGCAGCATTCAATTGAATCTTTGCCTCTATCGGTGTGTATCTTTTTACCTTCCTTTTTATTATTCTACACACATACCAATATGTAGGTGGTGGTTGTTTGTTTTCCATTGGAGAACAAGCACTATGTTACCCTAGTTCCACTTCCTTTGGTTTTTATTTCCGTTTTTTATTTCTGTTTTTATTTCCGTTTTTGAGGTCTATAAATTTGGGTGAGTTGTCCTTTATCGTACTATGCCAACACTGTAGTAGGTATTCATAACCATACTATAATAAATACTGCACTTGGTGCCATGTTTTACAAGGTAACTGCTGCATTGAACTTTTATGTTCATTGAATTAGCTAGTTTCACATAGCATCCATCTGTACCCCCCATTAGATCTTGGTGTTTACTGTTCACTCCCCCACCTGCTAGTAGGTTTGTGACGTTAGTTTTCCTAGTTATCTAAGCTCCACCCCATTAGTAACATTTACTCATTATAGATCCATCAGAGGTTACAACAGATCAAACCCTGACTTTTGAGGTCAAATAATAGTCTCCCCACTTTAACCTCTATAGATGTAATATTATTACGTGCATCAATATTTTGTGTGCAGAGTTTGCGACACATACATCCATACACTCTCATTATAGTGTCTGCCTTTGTATTTGGGGTTATTTTACTCCTATTTTTAATATAAAACAATCTTTATATTTATATATATATATATGTATTTATATATTTTTATATACATAACATTATATTATTTTTAATCTTCTAACTTACCATTTTTTATGTTTATATTTGCACATACACATCCTATATCCATTAATATGTCTTGTTATGTATTCATCTAGTTTTTAAGATTTGTCCATCCATCTTCAAGAAGTATTTAAATGTATTAGCATATCTTGTTTGGACACTTTCATTCATTTTTATATAATTAGCAATTTTTTGTAATACTTTTGTGCGAATAAGTTATGACATGATCACAGATATATTTTTGTATTACGATACTCCAAATTCATGTATTCATCTCTAATACATACCTTACATGCTATATGAACATATATCCTCTTGTGTTTATCATTATTTTTAGTGCAGATTACTAATAGGGCCATGCTATGAGTGGGGATGTGCCAATATGGAGTTTCCTTCTAAAATATCATATTATCACAGTTTATTGAGACGATTATACAATTGCAACATTATACTGTTATCGCATTTCAGCACTAGTACTTTGTTGCCCATGTTTAATTTACTTATTGACATCATTCCCACGGCGAGTCTTCTCACAGTATAGATCACTGAGAGGCACGTCCGATTAGCTTGATTTGATTTGCTGATCAAGCACCAATAGAAACTCCATATTTTGGATACACCCGCACGCATGCGCTGTCCTAAGTAGAAGACGCCAAATACGGCTTTATAAGCTCGTTGAAATTTATGTGTAAATATGCACCTGATGAAACGGTCGTGTAAGACCGAGAAACGTTGTGCCACTAATAAAGTAATTTTATTTTTTTAAAAGACTTTGTTCCACAAGCTTTCTATTTTATACACTGCTCTGATATCCGCTGTGAAGTGTCTATTTCCCGGTGTAACTTTGACTGTGGTTCTCCGGAGCATCTGAACACAGCATTGCGGTACACGGGCCAAGCACCAGACACCGGTTGTTTTTCCAGCTCAAGGGAGCAGCAGCGACGCACGGACAGCATATCCAGAAAGTGCGAGAGTGAGCGCTAGCTGGACGACTCCTAAGAGTCCAGGAGGCGCTTGTGACACTTCTCAAGTGTCTGGAAGTCTGTAAGTACAGTTATACTTGCGCATACGGCGTGTCATTTGTTACTGACTGTGCACTATGGTGGCGCCTTCTTTGTTTGTTTTATTCATATCTGCAGATTCCTTCTTGGGCCATCAACAAGCGATTTGAAGAAGCAGCTTGCCACCATCTTTCTAATTAAGAATCCGCTGTTAGCTGGACATCCAGTTCTGACTTTGGACTATCTTGACACTATCATAGATAAGTGCTATATGTTTTTTGGAGCTTGTGCTCAATTTGGAACTCACCTGCTAACCAATATCGCACACATTTGTGGTTGATATACAATATTTATATTTCCACATCCAGTTCACTTGTATTTAATGTTCATGCACTTGGTCTGAATGTGATTTAGCTATCTAGATTAATTTAATTTTTTTACCTTGTTGGCGCACTGATTTTTAAGATTTGTGGTATATTATACTTATTAACCCCTAATCTGCCACCCCGACACCGCTGCCACCTACATAAAAGTATTAACCCCTCTCCAGCCGCTCCCGGAGCCCACCGCAACTAAATAAAGTTATTAACCCCTAAACCCCTGGCATCCCACATCAGCACCACTTACTAAACCTATTAACCCCTAAACCGCCAGCCCCCCACATCGTCATAAACTAAATTAACCTATTAACCCCTAAACCTAACAACCCCTTAACTTTACATTAAATATTACCTCATCCCTATCTTATAATAAATGTAAACTTACCTTTAGATTTAAATTAAACTATATTAAACTAATAATTAACCTACCCTAACTATTATACTAAAATTACATTAAACTATATTAAACTATTAATTAATCTACCCTAACTATTATACTAAAATTACATTAAACTATATTAAACTAATAATTAATCCACACTATTATACTAAAATTACATTAAACTACAAATTAAATTAACTATATTACATATTTAAAAACCTAAACCTACTCAAAATAATTTAAATCTACTATTAAAAATTACAAAGTTACAAAAAACTAACAACTAAGTTACACAAAATAACAAACACTATGTTACAAAAAAAATAAACACTAAATTACACAAAATAAAAAATAAATGATCAAATATTTAAACTAATTACACCTAATCTAAGAGCCCTATGAAAATAAAAAAGGCCCCCCAAAATAAAAAAGCCCTAGCCTGCAATAAACTACCAATGGCCCTTTTCCGAGGCATTGCCCCAAATAAATCAGCTCTTTTACCTGTAAAAAAAAATACAAATACCCCCCAACAGTAAAAACCATCACCCACACAACCAACCCCCCAAATAAAATCCTAATCTAAAAAACCTAAGCTCCCCATTGCCCTGAAAATGGCATTTGTATGGGCATTGCCCTTAAAAGGGCATTTAGCTCTTTTTCCTTGCCCAAACCCTAATCTAAAATTAAAACCCACCCAATAAACCCTTAAAAAAAAAAATTAACACTAACCCCCGAAGATCCACTTACAGTTTCTGAAGACCGGACATCCATCCTCAACGATGCGGCAGAAGTCCTAATCGAAGCCGGCAGAAGTCTTCATCCAAGCGGGCCGAAGTCTTCATCCAAGCCGACAGAAGTCTTCATCCAGACAGCATCTTCTATTTTCATCCATCCGGCGCGGAGCGGCTCCATCTTCAAGACATCCAGCGCAGAGCATCCTCTTCTTCCGACGTCTTCTTCCGAATTAAGGTTCCTTTAAATGACGTCATCCAAGATGGCATCCCTTAGATTCCTATTGGCTGATAGATTTCTATCAGCCAATCAGAATTAAGGTTTAAAAAATCCTATTGGCTGTTGCAATCGGCCAATAGGATTGAGCTTTCATCCTATTGGCTGATTCAATCAGCCAGTAGGATTGAGCTCACATTCTATTGGCTATTTGGGCCATAAAAAAGTTTGGTTTGAGACATTCGTAATAATTCAGTATTTGACGGTAATTTAGTTTCGGAATTTATTTGTGACGTTTACGAATTTTGAAATTCGGATGCATTCGCAACCGTTACCAAATTATTATTAATGTCGGACCGAATCTTTATTACGGACCAAATCGTTATTTCTAGCTAATGTTCCGCCGATTGCCGAAACAAATTTATGTTAAACTGCCGCCACCACCCACGCCGCCACTAAATAAAGCTATTAACCACAAAATTAACCCCCACATCAATAACACGATCTAAACCTATTAACCCCTAAACCCCCCACACCCCCACATTGCCAACACTAACTAAACCTATTAACCCCTAAACCCACCATTCTGAAACATCGCCGACATGAACTAAACCTATTAACCCCTAAACCGCACCCCCCACATCGCTGACACAAACTAAACCTATTAACCCCTAAACCGCACCCCCCCACTTCGCCGACACTAACTAAACCTATTAACCCCTAAACCACCGTTCAGAAACATCGCCGACACGAACTAAACCTATAAACCTCTAAAACGCACCCTCTGAAACATCGCCGAAACAAACTAAACCTATAAACCCCTAAACTGCACCCCCCCCCACATCACTGACACAAACTAAACCTATTAACCCCTAAACCGCACCCCCACACATCACCAACACTAACTAAACCTAAACCGCCGTTCCAAAACATTGCCGACACTAAAGCTATTAACCCCTATACCGCCGTTCACAAACATCGCCAATACTAACTAAACTTATTAATCCCTAAACCGCCGGCCCCCAGATCGCAATAATTTAAATTAAACTAGATTAACCCCTAAACCTAACACCCCCTAACTTTAACATAATTAAAATATAGCTAAATTAAAGGTAGACTAGTTAGTAAATGGTTATTAACTATTTACTAACTACCTAGTTAAAATAAATACAAACTTACCTGTGAAATAAAACCTAAGCTGCCTTACACTAAAACCTACCATTACAAAAATAAAAAAACCTACCATTAAAAAAAAAAAACGAAATTATCCAAAAAAATAAAAATGATTCCTATTCTAATACCTTATAAAAAAAATAAAACACGCCAAAATAAAAAAGCCTAATCTTAAATAAACTACCAAGGGCCCTAAAAATGACATTCCGGGGGCCCTTAAAAGTGCCTTTTGTAGGGCATTGCCCTAAGTTAAACAGCTCTTTTGCTACAAAAAAAAACCCTAAAACAATACATTACACAAAATAATAAACAAATTATCAAAAATAATAAAAATTATTCCTATTCTAATACCCATTTAAAAAAAAACACCCCAAAATAAAAAACCTAATCTAGAATAAACTACCAATGGCCCTTAAAAAATCAGCTATGTTTAGGAAATAAAAATACAAATACCCACTAACATTACAAACCCCACCCCCCAAACCCACAAAATAAAAAAAAACTATCTAAAAACCTAAGCTACCCATTGCCCTGAAAATGGGCATTTGGATGGGCATTGCTCTTAAAAGGGCATTTAGCTCTTTTACTGCCAAAACCCTTATCTAAAAATAAAACCCACCCAAAAAAAAACTTAAAAAAAACCTAACACTAACCCCAAAGACGATCTACTTACAGTTTTTGAAGCCAGCTTGAACGATCTTCATCCCGGCGGAGAAGTCCTCATCTAGGCAGCGAGAAGTCTTCATCAAGACGACCTCTTTAATCTTCATTCCAGCGGCGAAGTCCTCATCCAAGTGGCGAGAAGACTTCATCCAGGTGGCATCTTCTATCTTCATCCCGGTGGCACAGAGCAGGTCCATCCTGAAGACAATGTATAACTAAAAAATACTAGGGAGCGCTCAAACCAGAGCTAAAGAGTATAACCAAATGAAACCAGTGTAAATTATTATTTTTAAATCTAAATTCAAAATATCAAATGCTAGAAAAAACCTATATCTCACAAGCGCAGAAGATTAACCACAAAAGTGGACACAAGGTAATTCATAAAAAATGAAAAGAACATAAAAAATCTAATAAAAAATAATATTGCCAAAAAAGGAATAATAATAGCCAAAATCGTGAAGATGCCGGTAACAAATACAGTTTTTATCAAAATAAAAATGAAATATACATTATTACTAAAATGTAAAAGATTTAATTACACAAACAATGGTATATAGGTCAACCTATTACAGAATAATTACACAAATTAAATACACAATATACAAAAACAAATGTTGAAAACAAATATCATAAAGAATATAAAAGTTCTTAATTGTCCCTATAGGAAACAGCTTAGTAATACACCCATAGAGCTAAAATGTTTGTATCAGAGCCGTATATGAATGTGGCAGTCTGCTTCAGCTTGTTTATATGTTAATCCACAGATGTCTGTGCGGAGGTGCATAAAATTCAGAGGAGCCGTCCAAATGGTAATTGTAGATGAAGCTGTGCTCCTACGGACAGAGAGTCCTCTTAGTGTGTTATCAAGATGCAAATAACAAATATATATCCGTACTCACATAACAGAAAACAGGAGCCTGCTTCTAGTATGCAAAGCACCGATCGTGCCGTGGACCACCCACAGGGAATACGGGTTGAAAGGTTGGGCAGGGGTGCTAGGCTGTATAAAAGTACAGGATTCGGCTGGAAACCCGGTGACACAAGCAGTATTCTTTTATGGGTTTAGAATTGATCTGGCAAAACTAAACTTCCAAGACCTACTTTAGAGGCCAGTACTGCGATTCTCACCATATAAGGGTTATTTAGCCTGAATATAACAATATCAAAAGCTCCAGTGCTTGGAGCAGGTAAAAGAGCAACGCGTTTCAAAACCGAAGTTTCTTTCTCAAGCTCTAATTTTAACTCTCAGGTTGCTTCCTTTTAAACACAATTCTGACACCTGATCTAATTAATTATCACCTGTTTCTAAAAACAAATCACACATTGTAGTACATATTTGGATTTAAAACATCATATATATAGACTTTTCAAATAGTGCTACCCAAATTATTTTACAAAACAAAAAAGGGAGACAGATGTGGTGGATACACTAATCCTATATGATATATATATCTAAAATATATATATCTAAAAAAAATTATATAAAAAATTGATGAAATATATAAAATAAGAAAGAGAAAACGGAACAATAAAATCCGGCACCTTTAAATTGGCAAACTTATTATAAAATTTTATTTAAAAATCGTATTCTTAAAGATAGTTTTTTTAAAAATATTTTTTTCTAAATAAGACCTAACAGGGATCAAACCCACGACCTACAGTTCCCAGAATGATAACCCTAACCACTATACCATATTGCCCTTAACTAAGTTTCAAAGACATTAGGGTATTTTTCAAACAATATTTTGTCAATATATTTCTATATATATTATAATAATAATAATAATAAATTTAGAATAAATATGTAAAATTTGTAGGATTTTATTATCCAGACTCAAGAAATATTTGAGAGACACAGCGGGAATCAAACCCAGGACCTTCAGTTCCCAGAATGATAACCAGAATGATAAATATTTTGTCAATATATTTCTATATATATTATAATAATAATAATAATAAATTTAGAATAAATATGTAAAATTTGTAGGATTTTATTATCCAGACTCAAGAAATATTTGAGAGACACAGCGGGAATCAAACCCAGGACCTTCAATTCCCAGAATGATAACCCTAACCACTATACCATATTGCCCTTAACTAAGTTTCAAAGACATTAGGGTATTTTTCAAACAATATTTTGTCAATATATTTCTAATCTTATTGGGGTATTTTACAAACAATATTTTGTGATCGGTATATTTTGAATCTTATTCAAAGTTTTAAAACTCATCTACCTCTGCATTTTATACTGAACTATTTCCTAAAACAAAATGAGATTTAAAAAAATAAATATATATTATAATAATAATAATAAATATGTAAAATTTGTAGGATTTCTTAGAATCAAACCCAGGACCTTGAGTGCCTGAAGCAGTTATATCTACCATTCTGCTACCTATCTTAATCTTAAAAAATGCCCTTAATAGGAGATTCTATATTCCAAATATATCAATAAATACTCTATATTTAAGATAATTAAAATTAGAAAAAATATAAGCTTAAAACTAATGTCTAAAATACCGCTATTATTTAAGTATAAAGGAACTACCTAAAACTATTTTTAAAAACCCTTTTATAAAAAACACCCTAAATCAAAATCTAAATTCAAACCATATGGTGTAAGGGTTTTTAATTCAAAAATCCATTTTGCTTCTAGTTTCAGAATTTCTTTTTGTATATTGCAACCCCTCCAATTTGGTTTGACTTTGTCTATTACGGTATAAGAAAGATATTTTATATTCCCATTGCTACATTTTTAAAAATGTTTATGTGTTCCCTTATCCTATCCTTTACAGCCCTTGTGGATTCTTCAATATACTGGGCTCCACATAAGCATTCCAATAAATAAACAACATTAGAGTCTGTACATCTATAAATGTCCTTAATCTTATACTCTTTGTTAGTAACATTTGATTTAAAAGTTTTACATTTTTTCGAATTTCTACATGCTTTACAGCTCAAACAAGGGAAGAAACCTGTAATTTTATTTCCTCTTAGATCTTTGTCCCTATTTATACACTGTCCTATATTCTTCAAATCAGTTGGGGCCAATTAGGTTTTTAAATTCCTACATTTTCTATATACAACTTTAGGAATATCTGGCAAAAAAGGCCCTAAATTCTCATCTGACATAAGGACATGCCAATGTCTCTTTAAAATTCTTTCAAGTTTTTTACTGTCATCATTATATTGAGTGATAAACGGAATATTGAGGGCCTCCGCACTACCTGAAACATTCTTAATTATATTCTTATTAGTTTCATCTTTTTTAGTTACTTATTTTTTAATCAATAGATTAGCCCTATTTATCCTTAATGCTTCCGATCTGGATGATTCTATTAGGTCTGGGTTATAACCCTTCTGTAAAAATTTATTGATTAAAACACCTGATTGATCTATAAAATCTGTATCTTTCGTACAATTCTTAATGATGCATAAAAATTGGCTTTTCGGAATATTCGCTTTCCATCTCTCTAGATGGCAACTTTCAGCATGGATGTAGCCATTCGCTTCGACTGGTTTAAAATAGGTTTTTGTTACTATTTTTCCATCCTCCACATATATTTTAAGATCTAAGAAATTTATACTGGTATTACTAATCTCGTAGGTAAACTTTAGATTTTTATAATTCAGATTCATTCTGGAGAAGAACCAATCTAATTCTTCCTTAGTGCCTCGCCATATAATTAAAATATCATCAATATACCTCTTAAAGGAGACCAGATTTGCCCCCAAATCAGTGGAGTCCAGAAAGATTAACTCCCACAGGCCCATAAAAAGATTTGCATAACTAGGGGCAAATCTGGTCCCCATAGCTGTACCACATTCTTGCAAATAATAATTACCATTGAAATTAAAATAATTATGTGATAAAATAAATCTGTTGTTGTTGTTTGTAAAATACCCTAATGTCTTTGAATCTTAGTTAAGGGCAATATGGTATAGTGGTTAGGGTTATCATTCTGGGAACTGAAGGTCTTGGGTTTGATTCCCGCTGTGTCTCTCAAATATTTTTTTAGTCTGGATAATAAAATGTTTTATCTATAAATATCCTAAAGGCCTCAATTGTTTTCTGTAAGGGAAGATAGTGTAGTGGTCTGGTCTATTGTTCTGGGAACTGTAGGTTGTGTGTTTGATCCCTGTTAGGTCTTTTTTAGAAAAATTATTTTTTTAAAAACTATCTTTAAGAATACTATTTTTAAAGTAAATTTTATAATAAGTTTGCCAATTTGAAGGTGCCGGATTTTATGTAACATATTTATTGTTCCGTTTTCCCTTTCTTATTTTATATATTTCATAAATTTTTGATATAATTTTTTTTTTTAGATATATCATATAGGATTAGTGTATCCACCACAACTGTCTCCCTTTTTTGTTTTGTAAAATAATTTGGGTAGCACTATTTGAAAAGTCTATATATATGATGTTTTAAATCCAAATATGTATTACAATGTGCACTTTGTTTTTAGAAACAGGTGATAGATAATTAATTAGATCAGGTGTCAGATTTGTGTTTAAAAGGAAGCAACCTGACAGTTAAAATTAGAGCTTGAGAAAGAAACTTCGGTTTTGAAACGCGTTGCTCTTTTACCTGCTCCAAGCACTGGAGCTTTTGATATTGTTATATTCAGGCTAAATAACCCTTATATGGTGAGAATAGCAGTACTGGCCTCTAAAGTAGGTTTTGGAAGTTTAGTTTTGCCAGATCAATTCTAAACCCGTAAAAGAATACTGCTTGTGTCACCGGGTTTCCAGCCGAATCCTGTACTTTTATACAGCCTAGCACCCCTGCCCAACCTTTCAACCCGTATTTCCTGTGGGTGGTCCACGTCACGATCGGTGCTTTGCATACTAGAAGCCGGCTCCTGTTTTCTGTTATGTGAGTACGGATATATATTTGTTATTTGCATCTTGATAACACACTAAGAGGACTCTCTGTCCGTAGGAGCACAGCTTCATCTACAATTACCATTTGGACGGCTCCTCTGAATTTTATGCACCTCTGCACAGACATCTGCGGATTAACATATAAACAAGCTGAAGCAGATTGCCACATTCATATACGGCTCTGATACGAACATTTTAGCTCTATGGGTATATTACTAAGCTGTTTCCTATAGGGACATTAAGAACTTTTATATTCTTTATGATATTTGTTTTCAACATTTGTTTTTGTATATTGTGTATTTAATTTGTGTAATTATTTTGTAATAGGTCGACCTATATACCATTGTTTGTGTAATTAAATCTTTTACATTTTAGTAATAATGTATATTTCATTTTTATTTTGATAAAAACTGTCTTTGTAACCGGCATCTTCACGATTTTGGCTATTATTATTCCTTTTTTGGCAATATTATTTTTTATTAGATCTTTTATGTTCTTTTCATTTTTTATGAATTACCCTGTGTCCACTTTTGTGGTTAATCTTCTGCGCTTGTGAGATATAGGTTTTTTCTAGCATTTGATATTTTGAATTTAGATTTAAATTAATAATTTACACTGGTTTGGTTATACTCTTTAGCTCTGGTTTGATCGCTCCCTAGTATTTTTTAGTTATACATTGGTTTCATTATAGGCCTTTAGAGGGTATCCTATTTTCTAGTTGGAGTCTGCAGTATTTATATTTATTGGCGCTGGTCACTCTAACCTTTATTTCATTGTCTCTTTTTCCCTCTTTGTGATTGTCAGCAGCCATTATGGATAGAGAATCTATTCTATCAGATATGAGAAATGACTTTTATAAAGATATTATGGAAAATATTCAAGATAGGGTTAACAATGGTGGCCTGAATGTAGAGACCCTGGAATCTATGATGGTAGAATTGGAATATTATTTAAGATTAGAAATGAAATATAAATTGGATTGTGCATTTTTTTGATATATATATATATATACAAGAAGAAAAGGTACCTAGGGGTCTTAGATTTAAGAAAGAATGTGCCTTTAAGAGTGATGATATCGAATTCAAATCAAAGTGGAGAAACATTCTTGAGGAAGAATCAATTAAATTGATGAAATTGATTAAGGAGTTTAGAAATAAACTTTTAGAGGATATTAACTGTAAAATAAACAATCTAGATACTAAACTAGTTCCTTTTAAGACAAGTAAAGATTTTAAAGATATGGAACAAGAGATAAAAATACGTCTAAGTAATAATAGAGAAGAGATCCTCATGAATAAAAGTAAGAAATTAAAAAGAGATAGAGATGACTATGCAACCTATGAAAATGAATCTAATAGTGAATGTTATATCACACATACTTGGAGACACAATAGAAGCCTAAGTCCTAAAAACACAGATAAACTAGATAAAAAATCTGGGAAGACAGCTTATACGACCAATCTAGTAGCACCTCCCTTATTTACCAAAATAAAACAAGTGTCAAATAACCAAAGTAATAACATAAGACAAATAAGTAATAAACAAATACAGCCAAACAAAAGTAGAGAAAATCACTATTCTCAGGATAACTATCAATCAAAAATAAAAATTAAATCAACGGATTCAAAACAAGTAGGACATAGACATTCTAATCACAAAAATAGAGATTTATCATATAATAAGCAGCAAGATCAGTACTTTTCAGGTAATAGACACTACCAATATGAAGACAGAGAGTGGAACAAAGGACCCTTATGGAACCAAAACTGGAGAAATAATAGACAATTGGATAATAGTTGGAGATATAACACAAACATAACAAGAAATCATCAACAGAATGAACATGATAGATCTTGGGGACAGTACAATGAGACATATAATGATAATAGATGGAAAATTAGGCCTTATCATGGCCCAGGTAATAGAGAACATATGAATTTTGAATCTCCAAGAAATTTCACTACAAGAAATAGGTTTCAACCCCTCACATTCCCTGATACAAATATGAAAGAGAAATATTATACACAGAATGACTCAATACCAAGTACAAGTAATCAAGGGAATTTTAATAGTCATTTTTTAGAGAAAGAGTTGAATTGGAGAGGAGACAATCCAAGCTCCCCCCTCATAAATCAAAGAAAAAGAAGGGCATCCGAAAACGTGGAGGAAGAGGGAGCGGATCACAGAAACGTCAAAACAAAAAGAATGTAGTTGAGGATACTAGTAGTATTTTTAATCTGAGTAAAGTTGAATTAACGACTAAACAAAAGGAAGTATTAAATAGGGGATTATCCTTTGCACCGACACAGAGAATCAATAAATTCAATGCTTATATTGATGCACATAAGTTTGTAAGAAATCTGACAGTGAAAAAATGGTTCCTTCGCAACCCATATGAGAGATGTACTAATGTGAGAGTAGAAACAGATAATGCACCATCATTTAAACATACTAATTTAAAAGAAAAATCCCGGTTTTATCCTAAATATATAAAAGGTGGGTCAATTGAAACTTTCGAGAAACTGGTCACGTATGATATACAAAATTTCAAATCAGATAAAAATAAGATTAGAAGAACAAACCTGACTAAAGCACAATTATCTTAGATTAAAGATTTAGAGGATAACAATATGTTGGTGGTAAAACCAGCAGATAAAGGAGGAGGGATTGTCCTAATGGACAAAGAGAAAAATTTGGACATGTATAACCAACTCCTAAATGATAAGGATACATACAGAATTTTAACTAAAAACCCAACCAATGATTTTTGTATGAGTTAACTACACTTTTAACAGAAGCAAGGGATCTAGGCATTTTAAATGATAAAGAAATTGGCTATTTGCTCCCCAAAGAGCCTAAGATCCACTTATGTATTGTTTACCTAAAATTCATAAGGATAATGTTAACCCGCCTGGAAGACCAATCGTCTCCGGAATCAACTCAATTACTGCCAACCTGTCGGAGTATATAGATTTATATCTCCAAGACCATGTAAAAGCCCTGCCGAGTTATCTGAAGGACTCGACGGATGTTCTTCGGATCCTAGAAAATATAGAATGGGAGGAGGATTTTCTCCTCGCCACTTGTGATGTATCAGCATTATACACTTGTATCAAACACGATTTAGGTATAGCAGCAACTGACTTTTTTCTAGATAAAGATCCCAGTTTACCAAAAGAACATAAAGACTTTATTATTAATAGTATCAGATTTATTTTATCACATAATTATTTTAATTTTAATGGTAATTATTATTTGCATGAATGTGGTACAGCTATGGGGACCAGATTTGCCCCTAGTTATGCAAATCTTTTTATGGATCTATGGGAGTTAATCTTTTTGGACTCCACTGATTTGGGGGCAAAGCTGGTCTCCTTTAAGAGGTATATTGATGATATTTTAATTATATGGCGAGGCACTAAGAAAGAATTAGAATAATTCTTCTCCAGAATGAATCTGAATGATAAAAATCTAAAGTTTACCTACGAGATTAGTAATACCAGTATAAATTTCTTAGATCTTAAAATATATGTAGAGGATGGAAAAATAGTAAGAAAAACCTATTTTAAACCAGTTGACGCGAATGGCTACATCCATGCTGAAAGTTGCCATCTAGAGAGATGGAAAGCGAATATTCCGAAAAGCCAATTTTTATGCATCAGAAAGAATTGTACGAAAGATACAGATTTTATAGATCAATCAGATGTTTTAGTCAATAAATTTTTACAGAAGGGTTATAACCCAGACCTAATAGAATCATCCAGATCGGAAGCATTAAGGATAAATAGGGCTAATCTATTGATTAAAAAATAAGTAACTAAAAAAGATTAAACTAATAAGAATATAATTAAGAATGTTTCAGGTAGTGCGGAGGCCCTCAATATTCCGTTTATCACTCAATATAATGATGGCCCCAACTGATTTGAAGAATATAGGACAGTGTATAAATAGGGACAAAGATCTAAGAGGAAATAAAATACAGGTTTCTACCCTTGTTTGAGCTGTAAAGCGTGTAGAAATTCAAAAAAATTAAAAACTTTTAAATCAATTGTTACTAACAAACAGTATAAGATTAAGGACATTTATAGATGTACAGACTCTAATGTTGTTTATTTATTGGAATACTTATGTGGAGCCCAGTATATTGGAGAATCCACAAGGGCTGTAAAGGATAGGATAAGGGAACACATAAACTCCATTGAAAACATGGATTCAGAAAGATTTTTGAATTAAAAACCCTTACACCACATGGTTTGAATTTAGATTTTGATTTAGGGTGTTTTTTATAAGAGGGTTTTTAAAAATAGTTTTAGGTAGTTCCTTTATACTTAAATAATATCGGTATTTTAGACATTAGTTTTAAGGTTATATTTTTTCTAATTTTAATTATCTTAAATATAGAGTATTTAATATTGATATATTTGGAATATAGAATCTCCTAGTAAGTGCATATTTAAGATTAGGAATCAGGATAGGTAGCAGGATGGTAGATATAACTGCTTCAGGCACTAAAGGTCCTGGGTTTGATTCTAAGAAATCCAACAAATTTTACATATTTATTATTATTATTATTATTATTATTATTATTATTATTATTATTTTATTTTTTTTAAATCTCATTTTGTTTTAGGAAATTGTTCAGTATAAAATGCAGAAGTAGATGTGTTTTAAAACTTTGAATAAGATTCGAAATATACTGATCACAAAATATTGTTTGTAAAATACCCCAATAAGATTAGAAATATATTGACAAAATATTGTTTGTAAAATACCCTAATGTCTTTGAGTCTTAGTTAAGGGCAATATGGTATAGTAGTTAGGGTTATCGTTCTGGAAACTGAAGATCCTGGGTTTGATTCCTGCTGTGTCTCTCAAATATTTTTTTAGTCTGGATAATAAAATGTTTTATCTATGGGGGGCGGAGCCTACACTCAATGCGGCAAGACGTGTCTTGATGAAGCTCTCTGAGATAGACACTGATTATAGGAATTATTTCTTGAAAATCTAATTATCTTCTATCCTGTTGCAGTTCTCTACTATTATTAATAGCCAAACTCTAAGAGTGGATTCATTTGACAAAGTTTGTGCCTATGCTTGTTGAGTCAGCTGCGTGACACACTTCTTCTCAAGACCTGAAGCCATCTTGAAAAACTTCTGCACCTACGCAGTAAGCCCAGAAACAGTGGAAGTGACTGTAAAGGATTTGGAACGTAGGTCTGGGGCTGCCGCAATTTTACCCCCCCCCCTGAACTCCGGGGTTACGATATCCTAAAATAGGATAGCCAGCAGTCTTCTACAGACTGTCTTCTTCCCCCTATGTGAGAACCATTACTAAGGACGATATCATTCTAAGAGCCTACCCTGCTATAGTAACACATGGAGGCCCTAGCAAAGTGGGAGACCCATATACACAGCCTACTACAGGAATATTTCAGTGACCTAGAGAGGGATCTATGTACAATCCTTGCTACACACCCTCAAGTAATAGAGGAGAGCCAGGATATCAACTCGACCGGGAGGGCTTGTAGGGGAGAGGCCCTCTCGACTACAACCCAGACTCCAACAAGCTTAAGCTCGGAAAGGTTCCTCCTGACTGTGCAAGGGACCCACGAGTTACCCGGAGATATGTCTCACATCACAGTGCCAATCCACCTCGGGCCAGATAGCAAGTTAGATGGAGAAGATACCATGGCAGTCATAACATGTGAGGTGGAGACCGGCAAGGATCTTTGCTTTGCACCCACTTCCCTACCCGAGCTAACTGACGCCATGAATAGCGCAACAAAGATAGGTATGATGACCCTTGTGGATCAGAGTGGAGCTTACCAGCAAGCAGTAAGTCCATCTGAAGGGCGTCTGACTTCCCCCCAGCCTACCACACGAGTGAGCTCAACATTCTTACCAGACACGGAAGGCACCTCAGAGACAGATATCGCTGCAGAGCCTGGAGGTCCTTTTGCGATACATACCTGCCATGTTGGAGCTGATGAGCTTGTGGAAGCCGAGTTTGGGACTCCGATTTTGCAGATGATCAGTGCAGAGACTAAGTTGTCCCGAGATACGGTCCAAAGTCCAGAAGAAGTGTTTGATATTGATGAGAAGCCCCTCTTTGCATCTCATAGCCCCCCTTTGAACGGAGCGGATCTGAATGGCGGAGCATTGGCGCTTGATAAGCATGAAAATGGCGTGAGGCAGCTGTTTGACCCTGGGGGCTTGTTTCGATCATTTGCGGTGAGGGTTGCAGACGATGTTTGAGGGAACAATATAGCTTCCAGAACTCCAGATCCGCTATAGTATCAGATGGCTTTTTGGGCAGCTGGGAGTCTGCGGTGCCGGTGTACAGAGCTGGCTATTTAAAACTTTCACTTTGTGCTCCATTGAACTATAAGACTGTAAGACCTTATCTGCTGTTTATTTGTTTGTTTTAGCAGCCCACTGATACCCCCCAACAGAACGTTATTGCAGTCACCACATGCTCTATGTTTCTTATTTTGACACTAGTCTAAAGTTTATTTATAATATATACTGGGGTAAAATTTGAGCCTTAAGTTTGTAGTAATACTATGTGGCTCGCGATGTCAATCTAGATTAGCCATGGTGTACAATATTGCAGTAGTCCTTTCATGCGCTGGTCTATCCAGATTTGGGCTCAGTGTGATAACTTGAAAAGGAGACTAGTCATCTTTTCTTCATGAGGCAGTAGAATAGCTTATATTTGTGTCTTTTGTGTGTGTACCCTGTATAAAATGTATGCCTCTGACTCTGTCTTGTTGCTCCCCTTATCATTGTACCAGCAATAGAGATAATTTCCTACCTTGATCCTATTACTAACCAGAATAATATGCCTATTGCTGTTAATAACCACCTTGATGTTGCCCAGTACTCTTCTGCGCTGCCAGCGGCCGTGGTAGCGCAGTATGGTGAAGGTAGAGTTGAGGAGAGTAGATGAGAATGGGGCAATATAAGATATTTGTATACCTTGCCAATGTTTGCAATCTGTGTATCCTAAGAAGAAATGTTATGATTGTCTATTTGTACTGAGACCTCTCATGAATTGTGATCACTGTCGCCTTCCTTACTAGCCCTGTGTTAAGAGGAATGTTATAAGAGAAACTGATATTTAAGTCTTCTCCCTAGTGATAATCTATGGTGCCCACATCCTGACTCTGCAATTCCTAAGTGTAACCAAAAATGTTATTGGTACTCAGGCACCAATAGTGCCCTATTACTCAAGGATTTAAAGGTTTCCACACTAAGCAGGGATTACCCATAACAATTGATATATATTAATATGACCTATTTGAGTCATGTATACATTGCAGTGTCACTTATAACCAAGGGGTACCCATATCACAGCTTTAGCCCTGTCAACTTGTTTTATCAAACTATAAAGCGTTCAGTTATTTACATATATTATAATTTGAATTACTTCTAAACTAGGCTACACAAGGTCCATGAGTGACCACTTGTCTCATTTAAAGTTTGCATCTGGGGTCCAAAAGTGGCCCATTTTGTTATTTTCTTTGTTTCCCCTAAAACTCCCTATTATGTCTCAAATTCTTTTTCAGGAGGTCCAAGAGAGGCCTCTATTTTCCATAGAGGGAAGCCAGTGTTCACGACATTATATTATATTTCAAGGGGACTCTCCTTAAATTGAAAACCTGAGGTTATCTTATATCTGTATAATTGAGCGATTAACTGATTATATATTGTGTCACTCAATATGTATATTGTATGGTGATTTTCCTATGCTTTTGATACCAAGTTCTTATTTGCCTGTACCATGTTTTTTTTTCCCTTAACAACCTCAATAAAAATTAAAAAAAAAAAAAAATGTTTTATCTATAAATATCCTAAAGGCCTCAATCTTTTTATGTAAGGGAAGATAGTGTAGTGGTCTGGTCTATTGTTCTGGGAACTGTAGGTTGTGGGTTTAATCCCTGTTAGGTCTTTTTTAGAAAAATTATTTTTTAAAAAACTATCTTTAAGAATACTATTTTTAAAGTAAATTTTATAATAAGTTTGCCAATTTGAAGGTGCCGAATTTTATTACAACTATGTAACATATTTATTGTTCCGTTTTCCCTCTCTTATTTTATATATTTCATCAATTTTTTATATAAATTTTTTTTTTTAGATATATATATATATATCATATAGGATTAGTGTATCCACCACATCTGTCTCCCTTTTTTGTTTTGTAAAATAATTTGGGTACAAAATACAAAGCACTAGGGAGCGCTGAAACCAGTTTAAGAGTAAGGATTATAGAATATATATAATAATAAAACACCTAACCTGATACTAATATGATACTACTATAATAGGCAATATGTATAATACATGTAAATATATATTGTGAATTATGTGTGAAAAAAATCTTTTCAAAATTGGAAAAAATTATATATGAAAAAAATTCTATGTGAAAAAATTCAATTCTATAGAAGATGCCAGCAACAAATACTAGAATTGCATATCTATATATAAAAAACTTTATTACAATATAGGTCGACCTATTCAAGACATACAATAATAAATCAAAAAATTAAGAAAAAAAGAAAATTAGTATAAAAAACTCCTTAAACCAAAAGTTCATGCATAAGAAACAGTTCCCAGGAGTGGACGGTTTTTCGGCTTGTTACTATGTGGACCCACGCTCATACAAGGATGCTGTTCTGTGTATAGTTGTAAGAGGAGCGTTCCCAGGACAAAAGAGGCAGTCGCAGCCAATGATGGTATTTCCCCTACGGACAAGGAATCCTCTTAGTAAATGTCACACAGCAAATAGCAGGGGAAGTTACATCCGTACTTACATAATAATAAGCAGCAACCGGCCTCCAAACTTGAACCAACGATCTGTGGACACACCTTCCAATAGTAACCAATGGCCACTGGAAACAGAAAAGCTTTAACAGGGAAAAGCAATTAGATATACTAGGCTAGAAACCCAGTGAATTTTTTGCAGCTTTCTTTTACAGGATATGCATTCTCGCTCCCAAGGCCTGTTTATAATGGCCAATACTGCACAAAAAATACCTAGCAGAGGGTTATTCAGCCACAAGATATCTGCACAAATAAAATACTCCAAAGGTGTAGGAGTTAGTTTAAAATAGAGCAAATAGAGCAACTAGTTTCAAAATGTAATATCTTTTTCAAGCTCTAAAACTTTTAAACTGTTTTAGAGCTTGAAAAAGATATTACATTTTGAAACTAGTTGCTCTATTTGCTCTATTTTAAACTAACTCCTACACCTTTGGAGTATTTTATTTGTGCAGATATCTTGTGGCTGAATAACCCTCTGCTAGGTGTTTTTTGAAAAATCCATCTTAAATGGATTCAGATAGAAATAATTATATTTCAAGAGTTCGTTCCGATCTTTCTTCCTTACTTCTTCAATCTCTTTATCTATCGCATCTTCTTCATATCCTCGTTCTATGAAGCGAGCTTTAATGGTCTTGGCTTGTGTTTCCCATAGGTCGGGATCTGAGCAGTTTTTTCTCAGTCTGAGTAGCTGTCCCTTGGGAATATTTCTTTTCCACCTAGAGTGGTGACAGCTGTTGATATGTATATAATGACTACAATCCACAGGTTTGAAGTATGTTGATGTTTTGATAGTGTTGTTTTGGATTGTGATCCTAAGGTCTAGAAAAGTGATCTCTGAACTGCTTATTTCATAGGTGAATCTTAAGTTATGTATATTATTGTTCATAACTGTAATGGTGTGTTCCAGGTCATCTCTTGTACCTTTCCATACCATGATGATATCATCTATATAGCGATGGTATAGTACCAGGTCCGCGCCAGCTGGGCAAGAGTCCCAAAAGATGGTCTCCCATTTTCCCATGTAGAGGTTAGCATAGCTAGGCGCGAACCTGGTCCCCATGGCAGTGCCACACAGTTGTTTGTAGAAGTTTCCATTGTGGTTAAAATAGTTATGAGTGAGAATGTAAGAAATCCCTTCCAGGATAAATGTTTTCTGGTTGTCTGGTACTGTTGGATCCTTGTCCAGAAAATATCGTACCGCCTCTACACCACCTTCATGTGGTATACTGGTGTAGAGTGAGGCTACATCACAGGTCACTAGTAAATAGCCTTCTTCCCAGCTAATGTTGTTCAAGATGTTGAGTATTTGTGTAGAGTCCCGTATGTAGGAGGGTAGTTTTATAACATACTTTTGTAGGTTTTTATCTAGGTACTCTGATAGATTGCTAGAGAGAGAGCCAATCCCAGATATAATAGGTCTTCCTGGTGGTTGTTGAAGTGACTTATGTATCTTTGGTAGAAAATAGAACACTGGTGTAATAGGATGTTTGATTCCTATGTATCGGAATTCTTTGTCGTTCAATATGTTGTTCTCGTGTGCTTCTGCCAAGATGTCGTCAATTTCTTCTTTGAATTGAATCACTGGGTTGGTGTTAAGTTTTTCGTATGTGTTCTGGTCAGACAGAATTCTCATACATTCCGCTTCGTAGTCGACTTTGTTAAGTACTACGATGCCTCCTCCCTTGTCCGCAGGTTTGATTACAAGATCTCTGTTTTTCTCTAGATTTCTGATGGTTTGAATTTGATTCCTTGAAAGGTTCTGTTTATGTCTGTGAAGTTTGGTATTGTTGATGTTTCTCAGTTCGTTGCAGACTATAGTTTCAAATGAATCAATAGCACTTCCTTTGCTTGCTGTAGGATAGAAAGTAGATCTGGGCTTAAGATCCGTATGTTGGTATTCGTCAATCACAGACTGTGTGTTATTAGTGGGGATTCTTTGTTCGTATTCCAGTGGGGATCTCATAAAATGTCTTTTCAATGTCAGTTTCCTGATGAATTCTTTGATGTTGACAAAAGTGTCAAATTTGTTGAGCCCTTTAGAGGGTGCAAAAGAGAGTCCATAGTTTAACCTGTACATCCGGTACAAGACACTTACTATATCTCCAGCAAGTCCCCAACTGCCAATTATTACTTCTAAGGGACATTAACAAAATGAGTCTAAAATGAAGGACTTATATATGGGCCATAATATTATAATATATGTTTTTATCCGAAACCGGAGCTACACATATCCGGTCTATCTTACACTTCCGGGTTCAAAGGCTAACTTTTGGCGCGAATTTTTGGCGCAAGTTTTTTGGCGCAATTGAGAATTTTGGCGCAAATTTCACAAACCAAACAAGTATAAAGCAAGCACTCTCACCAACCATATATCAGTCTTGATAAAGGCCCTATTGGTGGGCCGAAACGCGTTGGCATATATGGTGAGTTTTATTTTTACTTGTGCAAACGTATTTTAAACGATACTGCTCTATGTTGTATTTTTCTTTTTTCACAGGGATTGGATCGTCTTACATTTTTTATAAATTTTTTTTTATAAACCTTTTTTATATTCATTGTTTCATACATCCAATATTTTCAAGAAATTGGTCAGTTGGATTTCCATTTTTTCAGCTATTCACAGTTTGATCCATAAACACAGGTGGCATTTTTGACTTTTATTGGACATCACACTATCACTATTAAATTCTTTTGGATTTCATTTTTTTGACATTTTGGATTTTTGTTTTTTATAAGTGACTTTTTTGTGGATTATTGACTTAATTTTGGACACTCTTTGACTTTTCACGAGGGGACTCACATATTTTTATCACATCCTTCATCAGGCTAAAAACAACATTTCACTTTATTTTTCTAAAAGATTATCACATTTTTTCTTAAATTAAATCAGGAAGACATCTTTCACATATATGTTTTTATCCTAGGCCACACGACCTATCCCCATTTGCTGCTTTTTATACACCATTTCTGAATTTTATTGCATTATTTTTGTATTTTATTGTATTTTATTTTATTGTATTTTACTGTATCATTTGTACATCTTTTTGACTTCATCCAAACCAGTTTTATCATAGACTGTAAAATTGATTTTATCAGATACAATACACCAGTGAATGTTTTTAATTATTGTTTATTTATGAAGTGATATGGATCCATATACTTTTATGCTTTTATAAATCTGTTTGCAATTATAGACACCAAGCTATTGCCTTAATAAATTCGTTAATTTAAAAGCTATATTAAACTTGTAAATATCCTTTACACACTTGGGCTCCTTGTGCTGGTATACTTAACGACGTATTTTTATTTATATTTTTTTATTTATATTTTTATTTATACCCTCATTAGACTTAGCCTTTAAATAGGCGCTCCTAAACACTCAACTATTCTGTTTAACTCCCTCTTGGGTATCTAGAGACCCTCTCGTTATAGGAGCTTAAGTCTTGTAAGTTAGCGCCGTCGGAAAGACCATACACCATCATAGTATCCAGTTCTCTCTAGAATTTCCCTCGGCAGCTTTCTTGTTCCTAAAACTATACTAATAACAAATATGTTCAATATAACACACTCTATGAGAAAGGACATAACATTAGATATTAATATATCCTCTGTAAATCCAGATGGTTCAGACAAAGTCGATTTTAACTCCATCTTTAGAAATTTGGAGAAACTTCTCATTCAAGAAGTTAAATACAAAGCAGAGATTAGCTTTCTGAGAAAATGCTTAGATCTCAACATTATCCCAAAGGGGCTAATTGTTAGAAAAGATTGTGCCTTCCAAACTGACAATCCAGATTTTAATAAAAAATGGGCAGACACACTAATAACAGCCTCTAGGACACTCATGCAAACTATAATTGAGCACAGAGAAGCCATACTATTACAAGTCGACATAGACATCAAAAACAATGAAGCTGATTTAGCTGGACCAGAGGGTCTAGTCATTGAAACTCAAGATATCCTAGACAGAAAAGATAATCTTGATAAGAAAATCACGAAAATTAGGGACGACATCACACTTAAGAAAAGCAAGAAACTAAATAGAGAACTCAATTTTTTAAAGAATTTGGACAAAGATGAGAATAACACCAACAGTGAAGGAAATATGGAAACTCAACCATCCACTAGTTCCAGCAACGATCCAAACAAAGAAAACGAAGGAGGATGGACAACAGTCACATACAGAAAGGACAAACCCAAATCACACATATATAAAGGGGAGAATCAATTCTATGAACACAACAAACAAAGGAACGCTTATGATAACCATGAAACTGGACCTCCACATAACAATCAATATTGGCATTCAGATAGAAATAATTACAACTGGAATGGACAACGACCACGACATAACAACCATTGGAATTCCCATCGTCATAATGGAATGAGAGAAAACTGGGAGGATGACAGGTATAACAACCAAACACGCAAGATGGGACAACAAGATAGAGAATACTATCCCCCCAGATTTGAAAGGAAACCTCAGAGAATCTTCTTTCCACACCATTCCGAAGAACCTATTTATCAAAGAAACTATTTGCCACCTTTAGGAGGGAACCAAAGACACAAGGCCCAATTTAGCTACAACCATTCCCCAAGATGGAATCAAGGGTATAACCAATCGCCAAGATGGAATAACTATGGAAGACCACAATATGGATACAGACATCATCAACATATACAAAACGGAGAACAAGGTGACAGGTTCAATTACGGAAACCGTCATTCCTTCCACCAGGACTCTTATAATCAGAGACACACACCTCAAACACCAAATATGACACCCCACTGTGATGACAGAAAATGGAGAACCCCACGGGTGGAGCATATACAAGGGAACAACAATAGAATAAGTACCAAAGATCCAGTTGATAGTCCGCTGGCCTCATCCTCCAGAAATCATCATTTTTTAGAACAACACCAGAAGACCACCAAAGAACTGGAGAGAACGACCACGAAGAGGAAGATGTCGGACTCAGACGACCCCCAAATCCCAAACGAAAAAAGAAAAACCATAGAGGGAAGAGAGGAGGGAAAAGAATGAATAGGAAGAACATGAAAGAAGACACCGGAACATTGAACTCTAGCACCACTACCAAAGGTATCTACAACCTTAGCTCTACCTCTCTAACGGAACAAGAAAAATCCATCTTAAACTATGGACTCTCTTTTGCACCCTCTAAAGGGCTCAACAAATTTGACACTTTTGTCAACATCAAAGAATTCATCAGGAAACTGACATTGAAAAGACATTTTATGAGATCCCCACTGGAATACGAACAAAGAATCCCCACTAATAACACACAGTCTGTGATTGACGAATACCAACATACGGATCTTAAGCCCAGATCTACTTTCTATCCTACAGCAAGCAAAGGAAGTGCTATTGATTCATTTGAAACTATAGTCTGCAACGAACTGAGAAACATCAACAATACCAAACTTCACAGACATAAACAGAACCTTTCAAGGAATCAAATTCAAACCATCAGAAATCTAGAGAAAAACAGAGATCTTGTAATCAAACCTGCGGACAAGGGAGGAGGCATCGTAGTACTTAACAAAGTCGACTACGAAGCGGAATGTATGAGAATTCTGTCTGACCAGAACACATACGAAAAACTTAACACCAACCCAGTGATTCAATTCAAAGAAGAAATTGACGACATCTTGGCAGAAGCACACGAGAACAACATATTGAACGACAAAGAATTCCGATACATAGGAATCAAACATCCTATTACACCAGTGTTCTATTTTCTACCAAAGATACATAAGTCACTTCAACAACCACCAGGAAGACCTATTATATCTGGGATTGGCTCTCTCTCTAGCAATCTATCAGAGTACCTAGATAAAAACCTACAAAAGTATGTTATAAAACTACCCTCCTACATACGGGACTCTACACAAATACTCAACATCTTGAACAACATTAGCTGGGAAGAAGGCTATTTACTAGTGACCTGTGATGTAGCCTCACTCTACACCAGTATACCACATGAAGGTGGTGTAGAGGCGGTACGATATTTTCTGGACAAGGATCCAACAGTACCAGACAACCAGAAAACATTTATCCTGGAAGGGATTTCTTACATTCTCACTCATAACTATTTTAACCACAATGGAAACTTCTACAAACAACTGTGTGGCACTGCCATGGGGACCAGGTTCGCGCCTAGCTATGCTAACCTCTACATGGGAAAATGGGAGACCATCTTTTGGGACTCTTGCCCAGCTGGCGCGGACCTGGTACTATACCATCGCTATATAGATGATATCATCATGGTATGGAAAGGTACAAGAGATGACCTGGAACACACCATTACAGTTATGAACAATAATATACATAACTTAAGATTCACCTATGAAATAAGCAGTTCAGAGATCACTTTTCTAGACCTTAGGATCACAATCCAAAACAACACTATCAAAACATCAACATACTTCAAACCTGTGGATTGTAGTCATTATATACATATCAACAGCTGTCACCACTCTAGGTGGAAAAGAAATATTCCCAAGGGACAGCTACTCAGACTGAGAAAAAACTGCTCAGATCCCGACCTATGGGAAACACAAGCCAAGACCATTAAAGCTCGCTTCATAGAACGAGGATATGAAGAAGATGCGATAGATAAAGAGATTGAAGAAGTAAGGAAGAAAGATCGGAACGAACTCTTGAAATATAAAAACAAACTGAAGACAATAACGGATGACAGAAATACTATTGATGTAGCATTCATCACACAATATTGCGAAAACAGACATCTGATAGAGGGAATAATTAAAAAACATTGGCCTCTACTGAAAAACGATGATACCATAGGGGAAATACTAGCAGACAAACCGAAATTCATCTACAGGAAATCAGACAATCTAAGAAACATACTATCACCTAGTGTCCCACGCTCCAGATCAACAGGAACACAAGATGTCTTTGGCAAGACAATCAGGGGCTTCTATCCATGCATAAGTTGCAAAGCATGCAAAAGAGGTATCAAAACCAAGAAATTCGTATCCAACAACTCAAAGGTGGAATATATAATTAAAGATATGATAAAATGTTCAAGTAAAGGCGTAATATACGTAATACAATGCAGCTGTGCACTACAGTATGTGGGCCAAACCACAAGACCATTAAAAGATAGGATTAGAGAGCACATTCTACAAGTCGAACACGGCAACACCGAAACCGCCCTGTACAAACACTTTACCATCCATCATAAAAGTAACCTTAAAGATTTCAGCTACTATGGGATTCAACGAATAAGACCCAACTGGAGAGGCGGGGATTATGAAAGAAAACTTCTTGTAGCTGAATCAAGATGGATCTATGAACTTGATTGTCTCTATCCTAAAGGTCTCAATAATAAAGAAGACTTATCGCATCTATTACATCTCAAATGAAGGATCCCACATATCAAACACCTATAACAATTATAGATCTACACATAAATACCAACTTGAAGCGACAATAGCCGGTTGGTTGATTCAGGGCCCCGAAACCTTCCCCTATGCACAATTTTTAACAATTTTTAACATTTTTAAAAAAATTTTTAAAAAATTATATTTTACAAGCTTTCGTTTTTAGCATTTCTTAATATTTTTAAGATTTTTTAAAATACATTTCAAAAAGACAACTCTATATCTTCTAATGTCTTTTTATATTTCCGACAATTTCATAATTTATATTTTTATATATATCCTGTTAACCTCGTTCATGTCAATTTTAAACACGACTTGATCTCTATGTCTAACTATCTGGATTTAATAACTCCTAAATAATAAGTGATGAAGTTACCACAACTATAGGTTATTCTCATAACTAAGATTATATTCCAATCTCGTTTTACACCCAGGTCAGAATTTATATGCGATTAAAATGAATAATTATAAACGAATCTCAGATTTAGAGACCACATCACAGTTTCACTCAAAAAAATCTTTATTTATTTTATTTTATGTTCCTTATTTTATGTCATTCTAACAAAACAGGTGAATGATTCCCATACTAAACTTAAGATCCCACAATATTTTCATTCACAAATCCCAGACACATGTCTACCGCCTCCTCTAGACAAATTCTGCTTTCCACGTAAGAAACCGACTTCCGGTTTCTGTTAACTTCCGGTATGTATCCACTTCCGGTAGAACGGCTTTCTCAGGAATCGAGTACCAATTATGGGGCTAGTAAGTCACGAACTGCCGAATTAATGTCTTTGGGGTTACCAGCACAATGAGTCCTTAAGGAGGGCATTATTCAATAATAAATCTGGGCCTCCATATTGTAACAAATGTTACTATCGGTATTACATTTCCGGTCAAATTTTGCTCTCAAAATCAATTTCCGGTTTCAGTTAACTTCCGGTAGAATGAAAATACCATACATCCGGTACAAGACACTTACTATATCTCCAGCAAGTCCCCAACTGCCAATTATTACTTCTAAGGGACATTAACAAAATGAGTCTAAAATGAAGGACTTATATATGGGCCATAATATTATAATATATGTTTTTATCCGAAACCGGAGCTACACATATCCGGTCTATCTTACACTTCCGGGTTCAAAGGCTAACTTTTGGCGCGAATTTTTGGCGCAAGTTTTTTGGCGCAATTGAGAATTTTGGCGCAAATTTCACAAACCAAACAAGTATAAAGCAAGCACTCTCACCAACCATATATCAGTCTTGATAAAGGCCCTATTGGTGGGCCGAAACGCGTTGGCATATATGGTGAGTTTTATTTTTACTTGTGCAAACGTATTTTAAACGATACTGCTCTATGTTGTATTTTTCTTTTTTCACAGGGATTGGATCGTCTTACATTTTTTATAAATTTTTTTTTATAAACCTTTTTTATATTCATTGTTTCATACATCCAATATTTTCAAGAAATTGGTCAGTTGGATTTCCATTTTTTCAGCTATTCACAGTTTGATCCATAAACACAGGTGGCATTTTTGACTTTTATTGGACATCACACTATCACTATTAAATTCTTTTGGATTTCATTTTTTTGACATTTTGGATTTTTGTTTTTTATAAGTGACTTTTTTGTGGATTATTGACTTAATTTTGGACACTCTTTGACTTTTCACGAGGGGACTCACATATTTTTATCACATCCTTCATCAGGCTAAAAACAACATTTCACTTTATTTTTCTAAAAGATTATCACATTTTTTCTTAAATTAAATCAGGAAGACATCTTTCACATATATGTTTTTATCCTAGGCCACACGACCTATCCCCATTTGCTGCTTTTTATACACCATTTCTGAATTTTATTGCATTATTTTTGTATTTTATTGTATTTTATTTTATTGTATTTTACTGTATCATTTGTACATCTTTTTGACTTCATCCAAACCAGTTTTATCATAGACTGTAAAATTGATTTTATCAGATACAATACACCAGTGAATGTTTTTAATTATTGTTTATTTATGAAGTGATATGGATCCATATACTTTTATGCTTTTATAAATCTGTTTGCAATTATAGACACCAAGCTATTGCCTTAATAAATTCGTTAATTTAAAAGCTATATTAAACTTGTAAATATCCTTTACACACTTGGGCTCCTTGTGCTGGTATACTTAACGACGTATTTTTATTTATATTTTTTTATTTATATTTTTATTTATACCCTCATTAGACTTAGCCTTTAAATAGGCGCTCCTAAACACTCAACTATTCTGTTTAACTCCCTCTTGGGTATCTAGAGACCCTCTCGTTATAGGAGCTTAAGTCTTGTAAGTTAGCGCCGTCGGAAAGACCATACACCATCGTAGGGGAAATACCATCATTGGCTGCGACTGCCTCTTTTGTCCTGGGAACGCTGCTCTTACAACTATACACAGAACAGCATCCTTGTATGAGCGTGGGTCCACATAGTAACAAGCCGAAAAATCGTCCACTCCTGGGAACTGTTTCTTATGCATGAACTTTTGGTTTAAGGAGTTTTTTATACTAATTTTCTTTTTTTCTTAATTTTTTTATTTATTATTGTATGTCTTGAATAGGTCGACCTATATTGTAATAAAGTTTTTTATATATAGATATGCAATTCTAGTATTTGTTGCTGGCATCTTCTATAGAATTGAATTTTTTCACATAGAATTTTTTTTCATATATAATTTTTTCCAATTTTGAAAAGATTTTTCACACATAATTTATAATTCACAATATATATTTACATGTATTATACATATTGCCTATTATAGTAGTATCATATTAGTATCAGGTTAGGTGTTTTATTATTATATATATTCTATAATCCTTACTCTTAAGCTGGTTTCAGCGCTCCCTAGTGCTTTGTATTTTGTATTGATTAGTCCTGTAGGTCTTTGAGGGTAACCTATTTTTTCTAGTTGGAGTTTGTAGTAATTTATATTTTTTGGCGCTGGTCACTTAAGTCTAAAATAATTTGGGTAGCACTATTTGAAAAGTCTATATATATGATATTTTAAATCCAAATATGTACTACAATGTGCGCTTTGTTTTTAGAAACAGGTGATAGATAATTAATTAGATCAGGTGTCAGATTTGTGTTTAAAAGGAAGCAACCTGACAGTTAAAATTAGAGCTTGAGAAAGAAACTTTGGTTTTGAAACGCGTTGCTCTTTTACCTGCTCCAAGCACTGGAGCTTTTGATATTGTTATGTTCAGGCTAAATAACCCTTATATGGTGAGAATCGCAGTACTGGCCTCTAAAGTAGGTCTTGGAAGTTTAGTTTTGCCAGATCAATTCTAAACCCGTAAAAAAATACTGCTTGTGTCACCGGGTTTCCAGCCGAATCCTGTACTTTTATACAGCTTAGCACCCCTGCCCAACCTTTCAACCCGTATTCCCTGTGGGTGGTCCACGGCACGATCTGTGCTTTGCATACTAGAAGCCGGCTCCTGTTTTCTGTTATGTGAGTACGGATATATATTTGTTATTTGCATCTTGATAACATTCTAAGAGGACTCTCTGTCCGTAGGAGCACAGCTTCATCTACAATTACCATTTGGACGGCTCCTCTGAATTTTATGCACCTCCGCATAGACATCTGTGGATTAACATATAAACAAGCTGAAGCAGACTGCCACATTCATATACGGCTCTGATACGAACATTTTAGCTCTATGGATGTATTACTAAGCTGTTTCCTATAGGGACAATTAAGAACTTTTATATTCTTTATGATATTTGTTTTCAACATTTGTTTTTTGTATATTGTGTATTTAATATGTGCAATTCTTTTGTAATAGGTCGACCTATATACCATTGTTTGTGTAATTAAATCTTTTACATTTTAGTAATAATGTATATTTCATTTTTATTTTGATAAAAACTGTCTTTGTAACCAGGATCTTCACGATTTTGGCTATTATTATTCCTTTTTTGGCAATATTATTTTTTATTAGATTTTTTATGTTCTTTTCATTTTTTATGAATTACCCTGTGTCCACTTTTGTGGTTAATCTTCTGCGCTTGTGAGATATAGGTTTTTTCTAGCATTTGATATCTTGAATTTAGATTTAAAAATAATAATTTACACTGGTTTCATTTGGTTATACTCTTTAGCTCTGGTTTGAGCGCTCCCTAGTATTTTTTAGTTATACATTGGTTTCATTATAGGCCTTTAGAGGGTATCCTATTTTCTAGTTGGAGTCTGCAGTATTTATATTTATTTGCGCTGGTCACTCTAACCTTTATTCCATCCTGAAGACATCCAGTGCAGAGCATCCTCTTCATATGGTCGCCGCGGTACACTGAATCTTCAATGCAAGGTACGCGATCCAAAATGGCGTTCCTTGCATTCTTATTGGCTGAAAAATTTGAATCAGCCAATAGGAATTAGAGCTGCTAAAATCATATTGGCTGTTCAAATCCGCCAATAGGATTTAAGCAGCTCTAATTCTATTGGATGATGAATCAGCCAATAGAATGAGAGCTGCTTAAATCCTATTGCACCGGATATCTTCAGGATGGACCCGCCACCGGGATCAAGTTAGAAGATGCCGTCTGGATAAAGATTGAAGAGTACAAACAAGTGGGATATGAGCGCAGAGTGATTTCACCAAGCTCCTGATATAACCTTAGAGTCCCTAATAGGTTACAGGCAATCTTACCTGTACTAAAGATTGAAGAGGCCGTCTGGATGAAGACTTCTCGCTGTCTGGATGAGGACTTCTCTTCCGAGATGAAGATTGTTCAAGCGGGACTTTAAAAACTGTAAGTGGATCGTCTTGGGGTTAGTGTTTAGGGTTTTTTTAAGGGTTTTTTTGGGTGGGTTTTATTTTTAGATTAGGGTTTGGGCAGTAAAAGAGCTAAATGCCCTTTTCAGGGCAATGGGTAGCTTAGGTCTTTAGATAGTTTTTTTTTGGGGGGGGGGTTAGGGGGGTCGGGGTTTGTAATGTTAGTGGTATTTGTATTTTTATTTCATAAACAGAGCTGATTTCTTTAGGGCAATGCCCTACAAAAGGCCCTTTTAAATGGATATTAGAATAGGAATAATTTTTATTATTTTTGATAATTTGTTATTTTGTGTAATGTATTTTTTTAGGGGGTGTTTGTTTGTTTTTGTAGCAAAAGAACTGTTTAACTTAGGGCAATGCCCCACAAAAGGCCCCTTTAAGGGCCCTTGATAGTTTATTTAAGATTAGGCTTTTTTTTTTTTTTTTTTTTTTTTTTTTTAAAGGGTATTAGAATAGGAATAATTTTTATTTTTTTGGATATTTTTGGTTTTTTTTGTAATGGTAGGTTTATTTATTTTTTGTAATGGTGTTTTTTTTATTTTTTTTTATTCTAAATTTTAGTGTAAGGTAGCTTAGGTTTTATTTCACAGGCAAGTTTGTATTTAGTTTAACTAGGTAGTTAATAAATAGTTAATAAATAGTTAATAACTAGACTACCTAGTTAAAATAAATACAAACTTACCTGTGAAATAAAAATAAAACCTAAGCTAGCTACAATATAACTATTAGTTATATTGTAGCTAGCTTAGGTTTTATTTCACAGGTAAGTATTTAGTTTTAAATAGGTATTATTTAATTAATAATTGTAACTTTAATTTAGCTATATTTTAATTATTTTAAAGTTAGGGAGGGGGTGTTTAGTTTAGGGTTAGGGGGTGGTAGGTTTAGGGGTTAATCTAGTGTCATTTATGTTGTTGCGATCTGGGGGCCGGCGGTTTAGGGGTTAATAGGTTTAGTTAGTATTGGCGATGTTTGTGAATGGAGGTTTAGGGGTTAATAGCTTTAGTTAGTGTCGGGGATGTTTTGGAATGGAGGTTTAGGGGTTTAATATCTCCTGAGGGGGATTATTGAACGGGTGGGGGTTTATAATCATGTTTGTTATGTGATTCTGTCTGCTACTGTGTAGTGTTGCTTCGGCTCATGGCTATTTTGGAACATAACGGCCTATGTCTAGTGACGCGGCCTTTACAGTTGGGTGCGCTTTTGCATGGACTGTACGGTTTACCTTGTGACTCCATTTCTGCTTTCCTAGCCGTGTGGCGACAGAGAAATCCTGGTCTGCTGGTGTCTGGTTCTCTGGAGGTGGCAGTGTCCCAGTTATGGAGGATTCTGATTTTTTGGAGACGGATGTCTCTGATTCAGAAGAACAAGAATTGGCCCCGGTGATGCATGCCCATCAGTTATGTTCCGAATACCATTTTAGAGTGCTCTGTTCCTCGGGATCGGGGAATCGGGTGCCCACTGAGCCATCCGCCTCTGGGGATTCTATTTCTCACTAGACGAGTTCCCTACCACCAACTCTTACTATGCAGGTAACCCAAACGCTACTTATCCTTCTAGGGATTATGACCTGTTCCCACCGGAGGTTACGACATGGTTCCGCATGGCCATATGTTTGGTGCTGGCGCATCTGCACCTCCCGGGAGTGTGCTTATGATATTGTCCGTGTTTCCTTAACCTGGGCTCATCAGGCGTGGAATTGCCTGGTCCAGTTCAGCCCTCTGGGGGAGTGACTGCCCCAAGGCCTCAGGGGGTCAACCTTTGGGGCCGGTGTTTTCTTTTGTCCCGGCGGAGGTATGTTGCGCCTTTCGTTATAGACTGGTGCGCCTTTGTGTTCTACTAAGGCACGTTTTTGACGTTGCTGGAGGATCCTACTCTTAATGGGTCTGGGGATTCTTAGTCTTACTCTTCAACTGGCTTGCATACATAGACATAAGGGGATGAAGTAATCTTCTTATAGTCTTTGTTATTTGTGTATCCTTTTCCAGTTCTGAGGTTGGAAGTCTCAGACCCCAGTTGGGCTGGTCCTGCGGGTGTGTCCGTTCTTCCTGGGCGATAATCTATGGTTGCCTTATCTTTTATTTTCATCCGGTGAGGATGATTTTTATTTGGTCTAAAGCTCAGGTTGTGGTGTGATGTTTCCTTCGGGAACTTTCTTCTCTAGAATTGATACTCGCTATTTTGTGGTTGCACTGTTTACAAAAGTCTATCTTACTGTTCTTTATCCCTCCATCTCGGGGGAGACTCTATGTGGCCTTGACAGGCTGGTCCTGACTGGGTACAAATCCTTCTGTCTTTGAGGCCTAGTTCAGACACGTGGCGCCTTTTTATGTCTGGTTGGTCCAGTGAGGGCGACTATGATCACAATATGATTTGTGTTGTTTCTTGTTTTATTTTACAAGCTTCAACTAGCAACCTGAGAGGACTTGAGGGTCCGTGGTTGCTTAGGGGCATGGGGGATTGGTTCAGTCCTCATTCGCCTTTCAAGCTAGTGGGCTGGGACTCCGTTGAGATCCGTGGCGACATGCTTAGTCGTTTCCGATTTTTCAGGGAACTAGAGTGTTCCTTCCCGTTGTGGGTTGGATGCTTGGAGGATTTAGGTCCTTCATACTGCTGTTCTTACGGTTTTGCCTTTCATGGTCTTTTTGGAAGTGTCCTATTAGGACTTGTTTGTTTTAGAGGTTCTCTTCCTTTGGGTCGTTACTTTCTGGACTTCGTCCGGTTTTTCTGGTGGCTTTGGCTGCTTAATTAGGAAGTGAAGGCCGTGAGGCTCTGTCTTCCTTCGGCTGCCTGGGTTTGGGATGCTTTGCATTCTTCTCCCTTGGGTGTGGTCCTCTGGAACGTAAATCTTTAAGAATTATGGAGACTAGCCTTTCCTTTCTACTCTCTCTTTTGGGTGACTCTGTTCTTGTTCTTATTTCCCTTTTGTTGCCCTTGGGGCCTTTGGGCTCTAGAGAAATTGTGTGACTTTGTCACGGCCTAGCATCTTGTTGGGGGGGGTGTTGACCTCCGGCCAAAGGTGTTCTCTTCCCTTGGGGCTGGGAATTACGAGTGAGTCGAGTTATCATCCCCTGTGAGGTCTGATTGCTTCAGATGGGGTATCTTGTGTTCCCTGGGGGTGTCGTTTGTTCTAGGACGATTCTGGGTCCAGGGTTCTTGTCTTGGATCCTTCTTGGATGTCTGGAGAATTATAATCCTGTGGACTGGTTTGGGATGACCCAGTTTTTTTAGGGACCCTATGTTGCGACATAGGGGCTAGCTCATTGGGCTTGCAATCAGGAAGGCCAGAGTTCACATCCACCTTCGGGTACTGGTTATAAACTTTAAGGCCTGACTTGTCCTTTGGACGGAGTGTGCTTCTCTTCATGGGGAGTTTTTTCTCTGTTGGGTCAACAGTGGTGTCTTAATGATTTTTTCATTCGGTCCATGTTTTGATCATATAATGGTTTCATGTCTTGTGGACATGTACGCTGTACTTATCTGTGCCCTTCCCTTTTGTTGGGATAGTTTGTCTTCCTTATGAGCTGGGATTTCCTCTATCTGGAGGGTCATTGACCTGCTTATTTCTGTAAGGGGCAGCATCTGCTGCTCTGTGGGCTCTGTTCCACCTGTTGGAAATTGATCTCTCTAAGTAGAGACTGTCTAGGAGCATTTTGACAGGTCTTCCTACGAATCTATTGCACTTTTCACTGTTCCAGGTCCTAGGGGATTCTCCTTGAGAGTGCCTTATTTTGGAGGAGTGGATTGGGTTGGCACCCGAGCTCTGTTGGGGTGGGTGATTCCCCCTTTTTTCTTTCCATTCCCTAGGGGCTTGTGGTTATGGTCTTTGTGTTCCCCCTGTCTATCGGACTTGTCTGTCGCTTGGGTTGGTGCGGTGTTGGAGCAGGATCTGAGATCTCTTGCTCTGCTTTTTCGTTCTCGGAGCATTCGAGGTACAGTAAGCCTCTTTGAGGTTTCTCCTTTCTCCATCAAGATTTATAGGAAGGACTGGCGGCTCTTAGATAGCCTGCGACGTTATCCGCTGGCTAGTGGATAATTAGCAATCTGAAGGATCCTATCTTCAGCTGCTTTCTACTTGCCCTGCAAGGATTTAAGTTTCAGATTCATTTTTTGATGACTGCAGCGTGCAGTGTTTTTGCTTCAGGTGTTGTTCGTCAGACCTATCTGAGCTTGCTGCACGAGGTTTCGTTTCTGAATATTTCGGTATTCTGAGCTACCTTTTTGCGACTTGGGGACCTTCATCTTTAGTTGCTTTCTATAGTGCGGTTTCACTGTGATAGGGGAAGATCCTCTCTCTGTTTTCAGACTCTGGGCCTTATCATGTGGTTTCTGTATTACTGGGGTCTGGGTGTTGCCTCCCCTTGTTTCTATGAGACTGGTTGGGTCTCTGTTAGCCTGACCCAGTTTCTCTGTTTTTTTGCTCTGTGTTTGTGCCCTTTTTAGGTTTTTTTTTCTGGAACTCCTTATGCTAGCTGGACAGCTAGCTCAGCATACTAATGCACTGTGGCTGCTCTGCACTGTAATAAACCAAAGGTTGCAAGTTCAATTCCCGGAGAAGTCTACTCAGCCTTTCCTCCTTTCAAGGTTGATAAAATGAACAGCGCCTTGAGTCCCTTAAGGGGTATTAGCCACGCTTTACAAGTGCAATCATGTTTTCTCTCTGCATTTTCTTCTTTGTGGAAGAATACGGTAGTTTGTGACCTTTCTTTAGTAAGGGGTATGTTGTTTGGAGACCGGCTGCTGGGCGACGGTGTCTCTTGGAATCTGTTGACTCAGTCGAGTCTAGTTCCTGCGGTCTCTAGCAAAGCAGTGGACTATCTGCGGCTCAGTGTCCTTGGGCCTTTTTCGTTTATTTCATAGTTGTTCTCGGTTTCGGACGAAGGGGTTTTCAGGCCTGGTGCCCTCAGAATGGGCCGCCTCTTGTACCCTCCCGTTTTTGTATTCAGTGTCCTCTATAGCTTGGGTATTGTTTTCCCAAAAGTAATGAATGTAGCTGTGGACTCTTTCCATTTTTGAAGATAAACTTAAATTATGCTTACCTGATAATTTTCTTTTCTTCAGATGGAAAGAGTCCACAGTTCCCCGCCCGTATTTTTTCTGTGGGGCATCTGTTACTTTTGTTCTTCTGGCACCTTTTCACCCTGATATTTCTTCTACTATTCCTGGTTCCTCGGCAGAATGACTGGGGTATGAGGGAAATGGGAGGAGTATTTAAGCCTTTGACTGGGGTGTCTTTGCCTCCTCCTGGTGGCCAGGTTCTGAATTCCCAAAAGTAATTAATGCAGCTGTGGACTTTTTCTATCTGAAGAAAAGAAAATGATCAGTTAAGCATAATTTAAGTTTTTGTGATTGGCACAGTGCACTTCGTGACGGATGTGGTTACGTTATTTCTCACTTCCCTATGCTGACTGTGAGTGACCGAGAGAGTCTTGCTCGTGGGTTGTCTGGGTCACAGGAGGTGGTGAGTGCCCCAGCCACTGGGGGTGTTAAAGGGTGCCAGTTAGTTTTTGTCATTTTTGTAATACCAAGATTATGGAGGATTCTGATATGCGCGACACAGATACCTCCGATACGGAGGATGTGTCTTGTGATGAATATGAAATGGCCTGGGTAATCAATGCCCATCAGTTATGTTCAGATTGCCGTTCTAGAGTACTCTCTTCTCCTGAAGCAGGGAGCTTAGAGTGCGTTGAGCCATCCGCCTCAGAGGTTTCCATGACCCGTGAAGCGAGTGTCCCAGTCCATTTCCCGGCTACGCAAGCAGGTGTCCCTATGGCCTTTACTCCTTCTCTGGAGGGTGGCTTGTTTCCTCCAGAGGTTACGGCACGGTTCTGAATGGCCATTTCTATGGCACTGAATCATTTATATCTCCCAAGTGAAGTTTTTCTAAGATACTGTCCGTGTTCCACTAACCAGGGCCCGTCGAGCGTGGGATCATCTGATTCAGTTTGGCCTTCTGGGGAAGAGTTGACCCCTGAGGCTTCAAGGGCCTCTATCTTGGAGCCAGGGTCTTCAGTTGATCCGGCGAGGGATGATTTTGCCTTCCATTATAGGCTGGCTCGCCCCTTTGTTATTTTAAGACATGTTTTGGCAATGTTGGAGGATCCCAGTCCTATTGGGCCGAGGGATTCAAGGCCTTAGAAGCTGGATGGAAAAATGGATAGGACGTTTGGGGATGACGCCAATCTCCTTAACGTCACCATTTTTCTTTTGCTTTATGTTTTTCGGTTCCTGTTCTGAGCTTGGGTGAATGGGGCTTTAATCGTCTGGTTCCGTTGTCATCCTCATTCACCTTGGGCGTTCACCCGATGGGTGCTGCCTTCATTTTACTTTTGATGGATGTGTTTAATTTGTTTTTCTTAAGCTCATGTCTGTTAGAATTTCGTTTTTATGAACGTTCTTCTCTGGAACCGATACTTGCGACTTAGGTCGCATGGGTACTTTCTTGGAAGTTGCGCACTTATTGAATAATAGAATTATATTTTTCTAGTTATTAATCGATCCTTCAGGACAAATTTTCTTGGACCTTGGGCAGTTCTAGTGTGTCCTTATACAGGCAGGTACTGGTCGGATACTTTTTCGACTGTTACCAGGGTTCATGTCACCCTGGTGGTGCCGATTAATCCTGCTGGATTTTGAATGTCTCTTGGCCTATTCTATGGACTCCGGGCACAGATCCTACCGAAGTATGAGGCCTGTTGTTTAAATACAACCCTTCCAAATGGAGAGTTATAAGTACCAATCTAGGTTGGCTGTTCGGGCCTCTTGTCTGGGATGCGGATCTGTTTTTGCAGACATCATCATGATTCTTCAGTTTCCCGGGGACCCGTAATTTTTTGTGGGGTGTCTGTTATTTTTGTTATATTTCTTCTACTGTTCCTGGTTCTTCGGCAGAATGACTGGGTGATGAGGGAAATGGGAGGAGTATTTAAGCCTTTGGCTAGGGTGTCTTTGCCTCCTCCTGGTGGCCAGGTTCTGAATTCCCAAAATTAATGAATGCAGCTGTGGACTTTTTCTATCTGAAGAAAAGAAAATTATCAGTTAAGCATAATTTAAGTTTTTGTGATTGGCAAGGTGCACCTCGTGACGGGTGTGGTTACGTTATTTCTCACTTCCCTATGCTGACTGTGAGCGACCGAGAGAGTCTTGCTCGTGAGTTGTCTGGGTCACAGGAGGTGATGAGTGCCCCAGCCACTGGGGTTGTTAAAGGGTGCCAGTTAGTTTTTTGTCATTTTTGTAATACCAAGATTGTGGAGGATTCTGATATGCGCGACACGGATACCTCCGATACGGAGGATGTGTCTTGTGATGAATATGAAATGGCCTGGGTAATCAATGCCCATCAGTTATGTTCAGATTGCCATTCTAGAGTACTCTCTTCTCCTGAAGCAGGGAGCTTAGAGTGCGTTGAGCCATCTGCCTCAGAGGTTTCCATGACCCGTGAAGTGAGTGTCCCAGTCCATTTCCTGGCTACGCAAGCAGGTGTCCCTATGGCCTTTACTCCTTCTCTGGAGGGTGGCTTGTTTCCTCCAGAGGTTACGGCACAGTTCTGAATGGCCATTTCTATGGCGCTGAATCATTTATATCTCCCAAGTGAAGTTTTTCTAAAATACTGTCCGTGTTCTATTAACCAGGGCCTGTCGAGCGTGGGATCATCTGATTCAGTTTGGCCTTCTGGGGAAGAGTTGACCCCTGAGGCTTCAAGGGCCCCTATCTTGCAGCCAGGGTCTTCAGTTGATCCGGCGAGGGATGATTTTGCCTTCCATTATAGGCTGGCTCGCCCCTTTGTTATTTTAAGACATGTTTTGGCAATGTTGGAGGATCCCAGTCCTATCAGGCCGAGGGATTCGAGGCCTTAGAAGCTGGATGGAAAAATGGATAGGACGTTTGGGGATGACGCCAATCTCCTTAACGTCACCGTTTTTCTTTTGCTTTATGTTTTTCGGTTCCTGTTCTGAGCTTGGGTGAATGGGGCTTTAATCGTCTGGTTCCGTTGTCATCCTCATTCACCTTGGGCGTTCACCCGATGGGTGCTGCCTTCATTTTACTTTTGATGGATGTGTTTAATTTGTTTTTCTTAAGCTCATGTCTGTTAGAATTTGTTTTTATGAACGTTCTTCTCTGGAACCGATACTTGCGACTTAGGTCGCATGGGTACTTTCTTGGAAGTTGCGCACTTATTGAATAATAGAATTATGTTTTTCTAGTTATTAATCGATCCTTTGGGACACATTTTCTTGGACCTTGGGCAGTTCTAGTGTGTCCTTATACAGGCAGGTACTGGTCGGATACTTTTTCGACTGTTACCAGGGTTCATGTCACCCTCGTGGTGCCGATTAATCCTGCTGGATTTTGAATGTCTCTTGGCCTTTTCTATGGACTCCGGGTGCAGATCCTACCGAAGTATGAGGCCTGTTCTTTAAATACAACCCTTCCAAATGGAGAGTTATAAGTACCAATCTAGGTTGGCTGTTCGGGCCTCTCGTCTGGGATGCGGATCTGTTTTTGCAGACATCATCATGGTTTTTCAGTTTCCCAGGGACTCAGAACCGTTATTCCATTCTTGAGTGGGAGATGTGTGTGACCTATGTGGTCTGGTGTGCCGTGTGATTAATAATTTGCATTTTCACTCGAGGTCTTCCGGATGCTGACTCTTTAGCCTATTAAGCATTTTCTTGCGGTGGCAGAGTTTCCTTCCTTCCTGCCTTGGGAAGTTAGGCTATATAGCTTAGTGGTAGAGCATTGAACTACAGATCATAGAGGTCCCTGGTTCAGATCCAGGTGCTCACTTTAATGGATCATATGGTCGTGATGTGCAGGCATATTCCTTCTCTGCTCAGAGTTGTGTTACTCTAAGAGTTGGTGTGCAGGGGTTCCCTGCCTCTGGGGGAAGCTGAGAATCTCCAGCTATTGCCTGCTTAAAGAAGATTTTGGAAGATAGATCCTTTAAGGATCTCTGTCTGTTGTCTCTTCTATTACCCTTGGTCTAACCATGGTCTAGACGTTTGGGTGTATTTCTGTCCTCGTTGCAATTTTAGCCTTGAGGGCTTGTCAGTGAAGGTGCAAGGTCGGTTACTGAGAGCTGCCCTTCTGGGGTCAGGTAGCTGACCTTTTATCCTCGTTGCTCAGTTGGGTACTTCGTGGGCGGTGCCTTAAGTTTGAATGGTGAGCAGCGTACAGGGTTCTCATTCGCCTTCGGGTGTTGGTTGCTCCCTTGCCTGTGTGTTTAGCAGGTATTAACGCTTGCCTACGAGATTTCTGTGCGATCCATGTGCCCTGGGTGCTGAATCTTAGACTGTTAAGGAAGTCCTTTGTGGCTTTTGGGTTTGAGGCTATTGCTAGATCGCCAAGTCTACGGACCTTAGAAGTACATTCCTCCTTGTAGGAGGCAGCTTAGAGTTCCTCTTGAAGTTGGATCTTCGTTTGATTCCTTTTTCAAGGACCCTGACCTAGGTCCATGTCTTTCCTTGGATGGGTGTGGACAGTTCGAACTCACACTAGATGTTTCTGGTCCCATGGGCCTCTCTCCGTAGAGGCTGGGGCTCTGTGAGAGATGCCTTGTTTTGTGGCTTAGGCTTTAGGTCCTTCTGACGGTTCTCTACTAGTCTTCTGGCACATTTACGCTGTTCCTGTAGACTCCAAGTATCCTTACCTGGGTTGGCGATATGGCCGAGGGGTCTCGCCTTTATTGTAGGGTAGGTTTACATAATTTATTCCCTTCTCTTCTAGAGCGGGGGTAGGGATCTCCGGGTTCGGAGTTACCTTAGTATCTGGAGCGACCTGTGGGTCTTGCCTTGTAAGAGTCTTTTCCCTTCTTGCGTTCCAGAATTCTGGAAGAGGAATTGCAATGTAGTGACTGGTTCCTCCATTCCTGCAGAGGGAGGATGAGAGTTTGATCCCTATGGGGCTCCTGCTATAGGTTGGATTCTGATATATGGAGGGCCTTCTTCCCTTATGAAGTGTTCCCTGTTTTTAGAGAAGACAGCCGAGTAGGGGGCTTCGTACCCGAGCACAATGTCTATCCTGACTCATGGTAGCATACCGTTTGCTGTAATGGTCAGCAGTCTAACCAGGGGCTTTGTTCCTATGTTGACCCTTCCTTTCTCTTCCGGAAGTCTGGGATTCTTGTCTTTGGTCTTGACTAGCCTTTGGGCTGGGACCATTATCCTAGAGGGAAGATTGGGGGTCAGTTACTCTATGCAGGGTTGACCGTTTTCTCTAGAGTCGGTTCTCTCTTTTGTGGGAGGTCTTGGATGTCCACCTCTTTTCCACTAACATTCGGTGCTGGGAGGGGGGCGCTCCATGGAGCCTGATATTTGGAGGGCTGTGAGCCCTTGGAAGGTTTGCAGTTGAACCCATCTACAGCTATTGCACTTGGAGGGTGTAACCAGCTACGGCTAATTGCACTTTGACTGGGTGTTAGCAAGCTTTGAAACGCCTTTGGTGTTTGTATTTAGCAACGGTGAGTCAGCTTTCTACCTGGAAGCAGGCCATTGGGAGTTCCTTTTCAGATGGTGGGTGTTCTTTTTGGAGAACTCTTTACTAGCTGCTGGGATAGTTATCCTATTTCTGCTGTCTAGCTTGCAGATATAGATCTGATAATTTCATTTTCTTCTGAAGGGAAGAGTCCACAGCTGCATTCATTTATTCATTACTTTTGGGAAATACAGAACCTGGCCACCAGGAGGAGGCAAAGACACCCCAGCCAAAGGCTTAAAATTTGTATTTTCTTCAGATGGTCCCCGTCCGTAATTTTTTGTGGGCCGTCTGTTATTTTTGTTCTTCTGGCACATTTTTTACCCTGATATTTCTTCTACTGTTCCTGGTTCCTCGGCAGAATGACTGGGTGATGAGGGAAATGGGAGGAGTATTTAAGCCTTTGGCTGGGGTGTCTTTGCCTCCTCCTGGTGGCCAGGTTCTGAATTCCCAAAAGTAATGAATGCAGCTGTGGACTCTTTCCATCTGAAGAAAAGAAAATTATCAGTTAAGCATAATTTAAGTTTTTGTGACTGGCACGGTACACCTCGTGACGGGTGTGGTTATATTGTTTCTCACTTCCGTATGCTGACTGTGTGCGACTGAGAGAGTCTTGCTCGTGGGTTGTCTGGGTCACAGGAGTCCAGGTTCGGAGTTACCTTAGTATCTGGAGCGACCTGTGGGTCTTGCCTTGTAAGGGTCATTTCCCTTCTTGCGTTCCAGAATTCTGGAAGAGGAATTGCAATGTAGTGACTGGTTCCTCCGTTCCTGCAGAGGGAGGATTAGAGTTTAATCCCTATGGGGCTCCTGCTATAGGTCGGATTCTGCTATATGGAGGGCCTTCTTCCCTTGGGAAGTGTTCCCTGTTTTTAGAGAAGACAGCCGAGTAGGGGGCTTCGTACCTGAGCACAATGTCTATCCTGACTCATGGTAGCATACCGTTTGTTGTAATGGTCAGCAGTCTAACCAGGGGCTTTGTTCCTATGTTGACCCTTCCTTTCTCTTCCAGAAGTCTGGGATTCTTGTCTTTGGTCTTGACTAGCTTTTGGGCTGGGACCATTATCCTAGAGGGAAGATTGGGGGTCGGTTACTCTATGCAGGGTTGACTGTTATCTCTAGAGTCAGTTGTCTCCTTTGTGGGAGGTCTTGAATGTCTTCCTCTTTTCCTCTGGCATTCAGTGCTGGGAGGGGGCGCTCCTTGGAGCCCAATATTCGGAGGGCTGTGAGCCCTTGGAAGGTTTGCAGTTTAACCCATCTACAGCTATTGCACTTGGAGGGTGTAACCAGCTATGGCTAATTGCAATTTGATGGGTGTTAGCAAGCTTTGAAACGCCTCCGGTGTTTGTGTTTAGCAACGGTGAGTCAGCTTTGGAAGCTGGCCATTGGGAGTTCCTGTTCAGATGGTGGGTGTTCTTTTTGGAGAACTCTTTACCAGCTGCTGGGATAGTTATCCTATTTCTGCTGTCTAGTTTGCAGATCTAGATCTAATATGAGGCATCTGGAAACTCATGGTTTTCCTGGAATACCTTTGGGTATGGTTCAGGGTCAGGGATATGAGGGTGTTCCTCGAGTCCTTTTTGGGACATGTTTCCCTGTGTATGGATATTTTTCTTCAGGTCCTTGTGTTTTTATGGAGTTCTTCTCCCTGGGCGTTGCTATTGTACTACAAACATGGGTTGTTCTATGTTCTGCAGATAGTGAGGGCAGATAGTGGTCCTTGTCTTGGCTGGGTACCTTCATGGGAGTCGTGATCCATGGGGTTGACTCCTCTGAGGTTGTTTGGGCTTGACGGACTCTGGGACTGAGTGGCTTTGCCGGTGGTGTAACTAATGTGCAGCTAACTGGGCTTCGGGTTTTCTCCTGTGTCGTCTATACTTTTTAGGGTGTCGCTTAATCAGGCTGTGGTGCCTTTTGAAGGGGCCACCTTTTGTACCCACCCAGTGTTTGCATTCAGTGTTTTCTAGCTTGGGTATTATTTCCCCAAAAGTAATGAATGCAGCTGTGGTCAGCAGTCTAACCAGGGGCTTTGTTCCTATGTTGACCCTTCCTTTCTCTTCCAGAAGTCTGGGATTCTTGTCTTTGGTCTTGACTAGCTTTTGGGCTGGGACCATTATCCTAGAGGGAAGATTGGGGGTCGGTTACTCTATGCAGGGTTGACTGTTATCTCTAGAGTCGGTTGTCTCCTTTGTGGGAGGTCTTGAATGTCTTCCTCTTTTCCTCTGGCATTCAGTGCTGGGAGGGGGTGCTCCTTGGAGCCCAATATTCGGAGGGCTGTGAGCCCTTGGAAGGTTTGCAGTTTAACCCATCTACAGCTATTGCACTTGGAGGGTGTAACCAGCTATGGCTAATTGCAATTTGATGGGTGTTAGCAAGCTTTGAAACGCCTCCGGTGTTTGTGTTTAGCAACGGTGAGTCAGCTTTGGAAGCTGGCCATTGGGAGTTCCTGTTCAGATGGTGGGTGTTCTTTTTGGAGAACTCTTTACCAGCTGCTGGGATAGTTATCCTATTTCTGCTGTCTAGTTTGCAGATCTAGATCTAATATGAGGCATCTGGAAACTCATGGTTTTCCTGGAATACCTTTGGGTATGGTTCAGGGTCAGGGATATGAGGGTGTTCCTCGAGTCCTTTTTGGGACATGTTTCCCTGTGTATGGATATTTTTCTTCAGGTCCTTGTGTTTTTATGGAGTTCTTCTCCCTGGGCGTTGCTATTGTACTACAAACATGGGTTGTTCTATGTTCTGCAGATAGTGAGGGCAGATAGTGGTCCTTGTCTTGGCTGGGTACCTTCATGGGAGTCGTGATCCATGGGGTTGACTCCTCGGAGGTTGTTTGGGCTTGACGGACTCTGGGACTGAGTGGCTTTGCCGGTGGTGTAACTAATGTGCAGTTAACTGGGCTTCGGGTTTTCTCCTGTGTCGTCTATACTTTTTAGGGTGTCGCTTAATCAGGCTGTGGTGCCTTTTGAAGGGGCCACCTTTTGTACCCACCCAGTGTTTGCATTCAGTGTTTTCTAGCTTGGGTATTATTTCCCCAAAAGTAATGAATGCAGCTGTGGTCAGCAGTCTAACCAGGGGCTTTGTTCCTATGTTGACCCTTCCTTTCTCTTCCAGAAGTCTGGGATTCTTGTCTTTGGTCTTGACTAGCTTTTGGGCTGGGACCATTATCCTAGAGGGAAGATTGGGGGTCGGTTACTCTATGCAGGGTTGACTGTTATCTCTAGAGTCGGTTGTCTCCTTTGTGGGAGGTCTTGAATGTCTTCCTCTTTTCCTCTGGCATTCAGTGCTGGGAGGGGGCGCTCCTTGGAGCCCAATATTCGGAGGGCTGTGAGCCCTTGGAAGGTTTGCAGTTTAACCCATCTACAGCTATTGCACTTGGAGGGTGTAACCAGCTATGGCTAATTGCAATTTGATGGGTGTTAGCAAGCTTTGAAACGCCTCCGGTGTTTGTGTTTAGCAACGGTGAGTCAGCTTTGGAAGCTGGCCATTGGGAGTTTCTGTTCAGATGGTGGGTGTTCTTTTTGGAGAACTCTTTACCAGCTGCTGGGATAGTTATCCTATTTCTGCTGTCTAGTTTGCAGATCTAGATCTAATATGAGGCATCTGGAAACTCATGGTTTTCCTGGAATACCTTTGGGTATGGTTCAGGGTCAGGGATATGAGGGTGTTCCTCGAGTCCTTTTTGGGACATGTTTCCCTGTGTATGGATATTTTTCTTCAGGTCCTTGTGTTTTTATGGAGTTCTTCTCCCTGGGCGTTGCTATTGTACTACAAACATGGGTTGTTCTATGTTCTGCAGATAGTGAGGGCAGATAGTGGTCCTTGTCTTGGCTGGGTACCTTCATGGGAGTCGTGATCCATGGGGTTGACTCCTCGGAGGTTGTTTGGGCTTGACGGACTCTGGGACTGAGTGGCTTTGCCGGTGGTGTAACTAATGTGCAGTTAACTGGGCTTCGGGTTTTCTCCTGTGTCGTCTATACTTTTTAGGGTGTCGCTTAATCAGGCTGTGGTGCCTTTTGAAGGGGCCACCTTTTGTACCCACCCAGTGTTTGCATTCAGTGTTTTCTAGCTTGGGTATTATTTCCCCAAAAGTAATGAATGCAGCTGTGGACTCTTTTAAGAAGAAAAACATAAATTATGCTTACCTGATCATTTCATTTTATCTGTATGGAAGAGTCCACAGCTCCCGCATGTGTTTTTATCTAAGAGGGGGCTGTAAATTTTTGTTCTTCTGGTACCTTTTTTTTCACCCTGATATTTCTCCTACTGTTCCTTGTTCCCTCGGCAGAATGACTGGGGGATGAGTGAAGGGGGGGGGGAGGTATTTAAGTCTTTGGCTGGGGTGTCTTTGCCTAAGCTTTAGATCCCTGCTTTTTAAATAAAGATAGCGAGAGAACGAAGAAAATTGATAATAGGAGTAAATAAGAAAGTTGATTAAAATTGCATGATCTATCTAAATCATGAAAGAAAAAAATGTGGGTTTAGTGTCCCTTTAATGGATCAAAGGACATTAAAGCTCCAGACAGCTTGTGTAAATCTTCAGCCTGTTTCCAATCTTTCAGTAGCTCAGTGCATGGCAGTGTTATGTCAGTTGATAGCAGCATCAGATGCTATCCCTTTTGTACGGATTTACATAAGACCTCTTCAGCTCTGCATGCTACATCAATGGTTCAAGGACTATACACAGCTTTCTCAAAGAATCCTCTGGATTTCAACGTGAGACAGTCTCTGTCCTGGTGGACAAATCACCAGTTTATTTCTCATATGCCCAACCTGGACAATATTCACAACAGATGCAAGTCTTATTGGCTGGGGTGTAGTATGGGAGACCAGGAAAGCACAATGAGTTTGGTCTCTTCAAGAGGCGAAGTTACCAATAAATATGCTAGAATCTGTGACATAATCACGGCCCTTCGGATCTGGCCTCTCTTGAAAGAAGACACTTACTTGCATTTTCAGTCAGACAATGTCACAGCAGTGGCCTATAGCAATCATCAAGGGAGAATTTGCAGTTCCCTAACATTGAAGGAAGATTCCAGAATTTTGACTTGGTCAGAGAACAATTTCTGTACAATTTCTGCTAATTATATATCAGGAATGAACAACTGGGAAGCATGTGATCTCAGTCACCAATCCAATCATCAAGCTGGACTTCTTCATCCAGATTGTAGATATATGGTGTCTACCAGAGACAAGCCTGATGGCTTCTCATTTTAACAACAAACTTCCCAGATACTTTGCAAGATCCAGGGATCAACAAGCAGACTTGATAAATGCTCTAGCAGCTCCCTGGTCTTTGTCTTACTTACATATTTCCTCCAACTGTTCTACTACCAACAGTGATAGCTCAAATCCAAAAAGAGCTATCATCAGTAATTCTGATTGCTGGAGCTTGGCAATGCAGAACATGGTTCACAAATCTTATACAGATGTCCATTTGTCCACCATGGTCTCTTCCATTATGCCACAACCATATGTCTCAATGTCCCTTCTGTCTTCAAGATCTCAAGTCTCTCAAGTTGAAGGCTTTGACAATGAACCCCAAATTTAAAACAGAGGTTTTTCAGATGCTTGCTCGAAAGCTTGTTCCAAGAAAAATGTATCACAAGATTTGAAAGGTTTTTCTTTCCCAGTATGAAAAACAAGGTTTTAGCTGGTATTCTTTTAGAATTCCTAGAGTTCTTCTTTTTTTACAAGAGGGTTTAGATAAGGGTGTATCTGCTAGCTCTTAAAGAGATCAGATTTCAGCTCTTTCTGTATTATATCACCAGAAACTTGCTAAGCTTCCTGACATTCAGAGCTTTGTTCACGCTTTAGTAAGGATAAGACCATGGATTAAACCAATTTCTCCTCCTTGGAACCTTAATTTAGTTTTAAAAGATTTGTGCAGGTCTCTCCTTTTGAGCCTATGCATAATTTGGACATTCAGCTTCTGTCTTGGAAGGTTTTGTTTCTTTAAGCAATATATTCTGCCAGAAGCGTTTCTGAATTGTCTGCTCTTTCTTGTGAGTCTCTTTATGAAGTTTTTATCTAGGATAAGGCGGTTTTAAGGACTATATTTGATATTTTTTTGCCAAAGGAAGTTTACTCTGATGTCATCCATCAGGAAATTGTAGTTCCTTTTCTTTGTCCAAATCCACAAAATTCTAAAGAAAGGCCCCTCCATAATTTCGATGTAGTGAGAGTATAAATATTCTACATGCAATCTACAAAGGATTTTAGACAATCCTCTATTTTTTTATTTAATTTCTCTGCTCCACACAAAGACCAGAAAGCCTCAGACATTACTTTAGCTTCTTGGCTAAAACTCTTTATTCACAAGACTTACGCATTAAAACGCATTATAGCCCATTCTACTAGATTAGTTTCCACTTCCTGGGCTTTCAAAAATGAGGCTTCGGAAACGATTTTGATAGAAAAATCCTCCAGGCAGAATTGTCTGAAAAAACTTTTTGTCCTGCCCAAATTACTTGTGAACTTCACAGATTGGGTATTAGTTCTCAGGAGTTAGAACTTGTGGACTCCCACCTCCTTATGAAAGAAAACAAAATGCATGGTTACCTGATAAATTAATTTCTTTATGGTGGTTAGAGTCCACAAGACCCACTCATTTTCTCTAAATTTACAAACATTTTTTCTGGGGACAGTTTTAGTTTGCACCTTATGTTTCCTGCTTTGTTCTTTCCTACCTTTATCCTTCTCCTTACTTGGCTATATGTAAGACTAGCATAACAGAGAGGTTGGAGGGATTAAGTGCTCTTGGAGATTTGGGAGTCTTTGCCTCCTCCTAGTGGCCAGGAGTTGAATCCCAAAAGTAATGGCTTGTGGACTCTCACCACCATTAAATAAATGAATTTATCAGGTAAGCATACATGTTGTCTCTGTCTTCTATGTCTTGTTGTTATTATTTGTATTTTATCTCTTTACATGCTGAACTTGGTATAACTATTCCTTTAACGTGATGGATAACAGCATTATTCCAAAATATTGTTATTTATGTAAAGAATATTGATAATTTTGATCTTGTATATTGTGAAACTGTGGTATCCAATCCTGCCTCTTTTCAGAGAGCTTAGGTAGAATTTTATTAGGCTGTTAATTCATACCATACAATTACCGGTAATTAATTAATTGTTTACCCTAAAATTTTCTCCCCTTTAATTTGTTCCCAATGATCCATTTCCCTACTGGATATTTAATTGTTAACAAATAGCTCATTCAACTTTATATAGGCAATTAAAATAGCTGATTTTGCCTGTGGTATCCCTACCTATACGGAATATTTCTATACTATAGGCTATTGAAAAGCTGTGTAAACATAGCCAGCAGAAGAAATGACACTCCCAGTGGGAGGTAGGAAAGATAATTAATAAAATATTATTTCCGGAAGACGTCCGGTGGACGGCTCATCAAGATGGCCACTGCTTCACAGTGCTCTGTGAAGGACAGCTGCTCTTAAAAGAATTGTGGCCGAATCTTAAGTCATCCATACCTCCTTTGGCAGCAAATGTGCCCGGGAAACTTATAGGATCAGGAAGCTCCACCTCCTGGCTACTGAGAAGGCTTTTTGGCGTGCTCACTCTGACAGCATACAAGATGGAGTGCACAATTTCTTCCCTCATTGATGTTTTTCAGCCTTTGTTTGACTCCTTGACAGCTCCTATGGAGGGGCTTCTCTGTGAGGCGTGAGCGATTCATGCGACTGACTATCCAAAAATCTCTGCTGCCGGTTTGATAGTGCCTCCGCAGATCTCATCAGTCAAGATGTATACAGATGGGGCCACCTTGACATCGGCCATTTTGGAGCCCGGCATGGCAACTTCATCAAAAGATCAATGCTCTACCACTGCCCTACTACAGACAAGTTGCCGGGTCACACTGACGGCTTGGATAAGTAGTGCATGCAAAATTAAACACCCTGCTCACGCTTTTTTGGAAACTGATCATGCATTTGAAGCCTTATCACGCAAACTGAGTATGGAATCTGACGACTCTGTAAGTTTCGTCACATACTCTCCTCTGCTCCATGTCTATACAGCCACCATTCCACTGTGTCTCAGTACTACAGCTGGACACCACTTCAGACATGAAGCCAGATACGGACTACCAGACGGAGTGGACCCAACGAAAACAGGAGTGGGATGATAATGTGTGGCAGGAGTGTCACATAACTCAGATTAGTGCACCTCTATTTGGACAATATGGCACTCTCAATTCTGGTTTGTGTGTGTAAATTAGTTATATAGTTTATATAGTTGCTTTTATTTGTTAACCTCAATATTTACTGATTCTATGGCATTCTGACATTAGAAAATTTGTGTGTAACTGCCATAAACACTTTCTCTGAAATCGTTGCTCTATTGCCCATATGCAGTCAACAACTATGCAAACATAAATCGGAAAGGGCAATCTTAGATCTTTACTGCAGTGTCTCACCCTACAATGGAACATTCTACATATAATGCCATATTATTTAAACCAGCTATAGTCACTTTCAGCCAGATTACGAGTTTTGCTTTATGAGATATGTGGTGCTACCGTGCAGTTTATTCTCACCGCTCACTTACCTGCAGCGCTGGTATTACAGGTTTTTACAAACCCAGAGTTAAAAGGCAAGAAGTGAGCGTAGAGCAAAACTGAGCTCCATACCGAACTTTAATACCAGCGCTGCTTTTTAAGTTAGCGGTGAGCTGGTTGTACGTGCTCGTACACGATTTCCCCATAGACATCAATAGGGAGAGCCGGCTGAGAAAAAGTCTAACACCTGCAAAAAAGCAGTGTAAATCTCAGTAACGCAGCCCTATTGATTCCTATGGGGAAACACATTTTATGTTTACACCTAACACCCTAACATGAACCCCGAGTCTAAACACCCCTAATCTTACACTTATTAACCCCTAATCTGCGCCCCCGACATCGCAGACAACTACATTATACTTATTAACCCCTAATCTGCCTCTCCAGACACTGCCGCCATCTACATTATATATATTATCCCCTAATCTGCTGTCCCCAACATCGCTGACACCTACATTATATTTATTAACCCCTAATCTGCCGCCCCCAATGTCGCCGCCACTATATTAAATTTATTAACCCCTGTATGTAGGTGTGTATCTTTCGTCCTTGCCTATGTGCATGGCTATTCGCCCTTTTTGGTGGAATCATTGTAATCAATAACCACGCTAATCCCATCACTCTAACCATAGAGTGAACCAAAAACATTTTCTCTAACATCCCTGTATACAATTTAATACGCAAAAGCCGCGCAATACTTATTGGGTCATCAGACATATACCTATCGCTGTTTAACAGAATCAAATTTGGTTGTATAGGTGTTTAGTACTTATTTTGTTTTGATTTGTTTTGTCCTGATTTGTTTTGTTTGGTTTATATGTTTGACCTAGTTAAAAAAATGGGAAAGTTCGGGGGACAGACCATGAGAAAGCTTCGTTATATCTGTGTAGCAAACAGATATCCTACATGCAATGAATGTACCATTGTGTACTCTTGATTCACATCTTATTTAATTGCCTATTGTATAAATGTGCCACAGGATAATATGCTCATGCTAAGGTGTTTTTGTAATGAATGCCCTTTATTTTCATAAGTGCTCTTTGATAATGCCTACTTGAAATATCTTTACTGATCTCTTGAATAGCACTGATCGATCTGTCTGTATTCACCTGCATGTTGTAAACCTGAACTTTTCTTAATATATATATTTTTTTTTTTTTAAATATTAATTTCCAATTATTCTCTCTAAGTATTGGGATTTGGTATACAGACAGAGATAAGATAAGGAAGCATTTGTGTGTACAAAAAGTGATAAAATAAGGAGATTTGATTTTCCTGCCAGGTCAACCCATTTTGAGGACAACATTAGCTATTTCATATACAAAAATAAACATAAATGTTCAATTTATTATTATTTTTTCAAACATTTTATACTCTGCTCCTGGTATAAAAAGTAATTGTAAAAACATTAAGGGGAAAACTATTTTATAGTATACTGTCACTTTAAATTATTATTATTATTATCGGTTATTTGTAGAGCGCCAACAGATTCCGCAGCGCTAAATGACAAATATTTAAATGACAAATATTATCTTATCTCATGCAACAAGTAGTAACTGAAATGTCAGCACCTGGTGTTTAGCATTGCCTGCTAATTACCATTCACCGTGACTATGCAGAGCCCCATAGGGAGTTGACAGGTTTCATGCTAGCAATTATAAAAATAGTATAATTATGGTTTTTCTAAAAAAAATAAGAGAAATAAACATAATTATCCTTATTGTTTAAAAGAAATTAAATGTTACGATTCTGATAATAATTTGTTGTATAAAAAAAATGTATTATATTTATTATTGTTTATTTATAAAGCGCCAACATTTTACGCAGCGCTATACAAAAGTACATTACAATCAGAAGGATACAATACAATAACAAACTTACAATGAGACATTGTGTAAGACTATACAATGTACATTACTTAACTTACATTGACAAACATAAATAAAAGGAGAGGTTCACCCTGCCCTTGAGCACAATCATTTGCACAATCACAATTTTATTTCATTTCTTTTATTGTGCTCCTTTTCCTGTAATTTAAAGGGCCATTATACACTAATTTTTTCTTTGCATAAATGTTTTGTAGATGATCTATTTATAAAGCCCATAAAGTTTGTTTTTTTAAAAAACGTATAGTTTTGCTTATTTTTAAATAACATTGCTCTGATTTTCGGACTCCTAACCAAGCCCCAAAGTTTTATTTGAATACCGTCAGCTACCTTCTCCAGCTTGCTCCTGTTTGTGTAAAGGGTCTTTTCATATGCAAAAGAAGGGGAAGGGGGAGTGTCTTATTTGCCACTTGCAGTGGGCTTTCCAACTACCTTTTCAACAGAGCTAAACTGAAAGCTTCTAAGTAAGTTTTTAAACAGTTTTATACTGGATTTTTATATCGGTATCTGTGCATCTTATTCTTTATAGTAGTGTCTATTACATGCAGTTATATGAAAATGAGTGTATACTGTCCCTTTAACTTTGAATATTGTGTTTTACATTTCCTGTGAGAATTGGGACAGACTTCAAATTTTGCAATCCTAAACCTTCTTTATATTACACACAGTGATTGATCAATCTACTAACTTATTTAAGGTAAGAGGGGATTTAAAAAAGTTTAACATCATTGTCCTCATATATTTATTGGGTGTAACACTTTTTTCTTCAATATTTAAACAACTAAAGGGACATGAAACCCACCATTTTTCATTCATGATTCAGATAGAGCATATAAATTAAAACTACTTTCCAATTTACATATATCATCATTTGTTTAATTCTCATGTTATTCTTTGTTGAAGAGATATCTAGATAGATAGCGTGTACATGTCTGCAGCAATACATGGTTGGAAATAGTGCTGCCATCTAGTGTTCTTCCTGATGTAATAATTTTTTATTTTTTTTAAACTGCTGACATGTAATGCGGCAGACGTGCACACTCCTGAAAAGTTGTTTAACCCCTTAACGACCAACGACGTATGCCATACGTCCTCAAAAAAAAAGCACTTAACGACCGAGGACGTATGGCATACGTCGTCGGTTTAACAGAGCACTGGAAGTGATTGAAATCGCTTCCAGCTGCTCTAACAGTATTGCAGGCTTGCCTTGATGTCTAGGCATCCTGCAATACTGTTGCCGAGTGCCGGGACCGGATTGATCACTCCCCCACGAGTGATCACTTCCGGTTTCACTCCACGTGGAGCCCGGCAGTGTTTCAGAGCATCGGAAGCGATCGGACACGCTTCCGATGCTCTGCTTGTGTGCTAAGTGCCTCGGTGGGTCAAGGCACTTAGTTAGTTATAAAATAATAAATTAAAATTTAAAAAAAAAAAAACGGATAAATAAAAAAAAGCCCAAATAGCCCCCCCCTCCCCCTTCACTAGGCATCCAAGATGGCGATGCCCAGTGCATCATGGGGCCTCTGGGGGTGTCCCTAGCCTGCATCATCATAGGGGCAAGCTAGGGTCACCCAATCTGAGCCTCCCACCCTAAAAAAAATAATAATAATAAAATACCCCATTTGTCTGATCATGTCAATATTTGTAAATATTGACTATGATCAGTGTGGATCTCCCTCCCTCTCCTCACTTGCCATTTTGTTGGAGAGAGAGAGAGACCTGTATTTAGCAGAGAGAGAGATTTATTTCTTTTATTTGTTAAAAAATATAGAACCAAAGGCTCTTTTCAGAGCCATTAACCCCTAGCTTGCCAGTGATCACTATATATCACTGGCAGTAGCATAGGTGCACTTTTTTTTTGCTGCATTTTGCTGTCTGTGTATTTTTTTAGGAGTTAATTTTGTTGTAATTTTTTAAAAACCCAAAGGCTCTTTTCAGAAACATTTAGTTAATTTAATTTAATTTTCAGAGCCATTAACCCCTAGCTTGCCAGTGATCGCTATAAATCACTGGCAGTTGCATAGCTGTACTTTTTTGCTGTCTGTGCATTTTTTTAGGGGTTAATTTTGTTGTTGTAATTTTTTAAAAACCCAAAGGCTCTTTTCAGAAACATTTAGTTAATTTAATTTAATTTTCAGAGCCATTAACCCCTAGCTTGCCAGTGATCGCTATAAATCACTGGCAGTTGCATAGCTGTACTTTTTTGCTGTCTGTGCATTTTTTTTAGGGGTTAATTTTGTTGTTGTAATTTTTTAAAAACCCAAAGGCTCTTTTCAGAAACATTTAGTTAATTTAATTTAATTTTCAGAGCCATTAACCCCTAGCTTGCCAGTGATCGCTATAAATCACTGGCAGTTGCATAGCTGTACTTTTTTGCTAGTTAATTTAGTTAATTCATTTTGTTAATTTAATTTAATTTTCAGAGCCATTAACCCCTAGCTTGCCAGTGATCGCTATAAATCACTGGCAGTTGCATAGCTGTACTTTTTTGCTGTCTGTGCATTTTTTTAGGGGTTAATTTTGTTGTTGTAATTTTTTAAAAACCCAAAGGCTCTTTTCAGAAACATTTAGTTAATTTAAATTAATTTTCAGAGCCATTAACCCCTAGCTTGCCAGTGATCGCTATAAATCACTGGCAGTAGCATAGCTGTACTTTTTTGCTAGTTAATTTAGTTAATTAATTTAGTTAATTTAATTTTTTTTAGTAATTGTTTTCTGTGACAGATACAAAAATGTCACAGAAAAGATATAGTGCTGAGGAGGCGTATGCCATCCTTGCGTCAGAGTCAGATGCCTCTATTTCTGACTCAGACCCCAATTTTGACCCTGCCATGTGCTCAGATACATCACTAGATGCAGTCTCAACTGATAGTGATGTATCTGTGGCTGCTAGCCCCCCTGCCAGCCCCCCTGCTACCCCCCCTGCCAGCCCCCCTGCTAGCCCCCCTGCCAGAAGGAGGCGTGTTGCTGCCATTGCTGCTGAAGAGTGGGTAACGCCTCATCTCCAGAGGCCAGATATCCCACCCTTCACAGCAAATGCTGGCATAAATATAGATGTGGCAGGTTTTAGCCCCCAGCAGTTTCTGGAAGTGTTTCTGGGCGATGATATATTGGGGAACATTGTCGCCCAAACTAATTTATATGCCCATCAGTTCCGTGCTGCAAAGCCTGGAACATATTTGGCAAAGCAGCAATGGGCCCCCATCAATGTGCCAGAATTAAAAAAATTCTGGGCATTGACTATGCTGATGGGCATCATAAAGAAACCCTCCATTCGCTCCTACTGGAGTAGTAGCCCCATCTGCTCTACCCCCATTTTCTCCCAGACTATGTCGAGGAAGAGGTATGAAATGATTCTGAATGTTTGGTAGGTTTAGACTGTCTAGCTGGTGGGGAATCTAGCACACCTGAAGTAAACTTTATCCCAAAGTTTAAAGAGTTATAGTTAGTTGTAGTAGGTGGCGCAAAACAAGTTGCTATTCCCAATGTGTCTTACTGTAAATATGTGTGATAATATGTGGGCTCAATATATGTTAATGTTTTGATGAGTCCTAATTTTATATTCTCTTTTGGAAAAAAATGGATGTCGAAACTATTTAAGAAATCCATCCATTTTTTCCAAAAGAGAATATGAAATGATTCTCCATTTCATGCACTTCAGCGACAACAGCCTGTGCCCCCCTAGGGAGCATCCCCAATTTGACAGGCTGTATAAAATCCGCCCCCTGATAACCCACTTTTCTGCCAGGTTTGCAGAGGCTTATACACCTGGAAGGAATATATGCGTTGATGAATCCCTAATGAAGTATAAGGGAAGGCTGGGATTCAAGCAGTATATTCCTTCCAAACGCTCCAGATATGGGGTAAAGGTGTATAAGCTCTGTGACAGCGAGACTGGGTATACTCAGGCCTTCCGGGTGTATGAGGGAAAGGATAGCCACCTGGACCCTCCAGGTTGCCCAGAACATATGGGAACCACTGGCAAGATTGTCTGGGACCTGATATTACCCCTAATGAACAAAGGGTATCACTTGTACTTAGACAATTTTTATACAAGTGTCCTTTTGTTCAAGCTACTGTATTGCTTTGATACAGTAGCTTGCGGTACAATTAAAAAGAACCGCACAGGTTTCCCAGGACAACTTGTACGCACCCGGCTATGAAGGGGGGAGACCTCAGCTCTGCGCCAAGAGGAGCTGTTGGCACTTAAGTACAGAGACAAGAAGGATGTATACCTTCTTACCACCATCCACACAGAGAGGACGGTGGCGGTTTCTGTACGTGGCAGAGCTGAGATCATAAGGAAGCCAGTGTGCATCAAGTCTTATAACCGGCATATGGGTGGGGTTGATCTGGCTGATCAGCTGCTGCAGCCCTACCTAATTATGCGGAAGACAAGGGCCTGCTACAAAAAGGTTGCAATTTACCTAATGCAGATTGCAACCCACAACGCTTTTTTGTTGTTCAAAAAAGCAAACCCCAGAGTTAAAAAAACTTTTTTACAGTTTCAGCTCCAGATTATTACTGGGATTTTGTACCATGATGCACCTGCTCCCCGGGCGGTGATGGGAGAGAGCAGAGTTGGGGCTACTCATTTTATTTTTAAAATCCCCCCTACTGCCGCAAAGCAGAAACCACAAAAAAAATGCAGAGTCTGTATCAAGAGGGGGAAGAGAAGGGACACCATATATCACTGTCCTGATTGCCCTGGACAGCCTGCACTCTGCATTGGGGACTGCTTCAAGCGGTACCATACAATGGTCAATTTTTAAAAAAATAAATACATTTGGTGTTATATATATATATTTTTTTTTTTTTGGTTATGTTTACTGTTAGATGGGTTTTTTTTTTTTTTACTTTTACTGTGCCAGATTTTTACATTTCACTATTTTTTTCTAAAATTGGGCCTGTTATTTTTTTTTAACCAAAACCCCTGTCAAACCTATGCATGGGGGACATAGGTGTTCTCAGGGTGCCTTGCAAAAAACAACCTGAAGTATGTTTTTGTAATAACTTACAACAGTCTCTCCTAAATCATAGTCAAAAAGCAATGTGTCTGTAAAAATGAAAATTGAAAAATTACCACCATACACTTTCTCCAATTTTTTGGGCTAAAACGGTTGCTTCAAAGGCATCAAAGCACACCATATACAATACCTTGGGGTGTCAACATTTAAAAAATATACACTTTCATGGCAATAAATAAAAGTGGGGTATGCGATAGGCCACAAACTAAAGATAGGCCTATCAGAAGAAATACTCTCATTGTTAATAACTAAAATCACAAGTCATAAAATTGTAACATAACCATCCCAAAATCCTGGCAAACCTATGCATGGGGGGCATAGGTGTACTCAGGGTGCCTTGCAGAAAACAACCTGAAGTATTCTTTTGCAATAACTTACAACAGTCTCTCCTAAATCATAGTCAAAAAGCAATGTGTCTGTAAAAATGAAAATTGAAAAATTACCACCATACACTTTCTCCAATTTTTTGGGCTAAAACGGTTGCTTCAAAGGCATCAAAGCACACCATATACAATACCTTGGGGTGTCAACATTTAAAAAATATACACTTTCATGGCAATAAATAAAAGTGGGGAATGCGATAGGCCACAAACTAAAGATAGGCCTATCAGAAGAAATACTCTCATTGTTAATAACTAAAATCACAAGTCATAAATTTGTAACATAACCATCCCAAAATCCTGGCAAACCTATGCATGGGGGGCATAGGTGTACTCAGGGTGCCTTGCAGAAAACAACCTGAAGTATTCTTTTGCAATAACTTACAACAGTCTCTCCTAAATCATAGTCAAAAAGCAATGTGTCTGTAAAAATGAAAATTGAAAAATAACCACTATACACTTTCTCCAATTTTTTGGGCTAAAACGGTTGCTTCAAAGGCATCAAAGCACACCATATACAATACCTTGGGATGTCAACATTTAAAAAATATACACTTTCATGGCAATAAATAAAAGTGGGGTATGCAATAGGCCACAAACTAAAGATAGGCCTATCAGAAGAAATACTCTCATTGTTAATAACTAAAATCACAAGTCATAAAATTGTAACATAACCTTCCCAAAATCCTGGCAAACCTATGCATGGGGGGCATAGGTGTACTCAGGGTGCCTTGCAGAAAACAACCTGAAGTATTCTTTTGCAATAACTTACAACAGTCTCTCCTAAATCATAGTCCAAAAGCAATGTGTCTGTAAAAATGAAAATTGAAAAATAACCACCATACACTTTCTCCAATTTTTTGGGCTAAAACGGTTGCTTCAAAGGCATCAAAGCACACCATATACAATACCTTGGGGTGTCAACATTTAAAAAATATACACTTTCATGGCAATAAATAAAAGTGGGGTATGCAATAGGCCACAAACTAAAGATAGGCCTATCAGAAGAAATACTCTCATTGTTAATAACTAAAATCACAAGTCATAAAATTGTAACATAACCATCCCAAAATCCTGGCAAACCTATGCATGGGGGGCATAGGTGTACTCAGGGTGCCTTGCAGAAAACAACCTGAAGTATTCTTTTGCAATAACTTACAACAGTCTCTCCTAAATCATAGTCAAAAAGCAATGTGTCTGTAAAAATGAAAATTGAAAAATTACCACCATACACTTTCTCCAATTTTTTGGGCTAAAACGGTTGCTTCAAAGGCATCAAAGCACACCATATACAATACCTTGGGGTGTCAACATTTAAAAAATATACACTTTCATGGCAATAAATAAAAGTGGGGAATGCGATAGGCCACAAACTAAAGATAGGCCTATCAGAAGAAATACTCTCATTGTTAATAACTAAAATCACAAGTCATAAATTTGTAACATAACCATCCCAAAATCCTGGCAAACCTATGCATGGGGGGCATAGGTGTACTCAGGGTGCCTTGCAGAAAACAACCTGAAGTATTCTTTTGCAATAACTTACAACAGTCTCTCCTAAATCATAGTCAAAAAGCAATGTGTCTGTAAAAATGAAAATTGAAAAATAACCACTATACACTTTCTCCAATTTTTTGGGCTAAAACGGTTGCTTCAAAGGCATCAAAGCACACCATATACAATACCTTGGGATGTCAACATTTAAAAAATATACACTTTCATGGCAATAAATAAAAGTGGGGTATGCAATAGGCCACAAACTAAAGATAGGCCTATCAGAAGAAATACTCTCATTGTTAATAACTAAAATCACAAGTCATAAAATTGTAACATAACCTTCCCAAAATCCTGGCAAACCTATGCATGGGGGGCATAGGTGTACTCAGGGTGCCTTGCAGAAAACAACCTGAAGTATTCTTTTGCAATAACTTACAACAGTCTCTCCTAAATCATAGTCCAAAAGCAATGTGTCTGTAAAAATGAAAATTGAAAAATAACCACCATACACTTTCTCCAATTTTTTGGGCTAAAACGGTTGCTTCAAAGGCATCAAAGCACACCATATACAATACCTTGGGGTGTCAACATTTAAAAAATATACACTTTCATGGCAATAAATAAAAGTGGGGTATGCAATAGGCCACAAACTAAAGATAGGCCTATCAGAAGAAATACTCTCATTGTTAATAACTAAAATCACAAGTCATAAAATTGTAACATAACCTTCCCAAAATCCTGGCAAACCTATGCATGGGGGGCATAGGTGTACTCAGGGTGCCTTGCAGAAAACAACCTGAAGTATTCTTTTGCAATAACTTACAACAGTCTCTCCTAAATCATAGTCCAAAAGCAATGTGTCTGTAAAAATGAAAATTGAAAAATAACCACCATACACTTTCTCCAATTTTTTGGGCTAAAACGGTTGCTTCAAAGGCATCAAAGCACACCATATACAATACCTTGGGGTGTCAACATTTAAAAAATATACACTTTCATGGCAATAAATAAAAGTGGGGTATGCAATAGGCCACAAACTAAAGATAGGCCTATCAGAAGAAATACTCTCATTGTTAATAACTAAAATCACAAGTCATAAAATTGTAACATAACCTTCCCAAAATCCTGGCAAACCTATGCATGGGGTGCATAGGTGTACTCAGGGTGCCTTGCAGAAAACAACCTGAAGTATTCTTTTGCAATAACTTACAACAGTCTCTCCTAAATCATAGTCAAAAAGCAATGTGTCTGTAAAAATGAAAATTGAAAAATTACCACCATACACTTTCTCCAATTTTTTGGGCTAAAACGGTTGCTTCAAAGGCATCAAAGCACACCATATACAATACCTTGGGGTGTCAACATTTAAAAAATATACACTTTCATGGCAATAAATAAAAGTGGGGTATGCAATAGACCACAAACTAAAGATAGGCCTATCAGAAGAAATACTCTCATTGTTAATAACTAAAATCACAAGTCATAAAATTGTAACATAACCTTCCCAAAATCCTGGCAAACCTGTGCATGGGGGGCATAGGTGTACTCAGGGTGCCTTGCAGAAAACAACCTGAAGTATTCTTTTGCAATAACTTACAACAGTCTCTCCTAAATCATAGTCAAAAAGCAATGTGTCTGTAAAAATGAAAATTGAAAAATAACCACCATACACTTTCTCCAATTTTTTGGGCTAAAACGGTTGCTTCAAAGGCATCAAAGCACACCATATATAATACCTTGGGGTGTCAACTTTTCAAATATATGCACATTCATGGAAAACAAATAAATTGGGGTATGTTAAAAGACCCCCCAAAAAGACGATAGGCAAAGAAAATATGTTAAATGTGAAAAAAAATCACAAACGCATGTCAGACATTTGGCATTGCACCCCCCAAACAAGCCACCAAACCTATGCATAGGTGGTATCACTGAACTCAGGAGATGTTGGTGACCACATATTGGTGTCTTCTTTGGTAGTAACACATAACAGGAGCTGTGAATCCATGTCTAAAGTACAATGTATGTGAACAATAACACAAAAATATGAATGCCCAATAGTTTGACAAAGACTAGTGGTTAAATTAGTGCATGGAAAGTGTTAAAATACCTGCATTTGAAATACCCTAGGAAGTCTAATTTTCAAAAATATATGGTTTGATTGAGGTAAATTACATTGGCCGGCTTCAGAAATGTCTTAAATAGGACACGGGTGCATGGGATGTGAAAATTCAAAGTGGGAAAAAATGGAATGGGCTTCCTAAAAATAAGGCCTTTTAGCCCCCAGAGAACCCAACACACCTATACATGGGTGGTATCACTGTACTCAGGAGAGGTTGTTGAACACATATTGAGGTGTTTTTTGGCAGTAACACATAACAGGAACTGAAACTCCATGCCTAAAGTACAATGTGTGTGAAAAATAACACAAAAAAATGACTACCCAAAAGTTTGACAAAGACTGGTGGTTGAATTAGTGCATGGAAAGTGTTAAAATATCAGCATTTGAAAAACCCTAGGGTGTCTACTTTTCAAAAATATATGGTTTGATGGGGGTAAATTCTATTGGCCAGCTTCAGAAATGTCCCAAATAGGACATGGGTGCATGATGACCGATGTGAAAATTCCAAGTTGAAAAACTGGAATGCGCTACCTAAAAATAAGGCCATTTAGCCCCCAGAGAACCCGACACACCTATACATAGGTGGTATCACTGTACTCAGGAGATGTTGTTGAACACATATTTAGGTGGTTTTTGGCAGTAACACATAGCAGGAACTGAAAATCTATGCCTAAAGTACAATGTGTGTGAAAAATAACACAAAAAAATGACTACCCAAAAGTTTGACAAAGACTGGTGGTTGAATTAGTGCATGGAAAGTGTTAAAATATCAGCATTTGAAAAACCCTAGGGTGTCTACTTTTCAAAAATATATGGTTTGATGGGGGTAAATTCCATTGGCCAGCTTCAGAAATGTCCCAAATAGGACATGGGTGCATGATGACCGATGTGAAAATTCCAAGTTGAAAAACTGGAATGCGCTCTCTAAAAATAAGGGCTTTTAGCCCACAGAGAACCCGACACACCTATACATGGGTGGTATCACTGTACCCAGGAGATGCTACTGAAGACATATTAGGGTGTTATTCGGCAGTAACCCTTACCATTTTATCAGTAAATGTATTCTTAAATTGCTATTTGTCAAAAAATCAAATTATTTTTTCCCCCCCAAATTTTGGCATAGATTGGTGGTAAAATGGTTGCATAAAAAAAGTCAAAATACCCCAAGTTTAATACCTTAGGTTGTCTTCTTTTAAAAAATATATACATTTGAAGTGTTATTCAGGGATTCCTGACAGATATCCGTGTTACAATGTAACTATCGCCAATTTTGAAAAAACATGGTTTTGAAATAGCAAAGTGCTACTTGTACTTATTGCCCTATAACTTGCAAAAAAAGCAAAGAACATGTAAACATTGGGTATTTCTAAACTCAAGACAAAATTTAGAAACTGTTTAGCATTGGTATTTTATGGTGGTTGTAGATGTGTTAGAGATTTTGGGGCTCAAAGTTAGAAAAAGTGTGTTTTTTTTTTATTTTTTCCTAATATTTTATAATTTTTTTATAGTAAATTATAAGATATGATGAAAATAATGGTATCTTTAGAAAGTCCATTTAATGGCGAGAAAAACGGTATACAATATGTGTGGGTACAGTAAATGAGTAAGAGGAAAATAACAGTTAAACACAAACATCGCAGAAATGCAAAAATAGCCTTGGTCCCAGATGGTCATCAAATTGAAAAGTGGCCTGGTCACTAAGGGGTTAAAATTGTATAATCTATATGAATCATGAAAAAAAATGTGATTTATGTCCGTTTAATACATCATGTCTAACATCTTTTGTGATCAGTGCATCTTTGAAGGTATATAGGAGTGCAAAAAAAAAAAGAAAATACTTTAAAGGGACACTGAATCCAATTTTTTTCTTTCGTGATTCAGATAGAGCATGAAATTGTAAGCAACTTTCTCATTTACTCCTATTATCAATTTTTCTTCGTTCTCTTGCTATCTTTATTTAAAAAGCAGGAATGTGATGCATAGGAGCCGGCCCATTTTCGGTTGAGAACCTGGGTTATGCTTGCTTATTGGTGGGTAGATGTAAGCCTCCAATAAGCAAGCGCTATCCATGGTACTGAACCTAAAATGGGCTGTAACACATTAAAGTGACACTGAAGCCAATTTGTTTCTTTAAATATTCAGGTAGAGCATGAGATTTTAAGCAACTTTCAAGTTTACTCCTATTATCAATTTTTCTTCATTCTCTTGCTATCTTTATTTTAAAAGCAGGAATGTAAATCTTAGGAGCCGGACCATTTTAGGTTCAGTACCATGTATAGCGCTTGCTTATTGGAGGCTTACATCTACCCACCAATAAGCAAGCATAACCCAGGTTCTCAACCCGAAAATGGGCCGGCTCCTATGCATCACATTCCTGCTTTTAAAATAAAGATAGCAAGAGAACGAAGACAAATTGATAATAGGAGTAAATTAGAAAGTTGCTTAAAATGTTGTGCTCTATCTCAATATTTAAAGAAACATATTGGGTTCAGTGTCCCTTTAATGTGTTACAATTGCACTATTGCTTGCATGTACCTATGCATTTAAAGGGACACAATCAAAATTAAACGTTCATTATTCAGATAGAACATGCAATTTTAAACAACTTTTCAATTTACTTCCATTAACAAATTGTGCACAGTCTTTTTATATTTAAACTTTTTGAGTCACCAGCTCCTACTGAGCATATGCAAGAGTAAGTGAGTATGCATTTGTGAATGGCTGATTGCCGTCACATGGTACGTGTATGCATTTGTCATTGCCTAATGGCTGTCACATGGTACAGGGGGAGTGGAAAATACATAACTTTTAAAATTGTCAGGAAAAAAATCTACTACTCATTTGAAATTCAGACTAAGTGCTATTGCATTGTCTTGTTATCTTGCATTTGTTGATTATGCAAATCTACTGTGTTGACTGGTCCTTTAACTCCTGAAAAGTCAGCTCCAGAGCAGCAATACATTACTGGGAGCTAGCTGAACACATATGATGAGCCTATAACAAGAGGCAGTTTGTGCAGCCACCAGCTAGCTCCCAGTAGTGCAGAATATGTACATGTTCTTTTTCAACAAAGGATACAAAGAGAACAATGCATGTTTGCTACTAGAAGTGAAATTAAAAATGTCTTAAAAGTACATGCTCTATCTGAATCATGCAAGTTTAATTTTTACTTTCCCCATCCCTGTAAAATTGTAAACGTTAACATTTAAAGCACATCATATTCGACATAAAATGCTACTTTTTAATATTAATAATGTTATAGTTATCCAGTCACTTACACTGAGTCTATTTATGAAAACTTTTTGCAACTGCTGCTTTATATGAAACATTAGGAGAGTCAGTTGTTTAGGAAATCAACCTGGTAATTATTAATATGTATAATAACTTTATAGAATCCCGCCGACTGATCCAGAAGCCTAATGCTTACAAAGGAAAAAGAAACCACACAGTGCTTCTATTTTTGTACTCATTTTAACCATTCAAGTGATAATCCAGGGTGTATGTTGGGAAGCGGCTGCACCAAATCCCTCCCGTTATAGACTTTTATGTGGGTGTGCAGTAAAGTACGTCAGATATTGATCGACCGCTAAATCGTGGGTGAGCTAAGCAGATGGCTTGCAAGTAGTGGACTTCTTTATGTAATTCTATTAATAATAATGGTTTACCTCAGGTTTTAAAAAACGCCAAATTGTACAGTGGTATTTTTTATTGTGCTTGACACCCATCTTACCACTTGTAATACAAAAGCAATGAGACGGCTAATAGCGCTACCTACGATATCCATGAAAAGTATAGGGCACAATAAAAAACGTGAGGGTCATCAAGATGGTTTGGTTAAAATATTCCATCCATTTATAATACCAGATTGGGTTATTTGTTGCATGATGTTGTGCAAAAAACAAGGCAGCCCATGCTATCGATTGTGCTCCACTTGTAATCTAGCGCTCAGAAAAAGAACAGAGCAAGCATACTGTATATAAGGGTAACTGGCGATAGAGCAGTGCTCAGAGAAGGCAGATTCACAGATCTGGTACCACTTCTGTTGTCACAATACATCAAAGAACAATAGCTACTGGAGCTCTGGCATGAAGTCCCTACATGGTGTGCACAGATGCTGATCTAAGTATTTCAAACAGAATAAAGCACTAAGAGAGGCAGAATTTCAGCGCACCTTGTAACTTTGAAAGGGTCTGTCCTGTTTTCTGTGTGCATCTCTGGGCGTGCTAAGAAGAAGCAGCTTAGTGGGCCAGTGGTGTTGGCTGTATTATCTCTCTACCAGCTTGTTCTACTAAGAGGATTTGTAGTGCTGAAGTTAGCGCTGAGGCTAGGGAAGGATGTGATATGAATAGCGCGGCTGAGGCTCTGACTGAGTTTTCTAGCTACAGGGATGTTGTGACCGGCGCTGAGGATAACACGGCTGAGGCTCCTACTAAGGTTTCTAGCTGCGGGAATGTTGTGACCGGTGTTGACGAAATAGCGTCTGAGGCCCCTACTGAGGTTTCTAGCTATCGAGACGTTGTGACCGGCATTGAGAATATTGCGTCTGATGCCCCTACTGAGGTTTCTAGCTATGGAGACGTTGTGACTGGCACTGAGAATATCGCGGCTGAGGCCCCTACTGAGGTTTCTAGCTATGGAGATGTTGTGACCAGCACTGAGGATAGCACGGATGAGGCTCCTACTGAGTTCTATAGCTACAGGAATGTTGTGACCGGCTATGGAGATGTTGTGACTGGTGCTGAGGATAGCACGGCTGAGTTTCCTACTGAGATTTCTAGCTATGGTGATGTTATGACCGGTGCTGAGGATAGCACGGCTGAGTCTCCTACTGAAGTTTCTAGCTATGGAGATGTTGTGACCGGCACTGAGGATAGCACGGCTGAGGCTCCTACTGAGGTTTCTAGCTATGGAGACGTTGTGACCGGCATTGAGAATATCGCGTCTGAGGCCCCTACTGAGGTTTCTAGCTATGGAGACGTTGTGACTGGCACTGAGAATATCGCGGCTGAGGCCCCTACTGAGGTTTCTAGCTATGGAGATGTTGTGACCAGCACTGAGGATAGCACGGCTGAGGCTCCTACTGAGTTCTCTAGCTACAGGAATGTTGTGACCGGCTATGGAGATGTTGTGACTGGTGCTGAGGATAGCACGGCTGAGTCTCCTACTGAGGTTTCTAGCTATGGTGATGTTATGACCGGTGCTGAGGATAGCACGGCTGAGTCTCCTACTGAAGTTTCTAGCTATGGAGATGTTGTGACCGGCACTGAGGATAGCACGGCTGAGGCTCCTACTGAGGATTCTAGCTATGGGGATGTTGTGACCGGTGCTGAGAATATCACGCCTGAGGCCCCTATTGAGGTTTCTAGCTATAGGGATGTTGTGACCGGCACTGAGGATATCGCGGCTGAGGCCCCTACTGAGGTTTCTAGCTATGGTGATGTTGTGACCGGTGCTGAGGATAGCACAGCTGAGTCTCCTACTGAGGTTTCTAGCTATGGTGATGTTGTGACCAGCACTGAGGATAGCATGGCTGAGTCTCCTACTGAGGTTTCTAGGTATGGTGATGTTGTGACCAGCACTGAGGATAGCATGGCTGAGTCTCCTACTGAGGTTTCTAGCTATGGTGATGTTGTGACCAGCACTGAGGATAGCATGGCTGAGTCTCCTACTGAGGTTTCTAGGTATGGTGATGTTGTGACCGGTGCTGAGGATAGCGCGGCTGAGTCTCCTACTGAGGTTTCTAGCTATGGTGATTTGTGACCGGGGCTAAGGGTATCATGGCTGATGCTCCTACTGAGGTTTCTAGCTACAGGGATGTTGTGACCTGCGTTGAGGATATCACTGCTAAGGCTCCTACTGAGGTTTCTAGCTATGGTGATGTTGTGACCGGTGCTGAGGATAGCACGGCTGTGTCTCCTACTGAGGTTTCTAGCTATGGTGATGTTGTGACCAGCTCTGAGGATAGCACAGCTGAGTCTCCTACTGAGGTTTCTAGGTATGGTGATGTTGTGACCGGTGCTGAGGATAGCGCCACTGAGTCTCCTACTGAGGTTTCTAGCTTTATTATTATTAGCTATGGTGATGTTGTGACCAGGGCTAAGGGTATCACGACTGATGCTCCTACTGAGGTTTCTAGCTACAGGGATGTTGTGAAAGGTTTATCCAATAAAGGAACACAATTACAGATACTGTTTGTAATATTATGTAAGGCAATATATAACGAAAGCAAGTTAAGGATGAATTATAATATGTATGTCTCACTGCTGGTAATGAATACCCAATAACTGTAAGGCAATCTGATCCAGCAGTGAATTTATCTAGAATGATTGTGAAATAAAACCAAACTTTATATGATTTAATAAAGAGTTAAATAAGAATGTGCAGCAAAATTATTATGTAGCAGGAAAAAGGTCTAATCATCAGAATTGAGAGGCAAGAGGAAATGCAGTATTGATAACTTTTGAGGAGTTCAATATTGCAGAGGTAACTTCGATAACCACAATTGTTATAATTAGAAGGCAGAGACAAGATTATTAAAACTACGAAATAGCAAAATAAGAATATGAATGTTATTCCCCAGCTAAGTATGGTACTTTACAGAGATTAGTCACATTTACTACCTTATCCCATAGAGAGTTCTCCCTTTTGCCTGTCAGCAATGCGGTTTAGTGCTGAGCTGAGATGCTGAGTAGTGTAAACAGGAAGTTCCGGTTTCAGTCCGGTGGAATTCTGGGAGCTGTAGTTCAATTGCAGAAAAGAATAATAATAACGAAAAAACGGGTAAACACTTGCTGAAGAAATAATAAAGTTAGTTAAAGCTTGCCAGGTCAGTATACTTATAGTTGTTAGATGGAGGATGACTGGAAGGAATCCTGTCCTGGGAAGGAGAGCTGAGAATGGTGCAGCTTACTCGAGCAGCGATGAAAGTTTCACCTTGCAGGTATGAGAATGAGGCTTGGTACTCAGGTGTTCAAAGGAACGGATTAGAATAACTAAGCAATGATGCTTAGTTGTTCTAACTATTTAAAGGGGAAGTACCCAATCAGAAGAAAGAACGAATTAAAGGCACAGTAACCCTTACAGGATCCCCTGCTCAAGGACGCTGTTCCACAGCGGTAGGACGAGGTCTGTCGGGGTGACGGCGATGAAATGAGGAAATTAACCTGGGAGCATTGACACTGGATGCAGGTTCCCAAGAATCCTCATCAGAAGAGAAATTCTTCCAGTGAATAAGATATTGTAGGGCACCCTGGCGTAGCCTAGAGTCCAGAATGGACTGGACTTCGAATTCATCCGGATCAAGGAGAATTGGAGGAGGAGGTTGTAGAATGTTGGATACTCTCTGCTCCTTGTAAGGCTTCAAAAGTGACACATGTATTGTTGGGTGAATGCGGAGAGTATTAGGAAGTTCAAGAGTGACAGCGTTCTGATTTACTATTCCTTTTATGCGATAGGGTCCGATGAAAAGACTTGCCAACTTTTTACTGGGTAGTTGTAATTTTAAGTTTTTTGTGGACAACCAAACCTTTTCTCCAATAGAATAATTTGGTGGGGGTCTTCTGCGTAAATCATAGAACTTCTTTTGTGTAGCTTGTGAGTTCTCAATATTTTGACGAATGAAGTTGAAATTATCAACGAGTGAATTGTGTAACTCATCCACCAAAGGAAAATTTAAATCGTCATTTGAATCCAGAAGAAAGGTCGGATGGTATCCATAATTAGCAAAAAAAGGTGTAAGTTTTGTTGAGGAATTTACAGAATTATCATATGCAAACTCAGCAGTGGATATGAAGTCAATCCAGTTGTTTTGATGGAAAGAACAAAAACATCTTATGTATTGTTCCAACCACTGATTCACACGTTCTGCCTGACCATTGGTTTGTGGATGGAATGATGTAGAGAATCTATGATCTATTTGAGTGAGATCACATAATTTCGACCAGAACCTAGAGGTAAACTGCGTGCCTCTATCTGTTGTGAGGATGGAAGGAATTCCGTGTAATTTTACGATGTTGTCTAAAAACAGCTGTGATGTTTCTGCCGAGGTTGGCAATTTGTGATAAGGTAGGAAATGAGCCATTTTCGTGAAAATGTCAACCACCACAAAAATAGTAGTTTGATTTTTTGATGGAGGTAAATCAACGATGAAGTCCATTGAAAGATGTTGCCATGGTTTGGTGGGTATAGGAAGGGACATGAGTAATCCATAGGGAGGTTTTCTCTCCGGTTTGGACGTGTTGCATATGATGCAAGTTTGAATGTGTTGTTGAACACTCTCTCTCATCTTTGGCCACCAAAATGACCTCTTAAGTAAGTCAAGGGTGCGTTGAATTCCTGGATGTCCAGAGAGGGGAGTATCGTGGTGGTTTTGTAGAAGTGTTTGTCTTAATGAAACGGGTACATAGATCCTACCTTTGTGATAATAAATTCCGGATTTGTTTAGATAAGTAGAATGATCTTGATCGGTTTCTTGACTGGTATGCCTTTTTAGATCTGATATAAAGGTGTTAGTGAGACCAATGAAATGATGTTTGGGTATGATCTCAGTAGGATGGTCTTGGGGATCAGGTTTTTGAGGTAACCTTGAGAGAGCATCTGCTTTACCGTTCTTATTTGCTGGTCTGTAAATAATGTTGAAAGAGAATCTAGAAAAATAGAGGCTCCATCGAACTTGTCTTGCAGATAAAGTTTTGTTTGACTGTAAATATTGGAGATTTTTATGGTCGGTATAAATTTTGATAGGATGTTTTGTACCTTCCAGTAGATGTCTCCAGTATTCAAGAGCCTGTTTTATAGCGAGAAGTTCTTTGTCTCCGATAGGATAATTCCTCTCTGCTGGAGTCATAACTTTGGAATAATAAGAGATGGGGTGAATTGGACTATTTAGATCCATTTGTTGAGATAACACAGCCCCAATTGCGAAGTCTGAGGAATCGACTTCTAAGATATAATAGAAAGAAGGATTTGGAAATGTCAGAATGGGTGCAGTAGTAAAAAGATTTTTCAAAGTTGTAAAAGCTACCTCAGCTTCTGGAGTCCATTGAAATGGAATAGATATACTGGTTAATTTTGTTTGAAATCTCTAATACATTTTCTGTAATAGTTTGAGAACCCTAAGAACCTCTGTAGGTCCTTCCTTGTCTTAGGTATCTCCCAATTTGACACAGCCTCGACCTTTTCTTGTTGCATTTCTATGCCAGTTGGGGATAAATTGTAACCCAGAAAAGTTACTTTGTCAGTATGGAAAAGACATTTTTCGGGTTTCGCATATAGTTTATGTAATCTTAAACGTCGGAGTACTTCTGTCACATGTTCTACGTGGTCAGTATAATTCTTTGAATAGATTAAAATGTCATCCAGGTATATAACAACACTAGTATCCAGAAGATCGTGGAAAATGTCATTAATAAAGTGCTGAAAGGTGGCAGGGGCATTACATAACCCGAACGGCATAACGAGGTATTCGTATAAGCCGTATCGGGTCCTGAATGCCGTTAGCCACTCATGTCCTTCTTTAATCCTCATGAGGTTGTAGGCTCCTCTCAAATCCAATTTGGTGTATATGGTGGCTTCTGACAGGCGCTCAATGAGCTCTGGTATGAGTGGTAGGGGATAACGATTTTGGATTGTTACTTTGTTTAGTTGTCGATAGTCGATAATGGGTCTGATAGTGGAATCTTTATTACGCACAAAGAAAATGCCAGCTCCTGCTGGTGAAGTTGATGGTCTGATAAACCCTTTCCTGAGGTTTTCTTCAAGGTAAGCCTTAAGATGTTCAAGTTCCGGCTGACTGAGAGGATAAAGGTGACCAAATGGAATGGATGCTCCGGGTTGTAGATCGATGGGACAGTCATACTGTCTGTGGGGTGGTAGGTTTTCAGCTTCTGTCTTGCTGAAAACATCCTGGAATGTTGAATACTCCAGCGGAATCGGAGAATCCGTTGAATCACTTTTTAGACAATTTTGAATATTTAAACAATGATTGCTACAGAAATGTGAGTTAAACTTAATATGTGCAGGTGACCATTGTATTACTGGATTATGTGTTTGTAACCAATTAATACCTAATACTACAGGATAGTTAGGAGAGGGTAAAACATCAAATGAAATGAGTTCACTATGACCTAATGAGGTCATGTGAATAGGTATAGTTTGATGAGTAACAGGACCTGTAGTTATGGGTGAACCATCAATCACACGGACAAAGATAGGTTTTGTTTTGCGAATAAGGGGGATTTTATTGGATTTAACCATTTGTAAATCTATAAAGTTGCCATAGGCTCCTGAATCTATAATCCCATCAATCGTCAGATGTCTTTGATCCCACTGTAGAGAGAGTGACAGAGTGAAATAGGCTGAGTTAAGTACATTCAGAATTGTAGAAGTAGTAGAAACAGACTTACTGCGTTTGTTCTTTTGAAGGACAGGGCAGTCTTGAACGGTATGTTGAGGGTTTGCACAGTACATGCATAAGGATTTTATCCTACGTCTATGTCTTTCTTCCGGTGTGAGCGGTCCTCGGGCTATACCTATCTCCATAGGTTGTTCAGCCACTTTTGAGGTTGTAGGTATATCTCGTGAGCTTTGTCCTGAAAACATTTTAGGACGAACATCTGAATTAAATCGTTCAGCACGTCTTTCACGTAGTCTGCGATCTAACAGTGTGGCCGTTCTCATTAATGCTTCAAGAGTCTTAGGCAATTCGACTCTGGCAAGCTCATCTTTGAGACTATCAGCAAGACCCAGTCTGAATTGGTTGCGCAGTGCAACTTGGCTCCATTGGGAGTCAGAAGCGTATAACTTAAAGTCAGCGACATAGTCCTCGACTGGCCTTTTACCCTGTTTAAGATTCCTCATAGAGGATTCTGCAGTTAATTGCACATCTTTGTCCTGATATAGGTTATCAAGTGCATCAAAGAATTCCTCTAGTGACCCCAGTAGTGGATCTTCTGTCTCACACAGGTTATCCGCCCATGAGCGGGGTTCACCTTTCATAAATGATATGATACTCAGAACCTTGACCCTCTCAGTTGGGTATGTTCTGGGTTTTAGTTGAAACAAAAGTTGACAGGAATTTTTAAACTGTCTATAGAATTTACTGTTACCAGAAAAAGGTTCAGGTAACATAACTTGGGGTTCTGGGTTATGCTCCTGAGGTGTGGGTCTAAGGCTTAATGAATCTCTTATAATAGCCCTTAGTGATTGATTCTCAAGTTGCACATCATGGACTGCTTGTGCAAGTTGATCAACTTTCTGAGACAAGTTATACACAATTTGTGGAATATCTGTTGGTTCCAATTCCATTTTTTAGGCTTAGTTATTATGTAAGGTTTATCCAATAAAGGAACACAATTACAGATACTGTTTGTAATATCATGTAAGGCAATATATAACGAAAGCAAGTTAAGGATGAATTATAATATGTATGTCTCACTGCTGGTAATGAATACCCAATAACTGTAAGGCAATCTGATCCAGCAGTGAATTTATCTAGAATGATTGTGAAATAAAACCAAACTTTATATGGTTTAATAAAGAGTTAAATAAGAATGTGCAGCAAAATTATTATGTAGCAGGAAAAAGGTCTAATCATCAGAATTGAGAGGCAAGAGGAAATGCAGTATTGATAACTTTTGAGGAGTTCAATATTGCAGAGGTAACTTCGATAACCACAATTGTTATAATTAGAAGGCAGAGACAAGATTATTAAAACTACGAAATAGCAAAATAAGAATGTGAATGTTATTCCCCAGCTAAGTATGGTACTTCCAGAGATTAGTCACATTTACTACCTTATCCCATAGAGAGTTCTCCCTTTTGCCTGTCAGCAATGCGGTTTAGTGCTGAGCTGAGATGCTGAGTAGTGTAAACAGGAAGTTCCGGTTTCAGTCCGGTGGAATTCTGGGAGCTGTAGTTCAATTGCAGAAAAGAATAATAATAACGAAAAAACGGGTAAACACTTGCTGAAGAAATAATAAAGTTAGTTAAAGCTTGCCAGGTCAGTATACTTATAGTTGTTAGATGGAGGATGACTGGAAGGAATCCTGTCCTGGGAAGGAGAGCTGAGAATGGTGCAGCTTACTCGAGCAGCGATGAAAGTTTCACCTTGCAGGTATGAGAATGAGGCTTGGTACTCAGGTGTTCAAAGGAACGGATTAGAATAACTAAGCAATGATGCTTAGTTGTTCTAACTATTTAAAGGGGAAGTACCCAATCAGAAGAAAGAACGAATTAAAGGCACAGTAACCCTTACATGTTGTGACTGGCGCTGAGGATATCACGGCTGAGGCTCCTACTAAGGTTTCTAGCTATGGGGATGTTGTGACTGGTGCTGAGGAAATCACGACAGAGGCTCCTACTGAGGTTTTTAGCTATGGAGATGTTGTGACCAGCACTGAGGATAGTGCGGCTGAGGCTCTGACTGAGTTTTCTAGCTACAGGGATGTTGTGACCGGCGCTGAGGATAACACGGATGAGGCTCCTACTAAGGTTTCTAGCTGCGGGAATGTTGTGACCGATGTTGACGAAATATCGTCTGAGGCCCCTACTGAGGTTTCTAGCTATGGAGACGTTGTGACCGGCATTGAGAATATCGCGTCTGAGGCCCCTACTGAGGTTTCTAGCTATGGAGATGTTGTGACCAGCACTGAGGATAGCAATGACCGGCTATGGAGATGTTGTGACTGGTGCTGAGGATAGCACAGCTGAGTCTCCTACTGAGGTTTCTAGCTATGGTGATGTTATGACCGGTGCTGAGGATAGCACGGCTGAGTCTCCTACTGAAGTTTCTAGCTATGGAGATGTTGTGACCGGCACTGAGGATAGCACGGCTGAGGCTCCTACTGAGGATTCTAGCTATGGGGATGTTGTGACCAGTGCTGAGAATATCACGCCTGAGGCCCCTATTGAGGTTTCTAGCTATAGGGATGTTGCGACCGGCACTGAGGATATCGCGGCTGAGGCCCCTACTGAGGTTTCTAGCTATGGTGATGTTGTGACCGGTGCTGAGGATAGCACAGCTGAGTCTCCTACTGAGGTTTCTAGCTATGGTGATGTTGTGACCAGCACTGAGGATAGCATGGCTGAGTCTCCTACTGAGGTTTCTAGGTATGGTGATGTTGTGACCGGTGCTGAGGATAGCGCGGCTGAGTGTCCTACTGAGGTTTCTAGCTATGGTGATTTGTGACCGGGGCTAAGGGTATCATGGCTGATGCTCCTACTGAGGTTTCTAGCTACAGGGATGTTGTGACCTGCGTTGAGGATATCACTGCTAAGGCTCCTACTGAGGTTTCTAGCTATGGTGATGTTGTGACCGGTGCTGAGGATAGCACGGCTGTGTCTCCTACTGAGGTTTCTAGCTATGGTGATGTTGTGACCAGCTCTGAGGATAGCACAGCTGAGTCTCCTACTGAGGTTTCTAGGTATGGTGATGTTGTGACCGGTGCTGAGGATAGCGCCGCTGAGTCTCCTACTGAGGTTTCTAGCTTTATTATTATTAGCTATGGTGATGTTGGGACCAGGGCTAAGGGTATCACGGCTGATGCTCCTACTGAGGTTTCTAGCTACAGGGATGTTGTGACTGGCGCTGAGGATATCACGGCTGAGGCTCCTACTAAGGTTTCTAGCTATGGGGATGTTGTGACTGGTGCTGAGGAAATCACGACAGAGGCTCCTACTGAGGTTTTTAGCTATGGAGATGTTGTGACCAGCACTGAGGATAGTGCGGCTGAGGCTCTGACTGAGTTTTCTAGCTACAGGGATGTTGTGACCGGCGCTGAGGATAACACGGATGAGGCTCCTACTAAGGTTTCTAGCTGCGGGAATGTTGTGACCGATGTTGACGAAATAGCGTCTGAGGCCCCTACTGAGGTTTCTAGCTATGGAGATGTTGTGACCGGCATTGAGAATATAGCGTCTGAGGCCCCTACTGAGGTTTCTAGCTATGGAGACGTTGTGACCAGCACTGAGGATAGCACGGCTGAGGCTTCTACTGAGTTCTCTAGCTACAGGAATGTTGTGACCGGCTATGGAGATGTTGTGACTGGCGCTTAGGATAGCACTGCTGAGTCTCCTACTGAGGTTTCTAGCTATGGTGATGTTATGACCGGTGCTGAGGATAGCACGGCTGAGTCTCCTACTGAAGTTTCTAGCTATGGAGATGTTGTGACCGGCGCTGAGGATATCACGGCTGAGGCTCCTACTAGGGTTTCTAGCTATGGGGATGTTGTGACTGGTGCTGAGGAAATCACGATAGAGGCTCCTACTGAGGTTTTTAGCTATGGAGATGTTGTGACCAGCACTGAGGATAGCGCGGCTGAGGCTTCTACTGAGGATTCTAGCTATGGGGATGTTGTGACCGGCGCTGAGAATATCACGGCTGAGGCCCCTACTGAGGTTTCTAGCTATGGAGACGTTGTGACCGGCATTGAGAATATTGCGTCTGAGGCCCCTACTGAGGTTTCTAGCTATGGAGACGTTGTGACTGGAACTGAGAATATCGCGGCTGAGGCCCCTACTGAGGTTTCTAGCTATGGAGATGTTGTGACCAGCACTGAGGATAGCACGGCTGAGGCTCCTACTGAGTTCTCTAGCTACAGGAATGTTGTGACCGGCTATGGAGATGTTGTGACTGGTGCTGAGGATAGCACGGCTGAGTCTCCTACTGAGGTTTCTAGCTATGGTGATGTTATGACCGGTGCTGAGGATAGCACGGCTGAGTCTCCTACTGAAGTTTCTAGCTATGGAGATGTTGTGACCGGCACTGAGGATAGCACGGCTGAGGCTCCTACTGAGGATTCTAGCTATGGGGATGTTGTGACCGGTGCTGAGAATATCACGCCTGAGGCCCCTATTGAGGTTTCTAGCTATAGGGATGTTGTGACCGGCACTGAGGATATCGCGGCTGAGGCCCCTACTGAGGTTTCTAGCTATGGTGATGTTGTGACCGGTGCTGAGGATAGCACAGCTGAGTCTCCTACTGAGGTTTCTAGCTATGGTGATGTTGTGACCAGCACTGAGGATAGCATGGCTGAGTCTCCTACTGAGGTTTCTAGGTATGGTGATGTTGTGACCGGTGCTGAGGATAGCGCGGCTGAGTGTCCTACTGAGGTTTCTAGCTATGGTGATTTGTGACCGGGGCTAAGGGTATCATGGCTGATGCTCCTAATTAGGTTTCTAGCTACAGGGATGTTGTGACCTGCAATGAGGATATCAATGCTAAGGCTCCTACTGAGGTTTCTAGCTATGGTGATGTTGTGACCGGTGCTGAGGATAGCACGGCTGTGTCTCCTACTGAGGTTTCTAGCTATGGTGATGTTGTGACCAGCTCTGAGGATAGCACAGCTGAGTCTCCTACTGAGGTTTCTAGGTATGGTGATGTTGTGACCGGTGCTGAGGATAGCGCCGCTGAGTCTCCTACTGAGGTTTCTAGTTTTATTATTATTAGCTATGGTGATGTTGTGACCAGGGCTAAGGGTATCATGGCTGATGTTCCTACTGAGGTTTCTAGCTACAGGGATGTTGTGACTGGCGCTAAGGATATCACGGCTGAGGCTCCTACTAAGGTTTCTAGCTATGGGGATGTTGTGACTGGTGCTGAGGAAATCACGACAGAGGCTCCTACTGAGGTTTTTAGCTATGGAGATGTTGTGACCAGCACTGAGGATAGTGCGGCTGAGGCTCTGACTCAGTTTTCTAGCTACAGGGATGTTGTGACCGGCGCTGAGGATAACATGGATGAGGCTCCTACTAAGGTTTCTAGCTGCGGGAATGTTGTGACCGATGTTGACGAAATAGCGTCTGAGGCCCCTACTGAGGTTTCTAGCTATGGAGACGTTGTGACCGGCATTGAGAATATCGCGTATGAGGCCCCTACTGAGGTTTCTAGCTATGGAGACGTTGTGACCAGCACTGAGGATAGCACGGCTGAGGCTTCTACTGAGTTCTCTAGCTACAGGAATGTTGTGACCGGCTATGGAGATGTTGTGACTGGCGCTGAGGATAGCACTGCTGAGTCTCCTACTGAGGTTTCTAGCTATGGTGATGTTATGACCGGTGCTGAGGATAGCACGGCTGAGTCTCCTACTGAAGTTTCTAGCTATGGAGATGTTGTGACCGGCGCTGAGGATATCACGGCTGAGGCTCCTACTAGGGTTTCTAGCTATGGGCATGTTGTGACTGGTGCTGAGGAAATCACGATAGAGGCTCCTACTGAGGTTTTTAGCTATGGAGATGTTGTGACCAGCACTGAGGATAGCGCGGCTGAGGCTTCTACTGAGGATTCTAGCTATGGGGATGTTGTGACCGGCGCTGAGAATATCACGGCTGAGGCCCCTACTGAGGTTTCTAGCTATGGAGACGTTGTGACTGGCACTGAGGATAGCACGGCTGAGGCCCCTACTGAGGTTTCTAGCTATGGGGATGTTGTGACCGGTGCTGAAGATAGCACGGCTGAGGCTCTTACTTAGGTTTCTAGCTATGGTGATGTTGTGACCAGCACTGAGGATAGCACGGCTGAGTCTCCTACTGAGGTTTCTAACTATGGGGATGTTGTGACTGGCACTGAGAATAGCACGGCTGAGTCTCCTACTGAGGTTTGTAGCTATGGGGATGTTGTGACTGGCACTGAGGATAGCACGGCTGAGTCTCCTACTGAAGTTTCTAGCTATGGAGATGTTGTGACTGGCACTGAGGATAGCATGGCTAAGGCCCCTACTGAGGTTTCTAGTTATGGGGATGTTGTGACTGGCACTGAGGATAGCGCGGCTGAGGCTCCTACTGAAGTTTCTAGCTATGGGGATGTTGTGACCGGGGCTGAGGATAGTACGGCTGAGGCTCCTACTGAAGTTTCTAGCTATGGGGATGTTGTGACCGAGGCTGAGGATAGCACGGCTGAGGTTCCTACTGAAGTTACTAGCTATGGGGATGTCATGACCAACTCTGAGGATACCACGGCTTTATTTCCTACTGTAGTTTCTAGCTAGCTATGGGGATGTTGTGACTGGCACTGAGGATATCACGGCTGAGGCTTCTACTGAGGTTTCTAGCTATGGGAATGTTGTGACTGGCACTGAGGATAGCACAGCTGAGGCTCCTACTGAAGTTGCTAGCTATGGGGATGTTGTGACCGGCGCTGAGGATAGCGCTGAGGATAGCGCGGCGGAGGCTCCTTTTGAAGTTACTGGCTTTCCAGATATAGTGACCTGCGTTAAAGGTAAACCAAATTAGAAATAACCCAGCAGGTGTTTTGGTGTCAAGGCCTCTGAGGGAGGTTTTAAAAGACCCCTGCTGACACCAGTCCTGTTCTTGGTAATTCTTAATGAAAGTCCTGGCATTCCTGTTTCTGGCTTGTTTCCCTGCTGTTGACCCTGTCATATAGCATAACCTATGCTCCTTTACCTTATCCTCACCATTACCGTGATTTAAGGACTGATTACCTGAAACAGAACTTTTTGACTATGATTTGTTTTGACTCTTTTCTGTGAAGTTTGGTTCCTGCTCTCTGATCCGGTACTGATACCTGGTCTGGCTCTTGACTTCTCTCTGTGTTATCATTCGCTGACCTTTTGCTATTAATGTTTATCTGACATCTGCTACTGCTTGTACCTGCTACCAATCAGCAGCTAGCTCTCAGCCCAGAGTCTACCTAAGTATGCTTTTCAACAAAGGATACCAAAAGAACAGTGCTAATTAGATCAAAATAAGTCAAGTGGCAGGTTGTTTAAAATTGTATGCTCTGTCTGAATCATGAATTAAAAATGTTTGAGTTTCATGCCCCTTTAACTCCCACATAGTTAAATTACCACTTGGGAGCCACAGAGTACTAATGGTTCAGAGTGGAATCTCCAGGTGATCCGATCACTAGTGCTAGTCACATAGCTGGGTTGTAAGACTAACGCTGGTAATTGGATCAGAGGCAGTTTCCACTCAGGATCAGTAGTGTTCTGTTGCTCCCAAGTGGTATTTTAACTATGTGTTTAAACACCGTGTTTCAATTTCGCTAGTGATACAGTTACATACTCATGGTAGCATGGTATTTTATCAATATAATGGCCTTTAATGTTACAGGTATTGTTTTAAGAGAATAAAATATTTACATTTTTACAGTTCTAATGCTCCTTGACAAAGTTAAACTATTTTATGTTTGTGATAATTACAATCACTGTTCAATTCAGGCCTTAACTCCTTAACAACCACAAAGTATGTACGTATGTCGCTGGTCGTTAAGGGTTTTTGTGGGTATAATAGCGCGGGTCCTGCCACGCTATTATACCATCCCTCCTTCCTGCTGTCCACCAGAAATAGCGAGACTGCGCTATTAAAAATTAAATCCCCATAGAAAAACAGTGACGTACCCTGTAAGAGGTTAAATATTAAATTTAAAAAATGAGTAAAGCTGGGATCTTATTTACAAATACACTCTCCTAACCTAAGAGATATAATACGCAGTAACTACTCAACACAATCAGCATGATCATATGTTACTGAGACCAGCTGATAATGAGCAATTAATTTCTCTGGAGCCTTCCATGCCCAGGGATCATATAATGAGCAATAGAAGGTGGAACTATAAAGGAATATGAATTACCTGGATATAAATATACAGCATCTCTCCAGAGGCAGCTCTTGAGTTAGTGAGGTCTTAGTCAAGGCTCAAATATGAGGCCCCTCGACACAAAACAAAATAAAAAAATCAACCAAATAAATCTAAAAATGAATTGCCCTGAATTTGGCTGAAATCTGTCCCTATGCGCATTAAAGTTCATACAAACCCTTACTAGGGGTTTTGGCAAATGTTCAACCTGAATTAATTCTCAATGTTGCTCCCAAATTAGTACATTAAATTACAAGTGTCTTGTATCCGTGTCTCCACTAGACCATAAAATATGGGTGTGCAACAATTTGACCACAAGCCTAAATATCAAGGTTGCAGGGGGGTATAGGTAGAGGCCATTATCTTATACTACCTATGCCTAATTTTATTTTTTAATCCTCCGTTACCCCAATCTGGTGCTTTTTCTACATTTATTACATTAAAATAACTTGCAATGAGTTAGGTAGTCTGTTATTATTATACTTTATTTATGAAGCACCAACATATTCCACAGCGCCGTTAGGGTTGCCAGGTGTCCGGTATTAGACCGGACTGTCCGGTATTTCAGGTTACTGCCCGGTAATTTTATCTTAAAAAAACATAGCCTTAGGTAGTTAAGAAGTGTTTACAGTGTTTTTACAAATTGGTTTTTATTTATTTTTAAATTCCTTCCGAGTTCCGACCGTGGCAGGAGTCCTCAGTCCAACCAAGCCGCATCCGGTCCAAGCCAACTAGTAAGTTAACTACCCAGCAGCAGTTCCCAACCCAGCAGCAGCTGGTCCCAAGCCCATTAGCCCAGCCTGTCACCCCTGGCCCGTGTCCACCAGCACCTAGCCCTACTATGTAGTTCTACTAGTCACTGTCAGTACTAGTCACTCAATGTCAGGCAGGCTCTCTCTTTGATCCTAATTGCGGTGCCCCGGCTCTGCCTCAGCCTGCGCTGTTAAACTTAGACTGTCTGTCGGACGTCACGTGATCACGCGCGTGACGTCACGACAACAAGAAGACCCGGGCTGCACTGTCTAGTCTATGCTGCTGCCTGCGTGCTGAGCCTGTGTGATTTAGTTTGAGTGTGAATTCACTCAGTCAGAGAGAGCAGAGGGAGCCCAGCAAGATAGGATGGTGAACTGCCCCTGCCAGCCAATAAAAGCCATCCCATTTTGAATTAGTGTCACTCTAGTTGAAGCAGGGAGATCTATGGTATGTTGACTCTCAGTCAATTTTTTTAAACAATTGTTATATAATAACACCCTTCCTTCACCCACACACAATATATATATATATATATATATATATATATATATATATTTGTATTATCTTAATATATATATATATATATATATATAAAATTATGTACACATACACACACACACATATATATATATAATTATGTACACATACACACACACACTATACTGTATATATATACACACACACACACAGATACAATTTATAAAAGTATATTTAATAATATAATATTGTAAATATATATACTGTATATATACACATACTGTATATGTATACTGTATATATGTGTATATGTATATATATATATATATATATATACATATATACAATTTCTATTTAAAAAAATCACCCACCAACAGATCGCCGTTTATCTGTCCTGTATTTTTGTGTCAGATACCTGGCAACCCTAAGCGCCGTCCATGAGTACTATTCATTTAGATAAGACAATAATAAATAATAAAACTTGTAAGAGACAGGACAGAATTTACAAACACATACAGGAGGAATGGAGGGCCCTATTCCTGTGGGAACTTACAATCTAGAAGGGTAGGAGGTTGAGAAGCAGGAGGTGAGGACTGCAAGAGTGAGCAAGATGTTAATGCAGAGTTAGATGAGGGAACTATTAGGTGAGTGTAATTAATTTATTATTGAGTTGGGTGGTAGGCTTCTCTAAACAAAAAAGTCTTCTGGGAGCATTTAAATGAAGAAAGATTATGGCAAAGCCTGACAGCACGAGGGAGAGTGTTCCAGAGGGTAGGTGCTGCACAACAGAAGTCCTGTAGTCTAGCATGGGAAGAGGTGATAGTCGTAGATGCAAGGAGCAGGACATTGTTGGATCTTAGTGATCGGGCTGGAGTATACTTGATGATTAGAGAGGATAGGTAGTGGGGAGCGGCATTGGTGAGAGCTTTGTATGTAAGGGTGAGGATTTTTAATTTAATTCTGCTGTGAATGGGGAGCCAATGAAGGGACTCGCAGAGAGGTGCAGCAGATACAGAGCCATGGGAAATGTGGATCAGCCTGACAGAGGCATTTAGGATGGATTGAAGAGGGGAGTGGCAGGAGAGAGGAAGGTTAGTAAGTAGGTTATTGCAGTAGTCAAGTCAGGAAATTACAAGGGAGTGGAATGTGGAAGGGGCGAAACTAAGCTGGGGGCCCAGCTTAAAAAAAAAAAAAATGTTTACGTTTACAATAAAAAACGTTGACCTGTCACTGCCTGCACTGACATCATGTGAGTGTGACATGATGCTTCACTAGTGTCTCTGACTACAGGGGTTAGTGTTTCTGTTTTACCCATTGGTTTTTATGTGTGTGTGTGTGTATGTGTATGTATGTGACTGTGTGTGTATTTATGCATGTATGTGTGTGTGTGTGTGTGTGTATGTTTCTGAAACTAGCAAATTACAGACCTTGTTACTACAGCATGGGGGTTTGCCTTCTTAGATTCTTGCACCTGGGCCCTGTGGTTTCTAGCTACGCCTCTGGAATGTGGATTATTTGCTTTTTGGTGATAGGACTCAAAAAAGGCAGAATCTTGGAAATATTGCGTAGGTGATTATTGATATGATTGCTTTTTTTAACATTAAAGTGAAAGCAGATGTTCTATATTTGGGGAAGCACAACTGGGAAGCACTGCACTCATTAGTTTAATGTACAGTGGGGCAAAACAGTATTTAGTCAGCCACCAATTGTGCAAGTTCTCCCACTTAAGAAGATGAGAGAGGCTTGTAATTTTCATCATAGGTATACCTCAACTATGAGAGACAAAATGTGGAAACAAATCCAGACAATCACATTGTCTGATTTGGAAAGAATTTATTTGCATATTATGGTGGAAAATAAGTATTTGGTCACCTACAAACAAGCAAGATTTCTGGCTCTCACAGACCTGTATCTTCTTCTTCTTTAAGAGGCTCCTCTGTCCTCCACTCATTACCTGTATTAATGGCACTTGTTTGAACTTGTTATCAGTATAAAAGACACCTGTCCACAACCTCAAACAGTCACACTCCAAACTCCACTATGGTGAAGACCAAAGAGCTGTCGAAGGACACCAGAAACAAAATTGTAGACCTGCACCAGGCTGGGAAGACTGAATCTGCAATAGGCAAGCAGCTTGGTGTGAAGAAATCAACTGTGGGAGCAATAATTAGAAAATGGAAGACATACAAGACCACTGATAATTTGGGGCTCTACGCAAGATCTCACCCCGTGGGGTCAAAATGATCACAAGAATGTTGAGCAAACATCCCAGAACCACACGGGGGGGCCTAGTGAATGACCTGCAGAGAGCTGGGACCAACGTAACAAAGGCTACCATCAGTAACACACTAGGCCGCCAGGGGCTCAGATCCTGCAGTGCCATATGTGTCCCCCTGCTTAAGCCAGTACATGTCCAGGCCCGTCTGAAGTATGCTAGAGAGCATTTGGATGATCCAGAAGTGGATTGGGAGAATGTCATATGGTCAGATGAAACCATAGTAGAACTGTTTGGTAGAAACACAACTCGTCGTGTTTGGAGGAGAGAGAATGTTGAGTTGCAACCAAAGAACACCATACCTACTGTGAAGCATGGGGGTGGCAACATCATGCTTTGGGGCTGTTTCTCTGCAAAGGGAACAGGACGACTGATCCGTGTACATGAAAGAATGAATGGGGCCATGTATTGTGAGATTTTGAGTGCAAACCTCCTTCCATCAGCAAGGGCATTGAAGATGAAACGTGGCTGGGTCTTTCAACGTGACAATGATCCTAAACACACCGCCCGTGCAATGAAGGAGTGGCTTCGAAAGAAGCATTTCAAGGTCCTGGAGTGGCCTAGCCAGTCTCCAGATCTCAACCCCATAGAAAACCTTTGGAGGGAGTTGAAAATCCATGTTGCCCAGCGACAGCCCCAAAACATCACTGCTCTAGAGGAGATCTGCATGCAGGAATGGGCCAACATACCAGCAACAGTGTGTGACAACCTTATGAAGACTTACAGAAAATGTTTGACCTCTGTCATTGCCAACAAAGGATACATAACAAAGTATTGAGATGAACTTTTGATATTGACCAAATACTTATTTTCCACCATAATATGCAAATAAATTCTTTCCAAATCAGACAATGTGATTGTCTGGATTTGTTTCCACATTTTGTCTCTCATAGTTGAGGTATACCTATGATGAAAATTACAGGCCTCTCTCATCTTCTTAAGTGGGAGAACTTGCACAATTGGTGGCTGACTAAATACTTTTTTGCCCCACTGTACAATATGTGGAAAGAACTTTGGTATCATCTAAATTTCTCAGATTCCTTACACATACAATAGATTTTGATTGACCAACCTCAATTGTCACTCACCCATGTCTTTAAACATAGACATGCTCCTAGCCTGGGGGCATAACTTTAAGAAAATCTCCCATTTTACCTTAAGGGCAAATCCAGTTTAGCAGTCACTTTAGAGCCTGGAATGTTTCCCTAAATAATCAACAAACTGATGTGAATCTTAGAAATGCTGAAAAAACAAAAAAACTTCACAATCCATCAACAACCAGTTGTTAGACTTATTTACAGACATAAAATGTTTTCACCAGTAAAACACAAAACAACAGAGCTGACGTTATCGGGGGCACAAATATGCAACAAACAATATGGAAAGAATACTATAGAGTCCTACAAATATTCTCTGAGCAAAAAATGTGTGTTTTAATGCTTCTAGGGGGCCGATTTATCAATGTCTGGCGGACATAAAATGGAAAACTCCCCGCAGATTTTCAGCCAATCGGTCGCTAGCAGGGGGTGTTAATCAACCCGATCGTACACGATCGGGCGGATTGATGTCCGCAGCCTCAGAGGCGGGGGACAAGTTAAGGAACAGGGGTATTTGGCCCCATTCGGGCCATGATAATTCGGCCCCAATGTCTCAACTCCAGGGCAGCTTTAATGATGCAACATGTCTGTATCCAAATGTATAAGCAATAAGAAAAAAACACACTAGCAATTAAAAAAGCACCTCTGAGCGCTATTCATGAATACTGAGGTTATACGTTCCCTAAGTACAATGTGCATCCCGTCATTAGTCACCAGCTTAGCTTTGAGTCAGTAGAAATATCCAGAATTTTCTCTGTATGGTAAATGAACCATCAAAAGGGTCCACGACAGGTTAAACCATGAGTGTAATTTGGTTTATTAAAAGCAATTGCAACGTATTTCTTAGCACATAACTGTTTCATCAGATAGATATCTATATACAGTATCTATATACCGGTACATATTCCAAAATACAGGCTTTTTCATTAATATATTTTTAAAGTAAAATTATTTAAAAAAGACAATTTTCTCTACCAGTGAGCCTCAGGTCTTGATAATCTAAATCTCTCCAGATCAGACGTGTTTTTTCTTGCCGACCCTCGCAGGCGAGGCACTAGTGGAATGTTTGTAAAAAAGGGGACGTCCCTGTGAGTGGTGAGATGTCTCCTATTGAAAGTAATACTGAAACAGTTCAATGTGGAACAGCACTAGAGGACAGGAGTGCTCGTGAAGACAGGTGAACTGCCACTTCACCAAAATGTGTATAGTAGAATGAAAATGTCCACAGCTCTCCAATGCTAGAAAATCTCTTTATTAGGACAAAATAGCGACGTTTCGAGGCCAATGCCTCTTAATCATGCATAGGCTATTACAGACTTATCACACCTTATATCCCTTTTAGTTTGGCGCCACAGGGCCCACACCTGTTAAAAAATAGTGACACCTGCTGGTGTTCTTATGTATTACATTAAAAAAGCATTTATACACAATTACATATACATGCTTATAGAAATCGAATGATATACTGATGTAACAAGACAAGTTTGTATCTTTTAAAGAAAATCACATGGTTAATGTTGAACCATTTGGATAGTACCCTTATCCCAATGAAAAAGATTAATTCATGAGATGCGAGCAAGCAGGTTTATAGCAATAATGGATTTCTATTATGTACTGATCCAATATAAACTAAGATAAAAGTTTAATTCTTAATTTATCTTATAAAAATTATTTTATTAAATTATATTGGATAAGAGTATGTCTGGTTTAATATTGCTGATAATGAAACTATATTGTAACCCATAAAGTGCAACCTTTATTTGAACATGCTGTAGCATACTTAAAGGTAAACTGACAGATCTAATTCTCTATTTAGGCCTCTAGGGGCCAATGTTTCTAGTTTATGAATCCACCATGATTCTTTCTGTTTTAACAAAGTTTCCCTATCTTGGCCACTTCTCTGGGGTTTTATCTGATCAATTACTTGCCATCTCATTTGACTGATATTGTGGCATTTTTCTATGAAATGACTAGATACTGGGGCCTCTTTGTTTTTACAGCGTATATTAGAGCGATGTTGGCTCATCCTATCTTTTACTTTACGGGTGGTCTCTCCCAAGTAAACCAGAGAACATGGACACTTAATCAAGTATACAACGTGTGTAGTGTCACACGTGTAGAAACCTCTGATATCATATCTTGTACCATTATGTGGATGATGAAAAAATTTGCCCTTAATTATAGAGCTACAGCTCATGCAATTTAAGCATGGGTATGTACCATAGTTTTTACTACCTATATGGGTTTGGATACTCCCTCTGCTTGGACCCACATCAGATTTTACCAAGTGATCTCTCAAATTTTTTACACGTCTGTGGGCCATTAGGGGGGGATTTTTGAAGATAGGTATTTTGTCATTACAGTCACTAAGTATATGCCAATGTTTTCTGATGCTTTTAGTAATTTCTTTACTATAGTGACTGTACTGAGAAACAAAGACCATCCTATTCTCTTTTTGTTTAGTGGTGTTATTCTTATTTTGTGGCTTTAATACCTCATATTTCTTTTCTTCAATTAACCTAGCCGGATAGCCTCTTTCAATAAACTTATGTGCCATCTCATCTATACGTTGATTACATTTCTGTGTGTTGCTTACTATTCTTTTTACGCGAAGAAGCTGGCTCTTGGGTAGAGATTCTACCAAAGGTCTTGGATGAAAGCTGTCAAACCTAAGTAAGGTGTTTTTATCAGTGTTTTTAGTATACAAATCAAACTCTAATATATTGGCAGCTTTTATGACCTTAGTATCTAAGAACGTAATACTTTCTTCACTATAAGTGATAGTCAATTCCAAACCTTGAACAGATGAATTTACCTCTCTTACAAATTTTTCCAGGGATCCAATGTCACCCCACCACACGCCAAAGACATCATCTATGAATCTCCACCAGATGGAGCCATATTCTTTAAAGATGGTATTCTCATAAATGATTTTCTCCTCTATCTCATTCATGAAAAGATTGGCGTATGACGGGGCCACATTGGATCCCATGGCTGTTCCTCTCAACTGTACATACCATTCATCTTCAAATAGAAAATAGTTCCAAAACAAAATTAATCTTAATAGTTCTTCAATGAATTTACCCTGTTTTCTAGTACATATATTGTTATTCAATAAATTTTTCATGACAATAGAAATACCTGTTTCATGTTTTATACATGTATATAAGCTTTTTACATCCATAGTGAAGAGTATGTACTTACTAGAGGGGAATTCTAGGCTTTTGGCTTTTGCAAGAAAATGATTAGTATCCTTAATATATGAAGACATTTTGTTAACCTCTGGCTGCAAAATTTTATCTATGAATATAGAAATGTTAGAAAATACAGATTGCACACTAGAGACAATAGGCCTGCCAGGGGGCTTTTTTACATCCTTATGGACCTTAGGAACACAATAGAATATAGGGGTTCTGGGATTCTGCACAAAAAGATATTCCTTTAGCTTTTTATCTATGATATGATCATTATAAGCTTGTTCTAAAATATGTGAAATCTCTTTTTGTAATAACTTCACAGGATTGCTGTTCAGTTTTTTGTATGTTGTTTGGTCCTGTAATTGCCCCTTAATCTCTTCTATATAATATGTTCTATCCATAAGCACTAAAGCCCCACCCTTGTCTGCCCCTTTAAAGATTAAATCTTTTTGGTTTTTTAAGGAGTTTAAAGCTTTTTGGTCATTGGATGTAAAATTAGTAGAGCATTTTTTCTTGTTATGTGTTTTTCTTAATCTTTGTATATCCTGTTCTACTAGCTTTATATATGTGTTAATGCTGTGTTCATTTACATTTGAATTAAATGTGCTGTTCTTTTTAACAAGACCCATTTCAGAAAGAGACCATTTGCTGCAACTTTCTTTTTGAGATGCATTGTAATCACATGTATAATTTGCAAACCAATATTTAAGCTTAACACTCCTGAAAAATTTATAAAGATCCTTTTCTAACTCAAAAAAGTTAATACTAGTAGAGGGACAACCAACCAACCAATAGAAGGAGACGTAACACGCACGCACGTAATCCACGTCATCAGAGAGCGACGTCAGGAACGCCATCACAGGACAGCTCCTCCGAGCAATCGGCCTCCCCTTTAGAAGCAAGTGGAGAAGAAAGCAGCGCAGAGGAGGCAGGAAGCACAACAAGTGGCACCAAGAAAAGCGGAATGACAACGAGGAGATATCACGGATCGAAGAAAACTCAAAACCGCAAGTAAACTGCACAATGCAGAGAGACAGTACTGTCATTAATATATCTGGACATTTGTTGACAGATCTTGAAGAAGGACTGTTAGACAAGGGCCTTTCCTTTTGTCCCTCTACTAGTATTAACTTTTTTGAGTTAGAAAAGGATCTTTATAAATTTTTCAGGAGTGTTAAGCTTAAATATTGGTTTGCAAATTATACATGTGATTACAATGCATCTCAAAAAGAAAGTTGCAGCAAATGGTCTCTTTCTGAAATGGGTCTTGTTAAAAAGAACAGCACATTTAATTCAAATGTAAATGAACACAGCATTAACACATATATAAAGCTAGTAGAACAGGATATACAAAGATTAAGAAAAACACATAACAAGAAAAAATGCTCTACTAATTTTACATCCAATGACCAAAAAGCTTTAAACTCCTTAAAAAACCAAAAAGATTTAATCTTTAAAGGGGCAGACAAGGGTGGGGCTTTAGTGCTTATGGATAGAACATATTATATAGAAGAGATTAAAGGGCAATTACAGGACCAAACAACATACAAAAAACTGAACAGCAATCCTGTGAAGTTATTACAAAAAGAGATTTCACATATTTTAGAACAAGCTTATAATGATCATATCATAGATAAAAAGCTAAAGGAATATCTTTTTGTGCAGAATCCCAGAACCCCTATATTCTATTGTGTTCCTAAGGTCCATAAGGATGTAAAAAAGCCCCCTGGCAGGCCTATTGTCTCTAGTGTGCAATCTGTATTTTCTAACATTTCTATATTCATAGATAAAATTTTGCAGCCAGAGGTTAACAAAATGTCTTCATATATTAAGGATACTAATCATTTTCTTGCAAAAGCCAAAAGCCTAGAATTCCCCTCTAGTAAGTACATACTCTTCACTATGGATGTAAAAAGCTTATATACATGTATAAAACATGAAACAGGTATTTCTATTGTCATGAAAAATTTATTGAATAACAATATATGTACTAGAAAACAGGGTAAATTCATTGAAGAACTATTAAGATTAATTTTGTTTTGGAACTATTTTCTATTTGAAGATGAATGGTATGTACAGTTGAGAGGAACAGCCATGGGATCCAATGTGGCCCCGTCATACGCCAATCTTTTCATGAATGAGATAGAGGAGAAAATCATTTATGAGAATACCATCTTTAAAGAATATGGCTCCATCTGGTGGAGATTCATAGATGATGTCTTTGGCGTGTGGTGGGGTGACATTGGATCCCTGGAAAAATTTGTAAGAGAGGTAAATTCATCTGTTCAAGGTTTGGAATTGACTATCACTTATAGTGAAGAAAGTATTACGTTCTTAGATACTAAGGTCATAAAAGCTGCCAATATATTAGAGTTTGATTTGTATACTAAAAACACTGATAAAAACACCTTACTTAGGTTTGACAGCTTTCATCCAAGACCTTTGGTAGAATCTCTACCCAAGAGCCAGCTTCTTCGCGTAAAAAGAATAGTAAGCAACACACAGAAATGTAATCAACGTATAGATGAGATGGCACATAAGTTTATTGAAAGAGGCTATCCGGCTAGGTTAATTGAAGAAAAGAAATATGAGGTATTAAAGCCACAAAATAAGAATAACACCACTAAACAAAAAGAGAATAGGATGGTCTTTGTTTCTCAGTACAGTCACTATAGTAAAGAAATTACTAAAAGCATCAGAAAACATTGGCATATACTTAGTGACTGTAATGACAAAATACCTATCTTCAAAAATCCCCCCCTAATGGCCCACAGACGTGTAAAAAATTTGAGAGATCACTTGGTAAAATCTGATGTGGGTCCAAGCAGAGGGAGTATCCAAACCCATATAGGTAGTAAAAACTATGGTACATACCCATGCTTAAATTGCATGAGCTGTAGCTCTATAATTAAGGGCAAATTTTTTCATCATCCACATAATGGTACAAGATATGATATCAGAGGTTTCTACACGTGTGACACTACACACGTTGTATACTTGATTAAGTGTCCATGTTCTCTGGTTTACTTGGGAGAGACCACCCGTAAAGTAAAAGATAGGATGAGCCAACATCGCTCTAATATACGCTGTAAAAACAAAGAGGCCCCAGTATCTAGTCATTTCATAGAAAAATGCCACAATATCAGTCAAATGAGATGGCAAGTAATTGATCAGATAAAACCCCAGAGAAGTGGCCAAGATAGGGAAACTTTGTTAAAACAGAAAGAATCATGGTGGATTCATAAACTAGAAACATTGGCCCCTAGAGGCCTAAATAGAGAATTAGATCTGTCAGTTTACCTTTAAGTATGCTACAGCATGTTCAAATAAAGGTTGCACTTTATGGGTTACAATATAGTTTCATTATCAGCAATATTAAACCAGACATACTCTTATCCAATATAATTTAATAAAATAATTTTTATAAGATAAATTAAGAATTAAACTTTTATCTTAGTTTATATTGGATCAGTACATAATAGAAATCCATTATTGCTATAAACCTGCTTGCTCGCATCTCATGAATTAATCTTTTTCATTGGGATAAGGGTACTATCCAAATGGTTCAACATTAACCATGTGATTTTCTTTAAAAGATACAAACTTGTCTTGTTACATCAGTATATCATTCGATTTCTATAAGCATGTATATGTAATTGTGTATAAATGCTTTTTTAATGTAATACATAAGAACACCAGCAGGTGTCACTATTTTTTAACAGGTGTGGGCCCTGTGGCGCCAAACTAAAAGGGATATAAGGTGTGATAAGTCTGTAATAGCCTATGCATGATTAAGAGGCATTGGCCTCGAAACGTCGCTATTTTGTCCTAATAAAGAGATTTTCTAGCATTGGAGAGCTGTGGACATTTTCATTCTACTATTGAAAGTAATGGCGCTCCTTGGAAAGGGATACTTTGCTCCGTGGAGAGAAGTTATCAGCGAGCTGGGGGCGCACTTTTAAAATGAAATCCTGCAGCCAATATAAATCACATTACGCTGCTTTATGTGTTTAAGTATGCTACAGCATGTTCAAATAAAGGTTGCACTTTATGGGTTACAATATAGTTTCATTATCAGCAATATTAAACCAGACATACTCTTATCCAATATAATTTAATAAAATAATTTTTATAAGATAAATTAAGAATTAAACTTTTATCTTAGTTTATATTGGATCAGTACATAATAGAAATCCATTATTGCTATAAACCTGCTTGCTCGCATCTCATGAATTAATCTTTTTCATTGGGATAAGGGTACTATCCAAATGGTTCAACATTAACCATGTGATTTTCTTTAAAAGATACAAACTTGTCTTGTTACATCAGTATATCATTCGATTTCTATAAGCATGTATATGTAATTGTGTATAAATGCTTTTTTAATGTAATACATAAGAACACCAGCAGGTGTCACTATTTTTTAACAGGTGTGGGCCCTGTGGCGCCAAACTAAAAGGGATATAAGGTGTGATAAGTCTGTAATAGCCTATGCATGATTAAGAGGCATTGGCCTCGAAACGTCGCTATTTTGTCCTAATAAAGAGATTTTCTAGCATTGGAGAGCTGTGGACATTTTCATTCTACTATTGAAAGTAATGGCGCTCCTTGGAAAGGGATACTTTGCTCCGTGGAGAGAAGTTATCAGCGAGCTGGGGGCGCACTTTTAAAATGAAATCCTGCAGCCAATATAAATCACATTACGCTGCTTTATGTGTATAACATCTTACATTTGCCTATATTTTCATGTGCATGTGTTTTCCTATTAGGGTATTAAAGGGATACTGAACCCAAAAAAATTTCTTTCGTGATTCAGATAGAGCATGAAATTTTAAGCAACTTTCTAATTTACTCCTACTATTAAATTTTCTTCATTCTCTTGGTATCTTTATTTGAAATGCAAGAATGTAAGTTTAGATGCCGGCCCATTTTTGGTGAACAACCTAGGTTGTTCTTGCTGATTGGTGGATAAATTCATCCACCAATAAAAATGTGATGTCCAGAGTACTGAACAAAAAAAAAAGCTTAGATGCCTTCTTTTTCAAATAAAGATAGCAAGAGAATGAAGCAAATTTAATAATAGGAGTAAATTAGAAAGTTGTTTAAAATTCCATGCTCTGAATTTAATACGGGGAGGAGCCCAGGTGTGTGGTCACGTGAAGCACCTGCTCCGACTACCTTCCCTGCAAGCCTGTTGGCGAGAATTCGGCGCCCAAACCCTTGGACCCCGGGCGGCTTGCAAATTAAAATACTACCACTACTGGAACTCGGCTAGTGCCATACCAACGCACTAAGCTGCTTATGCCAATTGTATGGACACATACCTCTCAGAAAATATCGGCATAAAGATCCATCGCATAACATAAAGATTTATCTAACACCATCACTAAACTGCACTACTGCCTGTAAAGGAGAAAGGGAACAGAAAGGTGAACCTTACCTAAACGGCTATACCCAGAGTGTTAATCCTCCAATACACCTTTTTCCTGCAGGCGCTGGGTGAGAAAGGCTGCATCTGTCTGGGAATACCTCCTCAGCCATACATACCAGAGGCGAAGCCCAACTGATCAGTTACCAGCCTGTACGGACGGAGCCCCCCTGCACCTTAGCCCTTTCTGACCTGTCGGGTAGTTGAAGGAAGTTTGCCTCTGCTGTCCGGTGGTGGGTGCCGACGCGGCCGTCTTCATCTTCCTGACTCGGGAGTAGGAGGAATCACCTGATTGCCGGATCTTCTTTGGCTGCGGTCTGGCCGTTTTTTCCTGTGTCCCGCTACGCTTCTGGCAACGAGGAAAAGGAGCGCAACGTCTCCGGGAGTGTTACTCCTCATTGGCCCAGGGATCCCCTCCCACCGATGTTGCGTGAGGGACTTGGATCACTCCGCTCGCCTAATTGTCTCCCCGGGACCGGGCCGCTGTCCTCATCTAAATACCTGCCCTGAGTCTTGGCTGGTGAAGCTGACCAGCGCTGCCTGCCTGGTCTCCATACTCACCACTCTCCTTTCATGGTTGTTGTGAAGGGGGAGCCCGGATTACCCAGAAAAATTTCTGTGATTGCTTCTTAGCTCCTCGTGTACAGTCTGGACGGTAGCTGGTAAAGTACATGCTAACTGTTTGATATCTGCACATGTTTTCTTAATGTGTTAAACAGATTAATAGCCACTATCTTTGTTTTTTAACTTTCCTTTGCTATAAATAAGTTGTGGCTGACATCCCTCCCAGAACTTTGCCGGTTTCTTTGGGAAAGAAACCATATAACAAGAACAGTAATATTAGAACGGTTTAAAAAACATGATTGTTCTTAAGAGACATAACAGTGTCAACCTTGGAGACACTGATTAATCTTTTTTTTTGCACACATACTTTGAGGAAGATAAAGTGAACAGAAGAGATTAATATGTTTGGCATATGATACTACCCCCCTTTCAGAATTTGTTGTATGTTTCTTTTTGCAAAAAGGGGAAAGGTTCAGAAGGGAAGAAGGAAGGAAGGAGGAAGGCTGGAAAGATATTGCTTCTGTTTATACTAACAAATTAATATTTTCTTATTTTAAGTGCATAGTAATGTATCCCCTTGAATATGGTTACACAGGTTTTGCGATTAATTTGATGAAGGTTAAATAAGGCACCGAATAGCTGTTTAAGTTAAGACATAGTGATGAATCATAGCTTAAGTGCTAAAGTGTATTTCCTTCTGTGTTTCTTATTCTAGGAGGGTAACAAATTGCTGTCCTAAGTGTAAACATAAATAGTTGATAACCTACGTTGTGATACATATACAAAGCTGGGTACTGCCCAGACTAATATCGAATACAAAAGTGGAGTACATTTGTGACTTTTTCTGTACCATATAATACACTCAACCTAGAAAAATAGAAAGACACTATATAAAAAGTGTCATTTACAAGGAAATTTCAAGTTCGGTGGTGATTACTGAAATAAAAATATTTACTATATAAGTAACAGATTGTGAAGAGATACACACAGGTACTAAAGGGGGTAAATTAATGTAGTAGTTTTCTTGATTTCATATAATGGCAAGTTAAAAAGTGATTATATATAAAACCTAAATAACTGAGTACAAAGCATAAGCAAACTGGATACTGTTTAAGTATAGCTTAACTCTCTAGGAATCAGGAGCATTGCAGTAACTAGAAATAGGAGAGAAGAATAATTCGACACATAGGTTAAGCTTGTTTGGCTTAACTTTTTCCTTCCCTGTTTTTTCTGGGATTGAGAGTCTTGTAGTGAATAAATAAAGCCATTTATTAAACAGCTAAACAAATGCACTAAAAAATAAAAAGCATTTCGATACTTAGAAAGAACTGATTGAACTCTTTTTAAGGACATAAAGTAACACACCGCCATAATTTAAAACACTTTAATTCACTTTTTTTTTTTTTTTTTTCCCTTCCCCCCACATCCTCACGAAATACCCTCACAACTCACTCCCTCACTCCTTTTTTTTTTTTTTTTTTTTTTTTTTTCTCTCTCTCTACCCCTTCAATAGATAACACTTTAAATCACTATTCAGCACTTTAGGTGGGGGAATTTGTCCCCCACCTTCTTTTTGTTTCATTTTTAAGCACTTAATCAATTCATGGATAAATTTCTACACACACACACTAAGACCCCCTCACCAGCTATGGCGGCCAGACATAGAGATAAGAAAAACAAAAATACGATAGAAACACAGGTAGACATTCACTCACTCTCCTCTAATCTCTCCTATAACAAAGAAAGTGCAGATACTCAAGCACTGGTATCCAGTATAACTGAAGCACTTTCCCCAAGATTTGAATCTCTCAAACTTGAGATTAAACAAGACATCGTATCCCTCACTAATGAAATTCGACAATTTGCAAATAGACTTCAAGAAGCTGAACAAAGAGTGTCAGACTTGGAGGATATTAGCTCAATTCACAGTTCTAAACTAGAAACTGCAGATATAACACTATCCAAAATACAAACTAAAATAGAGGATCTTGAAGATCGCTCGCGGAGGAACAATTTAAGAATAATAGGGGTCCCAGAGGGGAAACAACATGAAGATTTGGGAAAATTTATATCTGAAACCTTAGTACAAATACTAGGATTACCTCCCTCATATCCTCCAATAATAGTTGAAAGGGCCCACAGAGTAGGGCGTCAGTCTGATGAAGGAAGAGGGAAGACTAGAGCTAGACCAATAATAGCTAAATTACTAAATTTTCAGGATAAGATGGTAATATTTCAGTACTACCGAAAGAATCAACCTATCTCCCTAGGGACAAACAATATACTAATATTCCAGGATTTCTCCGCTGAAACAGCAGGGAAAAGAAAAGAGTTATCCCCTATCTGTACGAAACTTATTAAAGCAGGTTACCGTGCCACCATAATTTATCCGGCTAAATTAAAGGTTATTCTCAATGACGAAGTTCACTTGTTTGAATCTGCAAAAAAAGCAGAGAAATTTGTAGAAGAGCTAGAAAGGAATGATAATAGATGAAAAATCAGTATATTTTTTGAGTTTTACAGATTATAGTCTGATACTCGATGCAAGGTGTAAGCTCTATTAGGGGGTTATGCAGGGCCCCCAGGGGAATGCCTGCATTAGGAGGGTATATAGCTTCAGGGAATTTTCTTTTTTTTTTTTTTTTTTTTTTTTTTTTTTGTTTTGTTTTGTTTTGTTGTCTTTTTTTTTTTTTTTTTTTTGGGTGGCTGAGAGATGGGCAGGGCAGATAAATGTAAAATAACCTCTTGGAATATTGGAGGTCTCACCTCCCCTATCAAACGAAAATCAGTTTTGGCTCACCTACAAAAAATTGGCACTGATATAGCTATGCTACAAGAAACTCACTTAAATTTGCAGGAAGTGCTAAAATTAAAGTCCTCTTGGGTAAAGGAAGTGGTTGCTTCTACGGGCACAAAAAGGAAGAGAGGTGTGGCAATCTTGTTAGGGAAAAGAATTAATTATGAAATTTTGCACAGTATTTCAGACCCGGAAGGGAGATATATAATTTTAAAATTAAAGATAGAAGGAATCCTGTATACACTTTGTAACCTATATGCTCCTAATGTATTCGATCCAATATTCTGGGACAATCTGCAATCAAAAATAATTTCTGAATCAATAGGATACCTAATTCTGGGCGGGGATTATAACATGGCCCCACACCAACCCCTGGACAGACTCAGACAGAAGTCCATTGTGGGGAAGAATAGGCGAGATAGCCTGGAAACTAAAATGTTCAAGAAAATCTCTCAAAATTTGTTAGTCAGGGACATATGGAGACTACAGAATCCAGATCTGAGAGATTTTACCTGTTTGTCTCGAGCTCACAAAACTCTATCCAGAATAGATTTATTCCTTATAGATGAAAGGCTATGTAAAATGAAAATTATAGCCAAAATACTTCCCATATGTATATCAGACCATAGCCCCATCACAATAGAAATTCAATATAATGACTTCAAACTAAGATCCTCTCGCTTCTTCTTCCCCACATGGCTGGCGAATGAGTTAAAATTTAAAAACTGGTTAAAAAGCAAATATGAAGAATATGCTGAATTTAATAAGACTTATGGTGACCGCCCAGATATTTTCTGGGAGGCTGCAAAGGCAGTTCTTAGGGGGGAAATGATTTCATATATTGCTAACAGAAATAAAACACTAAGAATCAGAGAAACAGAAGTGACAAAAGCTGTAATCAACTCATATAATCGCTATTTGCTGGATAACTCCCCGGGAAATTGGATCAGATATATTAGAGCAAAAAATGAAAGAGACTCATTTTTAACTTATAGAGAGACCCAAAAGGAGCTTAAACTTCAGGCAAGACTTTATCGCTATGGCAATAAAGCTGGAAAGTTATTGGCTAATTTGATGAAAAAAGAAAAAAGATCTCCATTAATAGATAAGCTTCTGCATAAGAAGAAAACTCACACAAATGTAGATGATATCTCTAACATATTTTTAGAATACTTCAAAGAGATCTACTCTTTAAGGGATGCAGATAAAACTAAATCAGATGAATTCTGGAGCAAAATTACCCACCCTGTACTTGACGGTGAAAAAATGTTAATGGTTAACTCCCCAATTTCTCAGGAAGAAATTCTAAAGATGATTCAGGATCTTCCATCAAACAAGGCTCCTGGTCCGGATGCATTACCAAATGAATTTTATAAAATTCTTGCACCATTCGTTGTTTCACCGTTAAGTAAACTTTTTAACCACATGTTTATCAATGGAAAGGCAGTCTCGCCTCAGTTTTGTGCATCTCACACTACTTTGGTTCTTAAACCCGGGAAGGATCCGACAAAAAAGGAATCTTACAGGCCCATAGCACTATTAAATTCTGATTACAAGATCCTGACCTCTATTTTAGCCAAGAGACTGCAATTAGTTCTCCCGGAAATAATACACAAAGACCAAGCTGGATTTTTGCAGAAACGAAATCTAACAGCAAAGATTAGGGAAGTATTAGTCACTTTAGACTACTTTAAATCTACTGAGTTGGCGGGGCAGAGGAGAGAGGGGGACTCCCCAGATCTAGCAATTGTTTCAATTGATGCAGAAAAAGCATTTGATTCAATCCATCAGGACCACCTGTTCTCGTCTCTCCACAAGTTTGGCTTCAGTGGGCACTTCCCTAAATTTGTGGAGAACTTATATAAAAAATCATTCACCAGGTTAATCGTTAATAATACATTATCTTCTGAGATATTGCTGGAAAGGGGAACGCGCCAGGGATGCCCCCTCTCTCCTCTCCTCTTCAATATTTCAATTGAACCACTGGCAATAGCGATAAGAACACAAATAGAAGGAATCAGAATAGGTAGAGCAGAGCTTAAAATTGCGTTATACGCAGATGACATCCTGCTTTACATCTCTAACACGCAAAATAATATACCTATACTTATTTCAATTATAGAACAATTCGGATCCTTCTCGGGTTATAGGATCAATGCGTCAAAATCTGAATTATTATGGATTAGAAAAAACCCAGACTCCTTGATAGAAATTCCTTTTAGAGTCTCAGAATCATTTAGATATTTGGGGATAATGATCATTTCCGACCTAGATAAATGCTATGATCTTAATGTAAAACCAGTACTGAGAGAGATTGAGGCGAGTTTAAAATTATGGCAAAATTTCCCACTCTCGATCTCAGGTCGTATTGCCGCATTTAAAATGATTTTGCTTCCAAAGTTGTTATTCATTTTACAGAATACTCCAATAATTCTTAAAAGGAAGGATATTGAAAAAATTAATAGTAGGTTGAGAATTTTTATATGGCAGAATAAAAAACCAAGAATCTCGTTAATGAAGCTTTCACTTCCCAGGAAGTATGGTGGACTTGCATTGCCGGATATACAATTCTACAACCTGGCCTCACTGGCCCGAATAGTTGTAGATTGGATTCTAAACAAAGATTATGTAACAAACAATGAACTTGAAAAAAATGTAAGTCTACCATATCTTCCCACAGCTTTGATACACTGCAATCCTAAGACAGTCCCCCAGGAAATTAAAATATTTAAAACATTAATATATCCACTACAGGCATGGAGGAAGATATGTAGGTTATTATCTATCAAAGGAAATGTCTCCAACTATATGCCAATTAGAGGGAACCCTAAATTTCAAGCGGGACTACAATCGGCACCTTTCCAAAAATGGCATACATTAGGTTTGAATAATGTCTCCCAGATGATAGACTGGAATGGCCAATGTATTAAAACATTTGAGAGTTTAAAAAGAGAATTCAGTCTTAGTAACCAAGAATTTTTTGCATACTTACAAATTAGACACTTCATAACTAAGATGACAAATGAATCTGGCTGGAACTGGTCCTGGGGGAAGTTGGAGAATCTGCTGGTGTTAGCTAAAAATGGGTTTATGTCAATCTCACCATGTTATCAATTATTAATATCTAACAAAGGGGAGATGAATTTAGGAAACTTAACAGTTGCATGGGACTCCATGATAACTCAACATACCATAAATCTAAATAAAATCCAGGCTTCTATTTCAAAAGTATCACAAATTACTTTATCGGCCACATGGAGAGAATCCCATATTAAGTTACTGTATAGGACTTACTATACCCCGAAAAAAGGGACAAGATGTGGGAATATTAGTTTTTGTATATGTCCAAAATGTTCATTACCATCGGCAGACCTTATCCACATGATCTGGGAATGCCCTAAGATTAAAAATTTTTGGGCTAAAATAGAATACTGGATTAATCATGTTTTAAAAATCTCTCCTCTAAGGTTAGACATAGTTTCTGTAATCCTTCTATGGGAAGCAACGAAAGACCTCCGGAAGCACAATAAAATAGTTAATATGATTATCCTAGCGGCAAGATATCTAATTTTCAAAAAATGGAAAGGAAGGGCAAGTCCCAGTATAAATGAGCTTAAAAATTGCCTAAAAAAACAATATATGATAGAGCAAAGAGACACCAACATAGAAGAAGAGAATGACATTGAAGGTTTCTTTAAAAAATGGACAACTTTCATTAAAATATTTCCATTGAATGAAAGAGAACATTTGATATACCCATTCAGGAACTCAGAATTGGTACTCCTGGGTCTATGGTAGTCTTCCTTGCTCATCTCTCGCCCCCCCTCCTTTTTTCATGTTTTTTTTTTTTTTTTTTTTTTTTCTTCCCTCTGTTGATGGTTACATGCTGTGTTTAATGTTATTACGCCTAGCGCTGTTGGGTTGGATAGGCCATTCCTCCCTTAGTGGATTAGGTATGGTAGGCTGGTTGACTTTCATATGAATAATTGATTTAAGACGGAAAGGGAAGTAAAGGGTAAAATTTAATTATTGTTTTGGCTGTTAATTTATAGCATGATAAAATGATGTAAATTATGGTATATGTTGTACCTGAAAGTTTAATTTACATTAGCATTTTGTGAAAAAGAATAAGCACTATATCATTATGCTTTACTTGTTTGATATGAATATCTCGAAGCTAGGGAAAAATAGAAAAAATGAGGTTGAGACTATTTCTTTTTCTTTCTATTTCATTTCTGTGATGCAACAGAAATAATAATATGCTGGTCATGATGTGTATATTGTTAATACTTTTCTCTGGTATTTATGCATTTTTGATGATGTATTACATCCATGTTGTATCGTGATCTCAACCTCAATAAATAAAATATAAAAAAAAAAAAAAATTCCATGCTCTATCTGAATCACAAAAGAAAACATTTGGGGGGGCGTGACTAGCAGCCATAGAAGCTAGACGTGTTTTTGGAAAGCTCCGGTGCAATTAAAGGATACCGCATAAAATATAATCTGGAATCAAGTGATTTTTACTGGAAATTGAATCCACAGATACCGGGGAGATCAAAGCCTGCTTTGCTGGACCCGGCAAGACTTTCTCTCTGCGAATTACCGGAGGGACACACAGTCCGGTGGAACACTGCCCACTGATTCAGGCGCCGGAGGGTCGGGGCTCCGCTCCGGCGACTGAACAGAGCCGCAAGCACAACAACAAAGATCTCGAAGGCGGCGGACTTACAGTGACATCCACAGCCGAAATACTCGAGGAGAGGTGAACAGATTTGCCTCAAATAGAAGGCAGCCGCCATTGCTATCGGGCGGGAGGCCACGCAAACGGCCGACAGAAACCGGCACTGAAGGGAGGTAAAAGTTTAACACACCAAGACAATATTATAAGTATAGCAGGCTGTGGACCTTACCTAACAAACAAACGCTTGCTGATATCAGGCACCGAGAGGGCTTGGGTGACGCCACAGATAAAAAATTGGAAAGCACTTGGCGGGAAGAGACGCCATACTAGTCCCCACTATACACCTCTGACCTGCATCGCTCCGGAGGGTCGGGGATCCACTCAGGAGCGCAACACCTGCTTCCACCTAAGAGGCCCTGCTCGGGTTCTTCCAGAGGCTCCCGTTCCCCCCGGCGGGGTAAACGTCAGAAGCGGACCATTCACCCCTCATCACACCGTGGCCGGAACTGGGAAACCAGTCGAGCCGGCTGGCATCCAGAGATCTGGGGAAAAAGGCGATTAGGCCTCACCGCTGCGCAGCCTGGGATAAAGGGCGCGAATACCCGTCATTTTGGGCCTCCGGGCCTTACATCTCCCCACACGCCTGGGAGCAGTGACAGCTCAAGGGGGGATCATCTGCAGCGGAGTCCCACACCTTGCATCAGCTAGGCTCCTTGCCTCAACATCTTCCCCCGCAGACCGGGTAAGACTTAGTCAGTTTATCTGACACTTTTCATATCTACTCCTGACTCCGCTGTATAATTTGTGCACATCTACCAGTTTTCCCCCAATACTTTTGCTGGTCCCTCCTTAACGCCTACTAGCATTTATTTGTGCCAAAGTGTTGAGTGTACTTTGAACTCTGCTCCTGTAGAAGGCCTGTGCCCCCTTGACACTTCAAGCGAGCTATAGCCTACCCCATCTCTCTAGGCCCTTTGGGGGCCACACACAATAAGATCCATCATTCAGGAACCCCCGGCTGGCCTTCTGTCCAATACTGGGACATATAGGGGAAGACCCCCACATTGCTGGGATAACTACACGCACCCGGCTACCCTGCTCTTTACCCAAGGATATATACCCCAGAGACACCTACTACTGCATACCCCATCTTGTCTCTGCTTCCCTAGCAACCGCACTCCATACCTGGCAAATTACAGAGCATAATAGAAGGGTTAACTCTTACCACACCAGAGACCCCTATCCTCTCACATCACATATCTTGGGAGGAAGATAACTGAATTCATTCCTAACTAATATCCTACACCATTTCTAACTCCGTCAGCTATCTTGGAGGACTCTGCCATTGTCACTTCACTTACACTCCATTTTTTTTTTTTTGAGACTGTGGAGCTATAAACTGGACTCTTAACGAAAATATAAATGTGAAAGGCTGCTGCGTCAGTGCAATTGTCCTTAGGCATGATGCCTATGGTGTAGTGTCATTCAATAACAACTCTTTCCTTCCACAGGCTTCCCTGCAGACCTTAATTAGTTATTGGCCTCAACCCCCCCGGGGCCTTGTTTATTGTCTTACTTGTTTTCATTAGCCCTGCATAACCGCTGTATTTTTATCCACAAGCCTTGTGTCCCCATATTTCTCAGAACCCAGTCTCTCCTACCTGCTCATTGCACTAACTTGAACTATCCATTACATGAGAAAGCAATTTTAGCCTCTCTCCCGTGCACTGAGCAGTAGGGGCCACTGTGTGTCATGTAACCTAGGCCCACGAGCCCGCCTGGGTACGAGGGCCCGTCTCTTAGCTGGCGCTCTGACACAGTCGGATTTGATATAACTACTTGTGACATCCCATCTGATTTTTGGCTGCTGCTATCTGACCCCTCACCTCTCCGCTCCCGCCCGGCTAGTCCGGGTGGGTCACCTCCAACTTCCTTTTTCCCTTCCTTCGGGTCGTATCCCCTACTCCCTGAGGTGGGGGACTTGGGTAGCTGTAACAAATCTATGTGCTAATGTAACTCTTCTTTTCCAAGTGCGACTCAGCCCCGCTCTAACTACGAGACAGGTGTCATGTAAATTAAGTGCTTCACTTTAATATGTATAACCTTTGAATTCCTTCCAAAACAGCAGGACGCTACTTAGAGCCCCCAGGGACCTCCTATTTTATCCGCTGGATATCTGATTACTTATATATAAGATGCCTCACATGATAAAGAAACATTCGAAGTCCAACCCCAAACCTAGGAAAACAGTCTTCGATCATTTCACCCACATAACCAAGGAACCCCCATCCCAACCAGTAGGTGAGATGAGTGAACAGGACTCCCAAGATGAAGAGTCCCAATCTAGCCAACATTCAGCATCTTCTTCCCAACATTATATCACAGAATCATCGCTTAAAAAACTACTAGCCATCCAGACCAAGTCCATCACCCAAGAAATTCAGCGCAGCTCCGCAGAGCTCAAGAAAGAAATTTCGGAAATTGGTGACAGAGTTGATGCTCTGGAGCGCAAGCAAGATGATCAGGCTGTGGACCAATCCAACATTCTGGCTTACGCTGAAAATCTTGCAGAGCAGATCTCGCAGCTAGAATCTAAATTAGCTGACATGGAAGATAGATCGAGACGAAGTAATATCAGATTCAGAGGGGTCCCGGAAACAGTGACTCCAGCGGATATTCAAGGCTACCTTCAAGACCTCTTTAAAGAGCTTATAGGCACCCCTGAAGGCCTATCTAGCACAATGGAGAGGGCACACAGAGCATTACGCCCCAGATCAGTGAGTTCCGACAAGCCGAGAGACATTGTGGTGTGCTTCCATAGCTACTTATATAAAGATCGCCTCCTTCAAGCTGCTTATCGCAAGCCAAATCTAAGTGGTAGGTTTGAGGGGGTACAAATCTTGCCTGACCTTTCTGCACATACTCTCCAGCAACGTCGACACTTCCAGTCAGTGACCACTGCTTTGCGCAAAGCTAATTACCGATATCGATGGGGGTTCCCAACCAGGCTCATAGTCACCAAGGATAATCAATCCATAACCATCACTACACCCTCTCAGGGTACGACTCTACTGGCCTCATGGGGTCTTCTTGTGGACCCTCTCAATACCCGGACTCAATCTCAAACTGCCTTGAGAGCCTCAGCCCCTGAATGGTCGACAAAAGAACAGAGAATAAAAAGGCCTAAGACACAACACTCACAGGCTTCTCTGGGTCACTCTGAGCTCACTGAGTAGGCCTCTGCGGAAATCATGTGTCCTGGTTCAGAAGTTAGTTGACCCTAGGATCTCTCCTGATGGCACTCTCTGCCTGGCCTACATCTTGGCTAAGGTGGGGCCGCAGTGAGACCTATTGATCTGTTAAATTGTTTACTTATGGAAAAAGTTATATATAATAAGTTATGATAAATTATGTTACTTGCTGTTTTGCATTTGTTTAGGTTTAAGCACTTTGTACTTTGATAAACTTACTCTTAGAGCGGGCTGACGCTTCTGCTCCAATGTGCTAGCTCCGGAGCTGTTTTCTCAACCCCCCAACTGAAGCCCACTCTAGGGTTCACCTGAGGTGGACTACTTCCACCACTCCAGAGGCACTCCTTAGTGCCTTCCTTCTCTACTTCCTTACCCTCCCTCTCTCTCTCCCCCTTTCTGTCCCTCAGACCCAGAAACTCTGACTCCCTTCCTCCAACTCTCAATCATTACTATTTATGACAGGCTCTCCTCTGAGGTTTCTTACCCAAAATGTTAGAGGACTTAACACTCCCTTTAAGAGAAGTCTTTTATTGCGCTCACTGAAACACCACAACCCTGATGTGGTGTTCCTACAGGAGACACATTGGCTCAAGGACGAATCGATTAGACTTTCCTCCAGGGATTATACACATATTGAGTATGCTCCCTTCACAAAAAAAGCCAGGGGTACTGCAATTCTCCTTCATAGGAGACTAGCCATTGAGCCAATCCTGACCGTTAGAGACCCACAAGCCAGATATATCATTCTAGTTTGTAACATCAACCATGTGCTCTACACACTTGCATCAGTTTACCTACCCAACACTCATCAACCTAAGTGCCTCAAACACATACTCCATGTCATCTCCCAACACCAACAAGGTAGGATTATTATCTTGGGCGATTTCAATATGACCTGGGAGCCCAGACTGGACAGAACAGTCTCTGGCAAGGCTGGGGCCCCTTCCCCTAATGAACGTCTTGCAGCGAACTTCCGTTCCCTCATGACGGGTTCAGGGTTGTTTGATATCTGGAGGTCTATTCACACTCAAGACCGAGACTACACGCACTATTCACACTCACACCGACAATATTCGCGTCTCGACTACATATTCTCCACAGCAGACTCTCTAGACCTAGTTACTAACACGGCCATCCATATCTGCCATTGGTCAGATCACGACTGCGTTATCACCGACCTCATTTCTTCAAATACCACCCGCTCTAGACCCTCCTGGCGCATGCCCCACAATTTACTGCAGGATGTTCCTTTTAGAGAGAAACTACGCGCGGAAATTGGGCATTTCCTTAAAGCTAATGACCGGGCACAGGTAGCTGACGATACCCTATGGGGAGCTGCTAAAGCAACCATAAGAGGCGTCATGATATCTGAACAAGCTAAAATTAGAAGGCAAGCGGGTCTCTCGCTGGCTCAGTCTCACATTAAGCTCAGAGAACTTGAAGGCCAAAATAGAGTAAAACCTTCTACCCCCCTTACGACCCAAATAACCGATATTAAAAACCACATTTCCCAACTAGAACTTCGGAGAACACAGGAAAACCTAACCAAACTCAAACAACTATACTTCTATAAGGGCAACAGGGCGGACACCCTTTTAGCCAGTAAACTCAGGAATAGAACTAGTATCTCACGTATACATGGCATTGTTAGGGAAGGCTCTCTCCTTAAAATTCCCTCGCGTATAGGGGAATCTTTTGCTGAGTTTTACTCCAAACTATACAATATAGAAAAATCCGAGAACCCCCCTGTGACCCCGGAAGATTCCATCCGTGAGTACCTAAAATCTTTAAACCTTCCGTCCCTCTCCCCCGATCAAAGTGATACCCTAAATTTGCCATTTTCTCTTAGAGAAGTTCAACAAGTTATTAAAAATTCTAAATCATTCAAATCGCCTGGACCAGATGGCTTCCCAGTACACTTCTATAAAACTTATAACCAAGAAATCTCCCCCCTACTCCTTAGACTTTTTAATTTGGCTAGGGAAGAGGGTAAATTCAAGAGTGAATTCCTTGTAGCCACTATTGTAACTATACTAAAGCCTGGTAAAGATCCCTCTCTTTGCGCCAGTTACAGGCCAATCTCACTAATCAACACTGACATTAAATTTTTCTCTAAAATTCTAGCCAATCGTATTGCCAACCTTCTCCCCTGTCTAATCAACCCAGACCAGGTGGGATTTATCCCTAAAAGGGAGGGTCCGGATAATACTAGGCGACTCTTGAATATTATGACCCTGTCTTCCAGTATGAACAAACCCATGGCGATTATATCATTAGACGCAGAAAAGGCCTTTGATCGGGTGAGATGGAGATTCCTGTGGGAAGTACTTGACACCCTTAAATTCCCAAGTTCCCTTTTGGATGCAATCAAAGCCTTATACTCTACTCCCTCCGCCACGGTAAAGGGTCTTGGTTTTCAAACTCCCCCTTTTCAAATCTCCAACGGGACCAGACAGGGTTGTCCCTTATCACCCCTGCTTTTTGCATTGGCCATCGAGCCGTTAGCAGAAAAAATTAGACTTGACCCGCATATGAGTGGTATCACCCTATGTGGTACCAAACACAACATAGCCTTATTTGCTGACGACATTACCTTGTTCTCGTCAGACCTCGCGACCACCCTTCCTAGACTTTTACTGTTAGTCAGGGAATTCGGTGCTCACTCTCATTATAAACTAAATATCTCTAAAACTGAGATTTACACCCAAGGCTTTCAGAACTCGTATATAGCCCCCCTAAAGGATAAATACCCGTATAAATGGTCGGATTCTTCAGTGACCCATCTGGGAGTTAGACTGTCCAACGACCTCCCCCGGGTTATCAGGGACAACTACCTTCCCTTGCTGTCAGACCTTCGTTCCCTCAGTGAGAAGTGGAACCTCACCCAAGTCTCTTGGCTTGGACGAATCGCTGCCCTAAAGATGTCCTTCCTACCTCGACTCACATACTTATTCCGTTGTCTGCCAATCAAAGTCCCCAGGCATATTCTACTACAGTTTCAGAGTGAGGTTACTAAACACATATGGCAGGGTAAACCCCCAAGGGTGGCGCAGAGAGTCTTACAGTTGCCTCGGTCACAAGGAGGTTTGGGCTCTCCCTCGATAGTAAAATATTATGAGGGAGCCATGCTCACCCATGTCTCTCAATGGGGAGTTACACAGTCTTCCTCTAAATGGAAGTCTATTGAGCAGGCCTCCTTGCCCTTCAACCTAACTCTACGTGACCTGATTTGGACGCCTGCACATTGTCGCAGGGACTTGTCCCTAGTAAATCCTATTATTCGGGAATGCCTGCAATTTTGGGATAAAATCCGCCACTCTAGACAGGTCGCTCCCCACCCCTCTCCCATAGCCTCATTGCCCGGCCTATTAGTAGGACTTCAGGATGCCCATCCATCTAAATGGTCCCAAATAGGAATACAGATGGTTTCGGATCTTTGGCTTCCGCCATCGGAATGTGGATTTAAACCTGATTCACAGCTGGGATCAGGCGGAGCCTTGCCCCATATTCTGAAATTTGAATATTTCAGAGTTAAAAACTTCTTGACCTCCTGGGGCTTTAAGCCTCAGTCAAACCGGCCTCTGACCCTGTGGGAGACCACCTGGAAACAGGGAGAGAGGCTTTACAAACCCCTCTCCAGGCATTACACTCTATTGAACTCTGAGCTAAATTCAGACCTGGCTCCCCACCTTGTAAAGTGGGGATCTCTGTTGGACAGATCTTTCACAGCAACTGACTGGGAACAAGCGCTTGAACGAACCAAAAAAACTATACATTGCATTACCCTTTTTGAAACTTATTATAAGTTGGTGGCTCATTGGTACTATGTGCCCACCAGGCTAGCTAAAATATTTCCTAGCGCATCCCCGTACTGTTGGAGAGGTTGTGGCCAGAGAGGGGACTCTCTACACATTTGGTGGGAATGTCCCAAAATACGCCCCCTATGGCTTAAATGTTTCAGAGCCCTTCCCAAATTAGGAATCTCCCTACGTAGCTCTCCCGCAGTAGCCCTCCTACACATAGGTACTCATTCCATCCCCAAACATCACGCTGGCATAAGTATTTACCTCTTTATGTCCATCAAACACCTGATAGCCTCTGACTGGAAGTCGGAATCCCCTCCCAGCTGGTCGAGAGTCTGCTCCTATATGGCCTACCTATACACTATGGAAAAAAGCATATTTTATAACCTAGGCAACTCTGACCTTTTTGAGCTTATATGGGCCGACTGGAAAGACACGTATGACACAACTTGGAGACCTAATGTTCTTTCTCCCTCTTAGCCCTTCTGGACGAAACAGGGAGCCTGAACTAGAGACAGACCTGTCCAGATTTAATTGCCTCCCTGACGACGTACCCACTCTAGAATGATGATATATTCCTCAAACCCTCTTCTTCTCCTCTACCCTTATTACTTCCATTCTTCTATCCCCCCCTCCTTTCTCTCCTGGGCGGGAACTCCCTGGTTCTCTCCCATCCGCGTTACAAAACCCCATTATCTGTTTTAATTAACCTCTGTATATGCGGAATCCTTTTGAATTACTCACTATACATTTCAATATGTGTGTTTACAGATTATCTAGAGGACGTTATGAGTCCTCGAATTGCTAATCTTGTTTCTGTTTTGTTTTCTTTTCTCATTGTGTGCATATTCTTATTTGTAAGCATAAGATAAATAAAGCTCTTTTAAAACTTAAAAAAAAAAAAAGAAGAAAACATTTGGGTTCAGTGTCCCTTTATGTATTCGTAGTGTTTTGAGAACAGCTTGCCACCTTTTAGTTGGCGAGCAAAAACTGTGAGATCTGCAGTGCGAAAACCTTTACAGAATTACACTGGGGTTAGAGAGACAATTTCACGCTCATGTTCAGCCCATTTTACAAAACAAATACAATTACGCTTTGCATTTTGTATTTATAAATACAAATTTCTTTGTGATTTTTGCACATACAGTGTACTAAAATTATGATTTACGCTGTACATATTTAATATGATTTATTCCTGTGTAATTTACATACAAATTTTTAAGTTTTTGGTAAAATATGAATTTTGGTGACAAATTTTGTTACGATTTTTGATGCACCTTAACAATACAATTTCTCCTGCTTATTTTTGTGTGAATGGTTCAATTATTTTTTTTGTCTGATGTTTGAAATACTAATTTTATTGTGCACTTTTCATACGAAAATGCAGTATACACCTCTTAGCGAAACACCCTGGCTTTAGATTATTCCACCACTGAAATAGGACTTGCGAGCATTCTTTAAAGGGACATAAAACCCAATTTTTTTCTTTCATGATTTCGATAGAACATAACATTTTAAACAACTTTCTAATTTACTTCTATTATCAAACTTTCTTTGTTTTCTTGTTATCCTTATTTAAAAAGCTGTAAGGTAAGCTCAGGAGTGTGCACGTGTCTGCAACATATCTGGCAGCAGTTTTGCAACAATGTTATACATTAGCAGGAGCACTAGATAGCAGCACTATTTCCTGTCATTTAGTGCTTCAGGCATGTGCACGCTACCTACCTAGGTATCTCTTCAACAAAGAATAACATGAGAATTAAATAAATGTGATAATAGAAGTAAATTGGAAACTTTTTTTTAAAATTGTATTCTCTATCTGAATCATGAAAGAAAATGTTTGGGTTTAATGTCCCTTTAATAATCTCGCCAGCCCAGAGAACTTTAGATCATCAGGCCCACAGTCTTCTCTGTCTGTATCTTTGGTTTGTTTTTTGCTGATCTAAAATGAAAACGAAAGTCTATATTTAAATAAAACAACTATTACCTTTCTGATTACAGTACTGTACTATCTTTCTGATGATACTATGTATACAAAAGTATTAACAATTATTTAAAACTACTTTAGATTGTATGTATGTGTGTGTATATATATATATATATATATATATATATATATATATATATATATATATATATATACACACACACATTGTATATTGTTGTTTACACTTTTCCTCTATAAACTGTCCCATTTTACAGATACAAATGTACTAATATTTTGAAATCCAAACTATTACAAAATCCAAACCTTTTCTGGTACCAAGCAGGGTTTTGCACATGTGTGCTTTTACATACACACACACACACACAGATATCCACATACACACACATAAACACACACATACACACACATAAACACACACATACACACACATAAACACACACATACACGCACACAGATACACACACACATAAACACACACATACACACACATAAACACACACATACACACACACAGATACACACATACACAAACATACACATACACACACATAAACACACACATACACACACATAAACACACACATACACACACACAGATACATACACACATAAACACACACATACACACACATAAACACAAACATACACACACACAGATACACACATACACAAACATACACACACACACACATAAACACACACATACACACACATAAACACACACATACACACACACAGATACACACATACACAAACATACACATACACACACATAAACACACACATACACACACATAAACACACACATACACACACACAGATACATACACACATAAACACACACATACACACACATAAACACAAACATACACACACACAGATACACACATACACAAACATACACACACACACACATAAACACACACATACACACACATAAACACACACATACACACACATAAACACACACATACACACACATAAACACAAACATACACACACACAGATACACACACACATAAACACACACATAAACACACACATACACACACATAAACACAAACATACACACACACATAAACACACACATACACACACACAGATACACACACAGATACACACATACACACACATAAACATACAAATACACACCCACTTACACAAACCCACATACATACCCACATACAGACATAAACACACACATACAAATACACACATACACACACATAAACACACACATATAAATACACACCCACTTACACAAACCCACATACATACACACATACATACACACATACAAACATAAACACACACATACAAATACACACATATACAGATACCCACATACACACATAAACACACACATACAAATACACACATATACAGATACCCACATACACCCATAAACACACACATACAAATACACACACACACACACACACACAGATACCCACATACACACACATAAACCCACACATACAAATACACACCAACTTACACAAACACACACACATACACATACACAGATACCCACATACACACACATAATCACACACATACAAATACACACCCACTTACACACACACATCCACAGATACCCACATCCACACACATAAACACACACATACAAATACACACCCACTTACACAAACACACACACATACATTCATTCATACACACACACATACATATACATACTCAGATACACATACACACCCACCCACATGCACACACATAAACACACCCCCTTACACACACACATTCAACATACACACACACACACACACAACGTTTTTGAAAAACTTGAACTGCAGCCTGGTAAATGTTCAAAATTCTATGTAACTTTTGTACCGGGAATGCCGTATAACAGTCCAGTGGCTACCCAGACCTGATGTGCAACCCAGATGCAAATGCTGAAATAAAGCAAGTATACAACCAAAGTAGGTAATAAAGGTTCTTTTATAGCTTGCAGTAATGATATAGTAACAAAATTAAATGTTACCACAATTAGTGTAAATCCCTTTCAGGTGATTATTGTAAATAGGTAGATAAAGTAAATGCAACCCCAAATCCGAAAAAGGTGGGACAGTATGGAAAATGCAAAAAAAAAAAAAAAAAGAGTCATTGGGAAATTCAATTCACGCTATACTATATTGAAAACACATTATTAACACGTTATTTGATGTTTTACTTTGTGAATTTAATGTATTTTTGAAAATATACACTCATTTCAAATCTACAACACACTCCAAAAAAGTTGGGATAGTCTACTGTTTACCACTGTGTAACATCACCTTTTTCTTTTAATAACACTTATTAAGCGTTTTGGCACTGAAGACACCAGTTTGTTAAGTTTAGCAAGCAGAATTTCCCCCCCCCCATTCATCTATTAGGCATGTCTTCAGCTGCACAACTGTACGGAGCCTTAGTTGCCTTATTTTGCGCTTCATAATGCACCACACACTCTCAATCGGAGACAGGTCAGGACTGCAGGTAGGCCATGCTAGCACCCGCACTCTCTGCTTATGCAACCACGTGCTTGTAATTTGGGCAGAATGTGGTTTGGAGTTGTCCTGCTGGAAAAGATGACGTCTGGATGGCAGCATATGTTGCTCCAAAATGTATACATATCTTTGTGCATTAATGGTGCCCTCGCAGATGTCCAAGTTACCCATGCCATGGGCACTGACACCCCCCCATACCATAACAGACGTTGGCTTTTGGACCCAACGCTGATAACAGCTTGGATGGTCCTTCTCCTCTTTGGCCTGGAGAACACGACGGCTGTTTTTTCAAAACTCTATTTGAAATGTTGACTCGTCAGACCACAAAACACGATTCCACTGTGCTACTGTCCATCTCAGATGAGACAGAGCACAGAGAAGTCGATGGCGCTTCTGGACAGTGTTGATGTATGGCTTCTGCTTTGCATACTATTCAAACAGGAAAACTTTAAAGGAGCACCAGCCAGGAGCCTTGTTTAAAAGTTCAATTCTTTATTGATCACAAAGTGAAAAAATGGATAAAAACAAGCCTGTCACACAGACCATAGTAGTACAAAAACAGTGAAGTCAGCATTAGAAGCACAAGCTGACGCGTTTCGGCTGTTGCCGTAGTCGTAGCTGCTGGCTTCAAGTTCTAAAACTCAACTTTTAAAATAAACCTGCTTCCTCTGATTGGTTAACTGTTAATTAGATCATTAGTCACACATTCTGCGAAGAATTAACTCTTGCTTGTACTGTGTCATGCCTAAAATAAGGACTCTGCTTGACCAAGGGTAAAAACACTTGTCAAATTTTGTTAATGCAGCTTGTTAGAGCGATGACTAGATAAATTATTACTCTTAAACATTCATGTATTAAAGTATGAATTTCTTCTTTTACACATTTACAAATGCAAATTGCCAAATGGTCGCTGTAAGGTCTTACAAAAACGTTTAATATAAAAATCTAATATATACTTGCTGCATTAAATCGAAGCCCCCTAGCTGGACAGAAACAATTATATAATGAAAATACTGCACCACAGGAAATTAAGATTGTGTTACAATCACTATATTAACCAATATGTTCTGGCTCATGAGCCGTAAAAAGTGAATTGCTTTTTAACAATGGTATTGTTAGTGTGGAATCAGTGTACTTGTATTATCTATTCTGTTGTTGGGGTACAAAGAGTGTAGCAAACTTTGATTTCATTTCACCGATATTATAAATCCTATACTTGTTATACAAAACCTACAAGTCTCCCTTAGCGTTCTTTATATCTATCTAAATACCAGATCTATATATAGGGGAAGTCTGTGTGGTGTATTACTTAGGGGAAAGTATTATGCAAGATTTGCAGGGTGCCTATAAAATCATGTTGCGTGATGACCCAAACACTATATTATTAGAGTTATTAGGGGTATTTAGTGGCACCAATGTATAGCCATCCTAATGTAAGGAAGGAACGGAACTTGTTCCTGTATAATTACTACATTCTTACTAGGGCTATACTAAATTAATGGTGACCCGCCATCAGGCAAGAAGTTGGATAGGAAAAACCTTATATTGGGGAGACCCCACTACACAGGGTTGAAGAGATACTAAATAAATTTGAATACATAATCTCTGCGGCACTATGATGAATGAAATTATATGGAATGTAAAACTAGATTGCAATTGCTATTGGGGGGGAGCAATGCGTAGGTGACGTCAGCACATAATGCAGCCGTGCTCCTGGAGAGAGAGAGAGAGAGCGGAGATGAGATAGCGGCTTACAAGCCGTGTTTGCCGCTGAGAACCAGGGAGGTACACCACAGCCGGAGAAAGGCCATTTGGAGCGGTTACGCTACCATGCCGCCATGGCCGGCCCGGCAGTGAGCGGTACGAAGTGCGAGAGAGTGGGTCTTCGCCACAGGTTGCAGCCTCGCATAAAGAAGGGCCTAGGGGAGCGTACACCCCGACCAGTAAGCAGGGGCCAGGTGTTTAAAGATCTGGAGCTGGCTCTGCGAACGTGTCTCACAGGTTGAGACCTTCCCCCCCCCAGAACTCAACAGCACTGCGGAGGATATTGGAGGAGATTGGAGAGAGGTAGGAGGCCTTATTAGGCTATATAAACTTTATTCCTATTATAAACAAATAAGTTGAACTCTAATAATAAAGGAATAATTACCACTACAACCCTCTCTCCATAACAAAGACTAATTTAGGGAAAAAGAGGACACCTAATATTAATCCTAGTCTGAGCTTGTTTGTAGCTTCATAAATGGTGCAAGTAATGATACTCAGCTACAAATTTTGACCTAGGAATCTGTGTCTATGATCTAAGTTGTTGGGACAAAACAAGATAGGGAAAAAGGGGGAGAAGAAAGGGATAAAGCATGGGAACTATGTGAATACCTAAATAGATGACACCATTAACTTAAATCCCCTACATCAGCTGAATTACCTAGAGGTACATACTTTCTCTTCCTCTCTTGACTATATGTCAACATTACTATACTGGACTCAAATTTGAAGAGGTATATTTTTCCTATGTTAAGGGAGCCCTTATAGTTTGGAGCTCTGCTATAACCACAAAAACAAATAGTAAGTGGTTCAGATCCAGGCAGAATAAACCTTTAGGAAACTACTTTCACATAAGCTGATGGATAAATATCTTTCTCACTCAAAAATGTCTCCAAAATTGAAAAGCTCAGAAAAGAAAATTAATAAATCCCAGAAGAAAAAGTGGTGGAATCACCGGATGCTGTGGGCATTGCTACTCAAGTTTCAGCATGAATTATTCCAAAAATAGAGGAGATTCACTTACGTTAGGATATAATTATGGAGCAATTTAAAGTCCAACAAGAGAGGATAACCGAATTGGAACAAAGACTCTCTGACAAGGAGGACAATCAAAGCATAATGAGTGCAAACCTTGAGATGGTAATAAAGCAAAATAAAATTCTTACAAGTAAAATAGAAGAGATTGAAAACAGGGCAAGGCACAATAATTTACATTTAATTGGCCTTCCAGAATCCCTGAAATCTCAGGATCTGAAGAGATTTGCAGAAGTAACTCTCCCTTCCCTTTTGGGGATACAACAAGAAAAATCCCTTTTTCTTGTGGAAAGAATACATAGGCTGGGTAGAGAACAGGATGCCACGTCACAGAGTCCAAAGAAACCTCAGCCAGTTATTGCTAAGTTCCTAAATTATCAAGGGAAATCGGAAATCATGCAAGCTTTCAGGAAACAACAAGTCCTTCAATTTAATGATACCAAGATTTTGATCTTCCAGGACTTCTCTGTAGAGACTTCATCTAAGAGGAGACAGTTTTCTCCTATCTGTTGGCGCCTAGCACAGGAAAAAAGATTTTTCTCACTATTATACCCAGCGAAGCTCACTATTAAATCTGGACTAAATTTTTTTGTTTTTGAATCCCCTGATGCAGCCCAAAAATTTCTAGATAATGAAACTAAATAATATTGTTAATTTAATGAGAGAACTCGATTCATTAGACAATATATTTTTTGTGGTAACACTTTTTGAATTTGTTGATCTTTTTAAACTAAACTTTTTTCATGAAGGATGGGTTTTTTTTGGTTTGTTTTTTCCCCCACATTGGATAGATTTGGGATTTATTTTTCACCATAGGGAAAAATTATGTTTTTTGTACACACAGGTAAAACGCTAAAACCCCAGCGTAATGTCTACTCTGCACTGAGATTAAATAATTTTAAAACCTTAAAGAGGATCTTTTTTTTTTTTTTTGTCACAATGGGAAATATCTCCTAAATGTGTATATATATCCAAAAAGTCTGAATACCTCTGTAGATTAATTTTGTGTATATTTTTCACGGATTTTGTGGACACGTGTATAAAAAAAATGTATTTTTTTTTCTTCTCTTTTTTATATACATATTTTATATATATATATATATATTTTCAACGAAATGTTCACTTTGCACTGAGATCAAATAACTTTAAGATTTTAAAGAGGATTTTCTCCTTTGGTCACTTTCCCTTATATTTGATAATCACTCTTAATTGTTTTACATTGAATAGATATGTGTATATTCTTCACAATTTTTGTGGACATGCGTAAATTTGTCACAGGGAGAAGGGGGGGAGAAGAGAAAAGAAAAAGAAAAATAATGTATGCTATTTCTATATAAGAAAATTGTTAAAATTCCAGCGAAATGTTTACTTAGCATTGAGGTTAAATAATTTTAAGATTTTAAAGATGATCTTTTCTTTTGGTTATCTTCCCTTATATTTGATATTCACTCTTAAATTGTCATAATCGGAAACAGTTTTTAAATGCCGGTATATATGTAGAAAGCCGGAGTACTTCTGTAGATTATTGTATTTTTTTTTCCCTCTCTGGCCCCTCCCTCTGTCTATAAAGTCTTCATATAACATTTAGACAATAAGGCTACTCTCATGGAATGTGGGTGGCATCCATTCCCCAATCAAGAGGAAGGCAATAGCAAATTTTATAAATAAAAGGGCTCTGGACATAATATGTCTCCAAGAAACACACCTTTCTGATCATGAGCACATTAAATTTAAAATCCAGGGCTTTATGCAATCTTTCTTCTCTTCCTATAAAAAGGCGGCTAGAGGAGTTATGGTCCTAATTCATAAGAAATTTGAACATGAAGTGCTTAAAGTAATAAAAGATAAAGAAGCGAGATATCTGCTGCTTAGAATTAAGGTTCAACAACAAAACTATTTAATAGTAAATCTATATGGTCCTAACAATCCGAATGAAGCATTCTGGAATCACTTAGTGAAGATCATACTTAAATTTGCACAAGATAAGTTGATAATTACTTACAATGTTTCCACAAATTCATTTTTAGATAGACGTAAAGTAGGAGAACAGAAAACAAAACTTAAGTACACAAAATATTATCTCAATTATGAGAAGAAAATATTCAACCTGTTTGCTGACGCAATAAATGTGGTTGATATTTGGAGAAATCTAAACCCTAATTCTAGGGAATTTACCTGTCACTCTAAAAGCCACAATACTTTTTCCAGGTTATACCTATTCTTGATATCAGAAACACTAACATCTAGAGTTTCTAAAATGGCCATTTTGGAACCTACCTTGTCAGATCATGCCCCAGTGACACTAACAATTCAACTCAAAAAATCACGATCATTTAACTCTTTTTTCCTACATATTTATTGAATTCTGTTAAACTTAAGCTTTTTCTAGTTAAAGCATGGCAAGATTTCTGCACTTTTAACAATCACTGCAGAAATAATGTTCCCATTTTCTGGGAAACAGCCAAACTATATCTTAAAGCAGAAATGATTTCTTATATGGCAAACTTGAAGAAACAACAAACAGTTAGATTTAACGAACTATCAAATAATTTAAAAAATGATCATGCTTGTTACTTAAGTAAACCAAATAGAATAAATAGAAATAAATATTTTTTAAGTAAGAAGGAAAGAGACCAGTTTCTTTTGGCTGACGCTCAAGATTCCCTATACAAAAGAGCAGCCAAATTCACGAGGTATGGAAACAAGGCAGGGAAATTCTCTTTTCAAGAGGCAATCTCAAAAGAAATCCATAGTAGCTATTAAAAAAAATAATATTATTACCTTGGATCAAGAACAAATAGCTAATACCTTTCAGAGTTACTATACTGAACTTTACTCCTCACAGAATCCTCAGTTAGAGGACATTGATACCTTTTTTAACAGCCACGGTTCTTCCTAGGGTTTCAGATGAGGAGAGTGAGCGTCTAAACAATCCCATCACGATACATGAAATACTTAAGGTTATCACGTCATTACCTAAAGGTAAGACCCCAGGCCCGGATAATCTGCCTTTGGAGTTCTATTTGATATTAAAGGATGAGATTGCTCCAGTCCTAAAAGATCTTTATGGGTCTTATTTTGAAGACAAGGTTAAGATCACAGAGGATTTTAAAAGAGCCAATATTGTATTAATTCCTAAACCGAATAAAGACCCCTTGGAGGTAACAGCATATAGGCCGATATTGTTGCTTAACCTCGATTATAAGATCTTGATGAAGATAGTGGCAGAAAGAATGAAGTCAATATTACCGAAAATAATTCATCCTGACCAAGTCGGTTTCGTAACAGGGAGAACCTCTGAGAAAAATATAAGGAAAATTCTCCATGTAATCTCCTATTTCATGGCCAACAAATCCGCTCTGCCGGAGGCCTTCCTGCTATCTTTGGATGCAGAGAAGGCCTTTGACAGAGTGGAATAGCCTTTCCTGATCAGGGTATTAAGGAGCTATGGATTTAAAGATAACTTTGTTAATTTTATTGGCAAAATCTATTCAGACTCTAAGGCATCACTTCTGATTAACAGCGACATCACGCAATCTTTTACACTTTCAAGAGGCACCCGCCAAGGATGTCCTCTTTCTCCGCTACTTTTTAACTTGGTTTTAGAACCACTGGCCATTAGACTGAGAGATTTACTGCCAGGAATTAATAGGCAAGTCGACATTAAAAATCTCCTTATTCGCAGACGATCTTCTTCTTTTTGTTTCCCATCCAAAGGACTCTATTAATCTGGTAACGGATCTTTTAAATACATATGGTACCATATCGGGGTATAAGACCAATTTTCTGAAATCAAAAGTAATTTGGTTAAATAGGAAAAATGATCAGACTAGATACCAGTTTCTCGACTCAGATGTTTTGGAGTATTTGGGTCTGAAACTTTCTATTGATCCTGCACAATGCTATCGAGATAATATTCTTTCAGCTCTACAGGAATCCAAGGAAAAAATGAGGAGCTGGGCATCTCTTCCGGTTGCGCTTTCGGGTAAAATAAATGTATTCAAAATGTTTATAATCCCAAAAATGTTATACCCATGTAGAATGCTCCCCTTAATCAAAAAGCTAGACCTGTGGCGATTCAATCAAGCCCTGAGGTATTTCTTGTGGAGCGGACGAAAATCAAGAATAAAGTTAGATGTGTTATATCAGAAATTCTCGAAAGGAGGCCTAGATTTACCAAGCTTGGAACATTATAACCTTGCTACTATTCTTCGCTTCCCAATTGATTGGTTATTCCAATTATTTAAATTGTCTGATAAAAATCTCGAGGAACAATCTTGCTTTCCCCATGCTTTAGGATTTTTGGTTCATGCTCCAAATAAACTCTTAGGGAAAGAAATTTTTAACCATCCTTTATATAAAGATATTTTAATATCTTGGAGGAAAGTGATGAGATCTTTTGGCTATTCAACTAGTTTTTCTAAGTGGCTACCTGTTCAAGGGAACCACTTTTTTCCGTTAGGTAATCTAGTCAACGTCTTTAAAATATGGTCCCCGTTTAAAGATCCCACTATTAAAGAATTATTCGATCATAAATCTAAAAGGTTGTATAATTTTTCTGAATTCCAACAAATGAATCCAATAGTCCAGCTTAAACATAAATTTTATTTTTTGCAAGTCAAAAATTATGTCTATAAAATTCTAAAAATGGCCCCACAGATCTATCTGGAACATCCTTTATTAGATATTATTAAACCGGAAAAATGTTCACTATCTAGTATTTATAAAATATTGAAAACAATGGAGAGAAGAGATAATACATCAAAGCTAGCCTTTTACTGGAAGGAGATCTTAAATATTACTGATCCTTTGGACCAATTCTTTCGGAGTCTAAAAAAAGTTCAGTCACTAACACAATCAACCTACCTAAGGGAAACTCAATTTAGGCTATTTAATAGAGATTACTTAACACCACAACGTGTGGCCAAATGCTATTCTAAAGTGAAGAACCAGTGCTCTAAATGTTCCTATTTTGATCTAAATCTGGGCCACCTATTATGGGAATGTCCAAAGGTGAAGCAGTTTTAGTTAAAAGTAGCTCATTATCTTTCCCAAGCGGTAGGACTTAGAGTGACCTTTTCGATTGAATCCATAATTCTTCTCTCAGGTAACAGGGAATGGGGAAATAAAGAAAAATCTATTCTAACTGCTATATTATTGCTCAGGAAACTTCTGTTCATTAATTGGACCACCCCCAGAGTACCTTCTATTAAGGAAGTAAAAAACTTATTAAAAAACGAGGTAATCTTAGCAGCTCACGATTACAGTTTAGAAAACAAAAAAATAATAATTTTCTTAAAATTTGGAAAGACTTTATTGTCTATCAAGATACAAGCTTTATAAAGCATATACAAAGAATTAGTAATGTTAAATTGTAAGAGGTGGGGGCAGAGATGGAGTTTATTATATATATATTTTTTTTTTATTTTTTTTTCCTCCTCCAAGTTAATTATGATTGTTATGTTATAAAAAAAGAAAGTATAGTTTAGAATATCTTCTGTTACTTAGAGCAAACTACCCCTGCAGTGTATTTCTTTTTTTTCTCTTTTTCTCTTTCTTGTCTTTTATCTATTGATCTATTATCTTTTCATTTCAATAAATAAAACTTAAAAAAAAAAAAAAAGAAATTATATGGAATACTGGATTGTGGATGTTGTCAAGAAACAAACGCACACGGGACATTTTTCAAACGATTCACTGCCAAAAATGTATCAGATCATAATCTGAATTCAGCCCCCCTGGGTATCTGGTTTTTAACTTAAATATCCAGAAAACCTCTCTTTTACCCAGGAGTGCCTCACGATCACCCCCTCTTTCTGGAAGTGTAATCCTTTCAATACATGTCCAACTGAATGAATCAGAGCTTTTATTATGTCTTTGTGCAAAATGTTGCACAAGTGGGTTAATTGCTGTTCCCTTTTTAATATTTGAGAGATGTTCCCTGATCCTGGACCTTATCTCTCGTGTCGTGAGGCCCACATACTGTTTTTCACAAATGTTGCATGTTATTAGGTAGATCACAAAGGAAGACCTACAATTAAGGCAAGAAAATTTCTTAAAAACTTGCCCCGTGACAGTGGACTTAAAATTGTCCTCTGTGTCAACTTTCGCACATGCCACACACGATCTATTGTGGCAACGAAACATGCCATGCGTGGTTAGCCAAGACGATTCTCTTCTCTCCCTCTGTGGTAGTTTAGTAGGTGCAATAAAATTGCCAATTGTTTTTCCTCTCTTATACACAAATTTAGAACGTGCCGCTGTTAAATTCGCTAGAGCATCATCAGCCCTCAAGAGGGGGATGTGTTTCCTTATTATCTTACAGATTTAATTATATTGTTCGGAATAATCCGTAATGAAAAGGATGTTGTCTTGGCCTTCCACTTGCGTTTTGGTCTTCAATGCCTTTTTTGACATCAACAAATCTGCTCTATCCAGACCCTCTACTGTGTTGAAGGCCTCCTTGATTGTTTTATTGTCATAGCCCCGTTCTTTCAGGTGCCTGGATAATCCTGTGGCCTGTTGTTTGTAGGTCTGTTGGTCTGAACAATTTCTTTTCAGACGAATAAATTGGCCTTTGGCCACCCCTTTGAAAACACTTCTGGGATGGTTACTTTTGGCATGCAGTAGCGTATTACCAGAAATTGGTTTTCTGTATACATTTGTTGCCACTGCTTTGCCATGACTTCCTGAAAGAGTCATGTCCAGGTAATTAATCTGTTCCCCATTCCATGAGTGAAACTTAGATTCAAGTCATTTGAATTCAGATAATCCAGAAAGGTGTCATCCTGATCACCACGCCAGATGATCAGCAGGTCATCGATGAACCTTTTATACAGCACAAAACTCGAGCCGAAGGGATTTCCACCCCCATAGATGCGGCACTGCTCCCACCAACCCATGAACAGGTTGGCGTAGGATGGGGCAAACTTAGCCCCCATTGCAGTGCCGCAAATCTGGAGGTAGAACACCCCCTCTAACTCAAAGTAATTGTGCTGCAACAAAAATTCCATGACCCTAAGTGTAAACTCACAAAAGTCCGGATTGTCTCCATAGTACTTTCTCATATAAAAGGCTATAGCCTGAATACCCTTCTCATGGGGTATGGATAAGTATAAAGACTTTACATCTATCGTAAGCCATTTATACTCTTTGTTCCAGGTTATATCAGATTCAAGATATGTGTAGAATCTTTGACATAACTCCACAAGTCCATAACCATTGGCTGTAATATTAAATCAAGCCACTCTGACAGATGTTCAGTCAGGGACCCTATACCACTCACAATGGGTCTCCCTGTGACATTGGTTATGGACTTGTGGACCTTGGGGAGATGGTTGAAAACCGGAATAACCGGATTGTCAACCAGCAAATAGTCACATGTATCTGTGTCTAGGAAGCCAGCATGTTCCCCATCATCCACCAAATCTTTCAATTTCCTCTTGAAGTTTCTGGTAGGATCACCCACAAGACTCTTGTAATTACATGTGTCTTGGAGTTGTCTGAGGGCTTCATTCACAAAGGCAGCCAGGTCCATAACTACTACTGAACCCCCTTTGTCGGCTGCCCTTATGACCAGATCCCCATTTTTGTTCAAGTCTTCCAATGCTTTCCTTTCCATTAAAGATAGATTGTATTTTGGTTTGTTCATTTTGTAATACAAATTGGTCGAATCAGATTCCACCCTTTTCTGGAATTTTTCTATGATAGGGCCCCTACTATGTATAGGGTAAAAAGCAGATTTGCTTTTAAGTTTAGGATAGGGAAGTGACTCAGTATTAATTAGTGTGTCCCCATCGCCAACCAAAGATTCAAGTGTAGATAAACTACACAAATCTTGAAAATCAAAAATCTCTAATCCTGTGCAGTTGGTCCCACCCATAATAGGATTCCCTATAGTGTCAATTGTATCAGGTCTATTAGAAAAATGTTTCTTAAAAGGACAGTCAACCATTGAATTGTTATTGTTTAAAAAGATAGATAATCCCTTTATTACCCATTCCCCAGTTTTGCATAACCAACACAGTTATATTAATATACTTTTTACCTCTGTGATTACCTTGTATCTAGGAACCTTCTTCCAGCCCCCTGATCACATGACTGTGACTGTTTATTATCTATTGTCTTAAATTTAGCATTGTGTTGTGCTAGATCTTAAATAACCCCCTGTGCCTGAAGACAGTTTTATCTATATGGCCCACGTGTGCTTTCTGTCTCTTTGTGTTGAAAAGAGATTTTAAAAGCCTGTGATAAGAGGCAGCCCTCAAAGGCTTAGAAATTAGCATATGAGCCTACCTATGTTTAGTTTAAACTAAGAATACCAAGAGAAAAAAGCAAATTTGATGATAAAAGTAAATTGGAAAGTTGATTAAAATTAAAAGTCCTATCTGAATAATGAAAGTTTAATTTATACTTGACTGTCCCTTTAAGAGTTACCTTTCTGATGAACCTATTCACATCTAATAAGGTGTTAAATGAGGTTAAAGGAATTAGTTGGTACAAAATTCAAACCCATGCTCAGTACTTTTATTTCAGTGTTACTCAATACATGGGAGGACAGATTTATTACACTTTTTATTGATACCTCGTCTGTTTTAAGTTGGTTCTCAGTGTGTAACCTCCCTTTTAAAAACCTGTTGTATCTTCCCCCCCCCCCTCCTGATCCTGGGGGGGCATGGGAAAAACCTGATTCAACTCTATTTGTTCTCTTGAATTGGGTGTTTCCCCCACTCATGGTGTTGCTCCCTGTGAAATATATCTAGATGTCTGCATAGGTTTTTTTAAAATTGACGCTGGGTGAACTGCACTTTCTGTGGATCTAGAAACTCGTGGTTGTTCTCGAGAAAATGATGTTATGGGTGGGTCTATCAGAGAAGGACCAGTTAACATTTGTTGTGAGTACGATGTGGTAGATGTAAGTGGGGGAGGAGGGGGGGCAGTAGGCGCTGGGGTAGGTACCAATGGAGCGTTGTAAAACCCTTCTTCTCCTGAACTATCTCCTGGTGACTCAGTTTCACTGTCAGTAAACTGTATGCGTCTGTTTTGTCTGCCTCTTCCTCTGCCCCTGCATCTTCCTCTGTTGCCTCTACCCCTATTCTCTGAATGTCTCCTCTGATTATAGTCTCTCCTTCTCTGTGCCCTTTATTTCCTATTCCATACATAAACAGTATTGTTTGAATAGTCTAGCAGGTCCCTGATGTATTTATTGTGTTTACGCTCTAGTAAAATAGCCTTAGCTTCCAACACAGCATCTCTTAAAAGCATATCAAATTTTGCATAGTCACTCTGTCCACACCTCTTATTTAGCTCATCCTGCACCAAGGCAATTTTTGTTGATATATCTTTTAAGATACCCATTTTGTAATCAATAATATGATTCATAAGCTTAAAGGAACACTCTGTTAGAGTATTGTTCCATAAATTATCATCTGTAGTGAAAGTGGGATATTTTTCCAATCTTAGACCTTTAGGTATAATCTTAGCCTTCAGATAGGATTCTAATGACCAAATGTCCCATTTTGTCTTATTTTCTCTCAAGATTAAATCTTCCATTTCGTCAAACAAGGCAGATAAGGTGTATTTTGACCGGTCAAGTGTAAATACAAAGTCTGCATCCTGGTTGAAAGAGTTCCCCTCTCAAGTTCATTCCTTAATGAAAAGAAGGTCCTTACAGGCAATGGTTCTGTGTCATTCAAGGCATCCATATTGACCCCAAGTAATAAGTCCGTTCTTATTTAAGAATATGTGACAACATACACTTACACAAATATAAGACACAGGGAAATATGGCGTGACCAACCGCCTATAGTAACAAAAGCACAACAAGGAAGTCCCTGTACTTATATATTTTGCGATCCTGAGCAAGTAAACAGTGTGACAAAGTTCAGTGTGAGGTAGTGAGTTCTGTAAATTTCCAGGTAGTAAGAACGTAAATTGCTTACCCTCAGTCCTTTCGATTCAACCTTGTGGTTTGGGGTTCCGGTCTCACTGGGCTCACTGTCTCCTGTTGTGACCGTACCAGCATTGATTCATCTCACCAGTTTAGAAGAAAACCCCTTCCATCGCTACACACCGATCTATCTGCCAAGCCGTCTGTGGAGCTTACGTGACCTCAGTGTTGAACCGGAAGTCCTCTCAATTCGTTTCCTTTCATTGGTCCGCTCCACATTTCTCTTCAGGATTGGGTGAAAGTCGTCCCACGGACACTCCGTGAAGCTGTCAGCTCCTGTACTCACGGAGCAAGGTATGGGGGCATCCTCAAGACGCAAACTATTCAAACAGGAAAACTTTAAAGGAGCACAAAGTGAAAAAATGAATAAAAACAAGCCTGTCACACAGACCATAGTAGTACAAAAACAGTGAAGTTAGTATTAGAAGCACAAGCTGACGCATTTCGGCTGTTGCCGTAGTCGTAACTGCTGGCTTCAAGTTCTTAAACTCAACTTTTAAAATAAACCTGCTGCCTCTGATTGGTTAACTGTTAATTAGATCATTAGTCACACATTCTGCGAAGAATTAACTCTTGCTTGTACTGTGTCATGCCTAAAATAAGGACTCTGCTGGACCAAGGGTAAAAACACTTGTCAAATTTTGTTAATGCAGCTTTTGATAACAAAATTTTCCATGCTGTCCCAACTTTTTTTCAGAATTGGGGTGGTAGCTTAATCAGTAATATAGTAGCAGAACAAAGTATCACCACATACAGTCTCAGTGTAATTGTAATTGTTAAACTCACCGATCGTAATCAGTATCCAATAAGCGGAGGCAATGTCCTTAGTGAGAATGTTGCAATAGCTCCACTGCTGTGCGTGCTTGCCTCAAAAGGCACACTCCATCTAAATTCTCCTTAAGTCAGTGCAAACCAAACCACTGAATCAGCCATGTAGAGCCTCAGCAGTCGCGCTATAGTGTAATTATTATTATTATTCTTTATTTATAAAACGCCAACAGATTCCACAGCGCTGTTCATAGGTAACAAAGATAAAAGGACAGTACAATATGAGACACCAGACAAAATGTAACAAACAAATACAGGAGGAATTGGGAGCCCTGTTCCCGTGGGAACTTACAATCTAAATGGGTAGGAGGGTGAGAAACAGGAGGTGGGGACTGCAAAGGTGGGAATGATGTTAGTGTGAAGTTAGATGAGGGCAACTATTAGGCAAGTGGAATTCATTAGTTACTGATTTGGTTATAGGCTTCCCTGAACAAGAAGGTCTTTAGGGAGCGTTTAAAGGAGGAGAGGTTGGGGGAAAGTCTGACAGCACGAGGAAGTGCGTTCCAGAGGGTTGGTGCCACACGAGAGAAGTCCTGTAGTCTAGCATGAGAGGAGGTGATGGTAGAAGAGGCAAGGAGTAGATCGTTGTTAGATCTTAGGGGACGGGCTGGAGTATATTTGTTGATGAGTGAGGACAGGTATGGGGGGGGCCTGCATTGGTAAGGGCTTTGTAGGTCAGAGTGAGAATTTTGAATTTAATTCTGCTGTGAATGGGGAGCCAGTGAAGGAACTCACAGAGGGGTGCGGCAGATACAGAGTGTCGGGAGAGGTGGATTAGCCTAGCAGAGGCTTTTAGGATGGATTGAAGGGGGGAGAGGCGGGAGAGAGGAAGGCCAGTTAGTAGGTTGTTACAGTAGTCAAGCCGGGAAATTACTAAGGAATGGATTAGCTGTTTAGTAGTTTCAGCACTCAGAAAAGGACGAATTCTGGAGATATTGCGTAGGTAGTTGCAACAGGATGAAGAGAGCGATTGGATGTGGAGTATGAAGGACAGATTGGAGTCGAGTGTAACTCCAAGGCAGCGGACTTGGGGTGATGGGGTGTTAGGGGTAATATGAACCTGATGGCAGCCATCTTGTTCTTCGCAGCCATCTTGTTCCTCGCAGCCATTTTGTAATAAATAGACGTTATTATACTGGGTTATGATAGTTTCCTTAGCTGTTCGGCCTTGCCAATGTACCCTGGCCCGACGCCCAGAAGAAGATAGAATAAGATAATGTAAACAAGAGGGTTCAAAAACCTTGTTGTCTCCGCAGATGGTAGTTTGTTATGACTCTGTAAGTATTGTTATGAGAAACTCATATTCCAGCTTTTCCTGGTATTCTGCTCTGTATAACTGTGTAAGATGACGCGGTCCTAACGTGTCATCCCCTTAACCCTGTATGTCACTATAAGAAAGGCTTGCACTGTGCAATAAACAGAATTGGCTTTCGATCATAATGCTGTGTGGTCTGAGTCATTCTAAGGGGCCCTTATCAGATAATCTACATATGCCTCAGGTGGTACACTAGGCCCCAGGCTTTGGCCTGCACTGACACTTACCCCCTGGGGGGGACACCTAACATGGGGAGATAGTGGTGTCACCGACAGTGATAGTAAAGTTAGAAACTGGAGTAGAATTAGTTGGGGGGATTAGAAGAAGCTCAGTCTTGGACATGTTGATTTTTAGGTGGTGAGAGGCCATCCAGGAAGAAATGCCAGATAAGCAGTCGCTGATGTGGGAAAGGACAGAAGGAGAGAGTGCAAGGGTGGATAGGTAGATCTGAGTATCATCAGCATAGAGGTGATAGTTGAAGCCATAGCTACTAATAAGTATACCCAGTGAGGAAGTATAAATAGAGAAGAGTAGAGGGCCTAGAACAGAGCCTTGCGGTACTCCAACAGACAGAGGCAATGGAGAGGATGAGTCGCCAGCAAATGAGACAGAAAAGGACCTATTAGAGAGATAAGAGTGGATTCAGGAGAGGGCAATGTCACAGAGCCCAAGGGAGCTGAGAGTCCGTAGGAGGAGGGCATGGTCAACAGTGTCAAAGGCAGCAGACAGGTCAAGTAAGATAAGTATAGAATAGTGGCCATTGTTTTTAGCAGAAAGAAGATAGTTAGTAACCTTGGTGAGGGCAGACTCAGTTGAGTGTCGGGGATGGAAGCCAGATTGCAGGGGGTCAAGCAATGAGTTGGAGGATAGGAAGTGTGTTAGGCGATCGAAAACTAGTTTTTCCAGGACTTTAGAAGCTAGCGGAAGTAGTGATATGGGGCGGTAGTTTGCAGGAGAATTGGGGTTGAGGGAGGGTTTTTTGAGGATGAGGGTGACCTTTGCATGTTTGAAGGATGATGGAAATTAACCAGTAGTAAGGGATCGGTTGAATATGTGAGTAAGAGCTGGGGTGAGGATAGAGGACAGAGAAGGTATTAGATGTGAAGGGATAGGGTCAAGGGGGCATGTAGTGAGGTGTGAGGAAGATATTAGGGAACTCACTTCCCTAGTGATGGGATGTTGCTTCTGATGGTAAGTCTTGTGGTGGGATGTTGCTTCTGATGGTAAGTGTTTTGTTGAAAAAGTAGTCTGCCAAGTCTTGAGCACTAAAGTCAGATGAAGGGGGTGGTGCAGGTGGATAGAGGAGAGTGTTGAAAGTGGAGAAGAGACGTTTAGGATTTGAGGAGTGAGAAGATATGAGAAAAGAGAAGTAGTCGTGTTTGGCTAAGTGAAGGGCAGAGGAGTAAGAATAAAGACTGAACTTATAGTGTAGGAAATCAGGTTCAGAGCGGGATTTCCTCCAGGCACGTTCAGCAGCACGGGAGCATTTTTGTAGATAGTGTGTTTGCTGAGAGTGCCAGGGCTGGAGCTGATGACGTGGGGTTTTGCGTATTTGTGGAGGAGCAAGGGTGTCGAGTGCAGAGGAGTGAGTATTGTTATAGTGGCTAGTAGCAAGGTCAGGGCAGGATACCGTGGAAGTGTGGGGAAGGCGTTTTTGAATAAGGTTAGAAAGTTGGAGAGGATCCACAGTGTGCAGATTTCTACAGGTGAGGAGGCGGGGGGTAGAAATAGGTTTAGCCTGTACATTGAGATTATAGGTGAGCAGATGGTGGTCTGAGATGGGAAATGGGCGACAGGTGACATCAGAAGGGGAGCAGAGGCAGGAGAATACCAGATCAAGAGAGTGTCCGTCACGGTGAGTAGGGAATAGGGTGGATTGTGAAAGACTAAAGGAGTTTGTGAGTGAGAGAAGTTTAGAGGCAGCAGGGGTAGATGGGTTATCAATGGGGATGTTGAAGTCCCCTAAGATTAGAGCAGGTGTATTTGTAGAGAGAAAGTGAGAAAGCCAGGCAGCAAAGTTGTCAAGGAATTGGGAGGTTGGTCCAGGGGGGCGATAGATAACTGCCACCTTGAGGGAGAGGGGGGGAGAAAATGCGGATGCAATGGACTTCAAAGGTGGAGAAGGAGAGAGATGGATGAGGATGAAGGTGCTGATAGGAGCAGGAAGGGGACAGTAAGATTCCAACACCGCCACCATGTCTCTCACCTGGCCTAGGTGTGTGGCTAAAGTGGAGACCGCCGTGCGTTAGAGCAGCAATGGAAGCAGTGTCAGAGGAAGAAAGCCAGGTTTCAGTAATTGCTAGAAGATTGAAAGCGTTAGAAACAAACAGGTCGTGAACAGTTGTAAGTTTGTTACAGACAGAGCGTGCATTCCAGAGGGCACAAGAAAAGAGAGGGTATAAGCGCTGTGGGTTAATGGAGATGAGATTGTTGGGATCGTGTGACCTTGAGTTAGTATTGTGGGGGACTGAGCGAGATTTTAAGAGTGTGGTGATTGCTGCAGGGCCAGGGTTAGGAGAGATGTCACCAGAAGCAGTAGTAGCAGTGAGAGTGACAGAAGGTGAGAGTGAGACTTGTAGGAGTGTGTATAACTAGACACAGGAGAGTAAGATGGGGAAGTATTGCTAAGGAAACAGAGTAGTTCATGAGAGGACAGCATAGGTGATGAAAGGAGGGAGGGAAAGATTAGGATAGTGTGGGGATTATTGATGTTATAAGGGCATGCAGTGAGTTTTAGGAAGATGACAGACAGAAAGATCAGAAAGGACATAGAGAGCATTGTGCAGGTGTATAGTTAGAAAGGATTACCTGTTAGTGGGGTCTGCAGTTTCCCATCCAGTTTCTAAACTCCATTTCTTAACTCGGCCACTTATAATTCAGAGCCACTTTGAATCTCAGAGCCAGCTCTCAGCTGTATATAGTAGTAAAATTAGGGTTGGAATGATTTGATTCAAGGCAGCTGTGTTACAAGTAGACTAGTTAGGTAGACTGGAGTTACACACTTGTAAATTTGATGGGGGGGTGAGCAAATGGCTGGGGGATGCACACAGAAATTATACAATCGAGCTGATAACAATTATACAGAAAAAGTCATAAATTCAGACATCAGAGGAAATGGATACCAGTATATTGAAAAAAACATTAAAGGGACGTGGGATAACAACCAGGGCAAGAAATGCAGAGAAGGAAATGCATACCAGTATATTGAAAAAAACATTAAAGGGACGTGGGATAACAACCAGGGCAAGAAATGCAGAGAAGGAAATGCATACCAGTATATTGAAAAAAACATTAAAGGGACGTGGGATAACAACCAGGGCAAGAAATGCAGAGAAGGAAATGCATACCAGTATATTGAAAAAACATTAAAGGGACGTGGGATAACAACCAGGACAAGAAATGCAGAGAAGGAAATGCATACCTGTGGAGAGATGAGATGATGAATAGTTAGAACAATGCTTCATGTTGTTAGAAGAGCATTCTAGATGATAGCATTATGGATTTAACTCAATTTCTTAACTCGGCCACTTATAATTTAGAGCCACTTTGAATCTCAGAGCCAAATATAATGTCATCTAAACTGGCCCGGCAGCTGCCTAATGACTCCCGGTAGAAAAAACAAGTACTATAACAATAAAAAATTTCAAGAAGACATTAAAGGAAGAAAGTTAAAACACTTCACTTTTATTCAATCTGACAAGTAAAAAAATGTCAGCCCTGGCGAAGTGTCAAATTGCGGCACGAAACGCGTAGGCTGTTGGTCTGCATAGGACCTGCTGGTATCTTTGACTGCAGATCTATGAACATATTTTACTTTTCAGATTGAATGAAAGTTAAGCTAACCAGGAACGGAACTACAGGGGGTGCAGAGGTTCGCAACTGCGACTGGGCCCCTGAGGGTAAGGGCCCAGTTTTTTTTTCAATAAAAAACGTTGGCCTGCCACTGCCTGCACTGATATCATGTGAGTGTGACATGATGCTTCACTAGTGTCTCTGACTTCAGGGGTTAGTGTTTCTGTTTTACCATTGGTGTTTATGTGTTTGTGTATGTATGTATGTGACTGTGTGTGTATTTATGCATGTGTATGTGTATGTTTGTGGAACCAGCAAATTACAGACCTTGTTACTACAACATGGGGGGCCGGGGTAAACAGTCTATACAGTACCACTTTATACAGTATGGGGGGGGGGGCTGGACCATGTCAGGTAGGCTCAGGCCAGCCATCTCACCGGCAGATTACAGACTGTGTCACTGACTCACTATATACAGTACTGGTTGGTTAAACAGTGTCACTATATATAGTAATAGGGGGTCAGACCATCTCACAGACTGTGGGCACAGGGTACCTCCTTTTGCAGACATGTAATCTGATTCACCTTTTTTTGGGGGGGGGGGTAGGGGGGCCTTCTTAGATTCTTGCACCCGGGCCCTGTGGTTTCTAGTTACGCCTCTGGTTATAAATATCGTCCTTTGACGGCTTTTGGATTTTCTATTAATACACACACATTCACACACACACACACACACACACATACACACACAGATACACAGACATATACGTGCACACACACATATATATATAAGAGTTATGTTTATGAGAGAGGTAACGTTCTCACTTAAAAGCAATACAAATAATTGGCTTTGCCTGTCTCTTAAAGGAACATTATACTCAAAATGATCTATTATTGATGAGATGGCAGTATTTAAAGGGACAGTAAACACCTTGTGAGTACAAGACACTTCTTTTGTCTTGCTATAGAAAAACATAGCCAAGTCTAAACATTTTAAAACACATTAACACATTTTGTGCAATTGTTTTTTAGTAGCCAAACTTCACCCATAGTAGCCTCATTTGGAGCAGCCAATCCAGGCTTGATTCTGGAGCTGACAAGCCTAGACACTGTCATAATGTTAATATAAAGTACCAGGGCCGCCACTAGAAATTTTGGGGACCCTGACTAAACCATTGATTGGGCCCCCCCCCCTTGCAATTTTTGGTCATGTAAGTAAATAAACTGTGTTGGCACACAAACACAGAAATACACAGGGGGACACACAGAGACATTAAAACAGACCCACACTAACACATACAGACACCCATAGATACTAAAACACACTCAGATCCACACAAACACAGACCAACACTAACACATGTAAACAGACAGTAACACAGACACACAGAGACACTAACAAAGACACACACACAGATAATATATATACACACACAGATACACACCACACTAACACAAACACTAACACACACAAATAGACAGTAACGCAGACACACAGAGACACTAACAAAGACACACACACAGATAATATATATATATACACACAGATACACACACACAGAGTGCAGACACACATTAACACATACAGACGCACAGAGACACTAACAGACATTTACAATACACACACAGAGATACATACATAGGTTTTCACACAGAGATACAGACACACACATAGGTACACACACACAGTCAGTGCACATATTAATATGTTTAAATATAAAGAAGCTGAATTAACTGGCAGCAGTGGCCACTTACATTTAAGTTGGAAATAAATATATATGAGCATCTGCAGTGATCCAACAATCACTGTATATAATGTTGCATTCTAGCAGTGAAAATATCCACAGGAATTGTTTTCTAAACACATTCACCATTATGCAATTTATTTTCATTATTTGATTTGCCCTATTTTCCTAAAATTTTTCCACTGCCCTAGAAATACTGGAATGTATTGGCAGATATACATGTGCTCCTATAGTGATCTAGCAATCACTGTGTAGAATGTTGCATTCCAGCATTTCTAGGGCAGTGGAGAAAAAAACACACACTGGAAAAATTGGAGGGAATTAGGGAAATCAAATAACGAAAATACATTGCAGTTTTTTACACACATAATTATGAGTGAAATTCTTATATCAATGCCCCTTTATTGCAATGTTCTTATCAAGTAATACATATTTCACACTTCATTGTTTGTGATTAAAAACGTCTAAACTTCAATAAAAAGTGAACTTGGTTCTAACGATTCTGCTAAACAACAGGGAGCTGTTTGACTAAATTAGCAGTGACACAGCCATATAAACACACTGTAGTTCATTTTAAAATTAGCTTTTCATTTATTATATTTATTTTAAAAATCAGATATCAAAATGCACTTAATTTCATGCCCCTGATTATTCAGTGTGTAATAATTCTGAATATTATAACAGCTGGCTGCTTATTACGTAGGCTATATAATATATATGTATATTTTTTTTTTCCACAAATCACATTCAGCTAGGTTACAAGTTGTGCGTTCGTGTTTTAACACTGAAAAAAATTTGTAATTTCAGCGTTAAAACCGCACCGCAGCCATTACGCGTCTTGTTGGTGTAGCTGTACCGCAAGCCTTTTAGCCTGTAACGCAATGTCAGTCCCGCACTCAAAAAAATTACATTTTTTCATGGGACTTCCATAGCGCTGCCATTAAGAGTTTTGCGGTGAGGCTAAAATGCTTGCGTTCCAGCCTATACCCACAAGATCCGTTACGCCATCTGAGAGCAGTAGTTATGAGTTTTACTCAACAAAACTGTTACATAAAAATCATAACTAAACTGTTACAAAGTACACTAACACCCATAAACTACCTATTAACCCCTAAACCGAGGCCCTCCCGCATCACAAATACTATATTAAAGTTATCAACCCCTAATCTGCCGCTCCCGACATCGCTGCCATTAATAAAATGTATTAAGCCCTATTCCGATGCTTCCCGACATCGTCACCACTATACTAAAGTTATTACCTCTATTCCCCCGCACCCCAACATTGCCCACACTATAATAAAGATATTAATCCCTATTCCGCCGCTCCCCGACATCGCCGCCACTAAGTAAAGTTATTAACCCCTAAACCTCTGGCCTCCAACATCACTACCACTAAATAAACCTATTAACCCCTAAACCGCCAGCCCCCCACATCGCAACAACCTAAATTAAACTATTAACCCCTAAACCTAACACCCCCTAACTTTAACATAATTAAAATAGAGCTAAATTAAAGTTACAATTATTAACTAAAATAATTCCTACTTAAAACTAAATACATACATGCCTGTGAAATAAAACCTAAACTAGCTACACTATAACTAATACTTATATTGTAGCTAGCTTAGGTTTTATTTTTATTTCACAGGTAAGTTTGTATTTATTTTAACTAGGTAGGTTATTAACTATTTACTAACTGCCTAGTTAAAATAAATACAAACTTTTGTAGGGCATTGCCCTAAAGAAATCAGCTCTTTTTCTACAAAAGAAAAATACAAAGACCCACTAACATCACAAACCCCCACCCCCCCAAACCCACAAAATAAAAATAAAGTTAAACCTAATCTACTCATTGCCCTGAAAAGGGCATTCAGCTCTTTTGCTGCCCATTAAAAATTAAAAAATGTCTATTCTAAAAAAAAATAAAACCGAAACCCCCCCCCCCACAAAATAACAAACGAATTATCAAAAATAATAAAAATAATTCCTATTCTAATACCCATTACAAAAAAAAACACCCCAAAATAAAAAACCTAATCTATAATAAACTACCAATAGCTTCCGCTGGGATGAAGAAAATTCCGGTCCCAAGATGGATGAAGATGGAGCCATCTGGATGAAGATGCTGCCGGGATGAAGATCGTTCAAGCGGAACTTCAACAACTGTGAGTACCTAAAGATGGGTTAGAGTTAGGGTTTTTTAACGTTTTTTGGGGTGCTTTTTTTAGATTAGGATAGGCACTCTTAAAAGAGCTGAATGCCCTTTTAAGGGCAGTAAAAGAGCTGAATGCCCTTTTAAGGGCAGTAAAAGAGCTGAATGCCCTTTTAAGGGCAGTAAAAGAGCTGAATGCCCTTTTCAGGGCAATACCTATGGGTTTGGGGGGGTGGGGGTTTGTAATGTTAGTGGGTCTTTGTATTTATTTGTGAGCAAAAGAGTTTATTTCTTTAAGGGCAATGCCCTACAAAATACCCTTTTAAAGGCTATTGGTAGTTTATTATAGATTAGGTTTTTTATTTTTGGGGTGTTTTTTTTTTTTAAATGGGTATTAGAATAGGAATCATTTTTATTATTATTTTTTTTAGAATAGCCATTTTTTATTTTTAATGGACTGCAAAAGAGCTGAATGCCCTTTTAAGGGCAATGCCCATACAAATGTCCTTTTCAGGGCAATGGGTAGATTAGGTTTAACTTTATTTTTATTTTGTTGGTTTGGAAGTGTGGGGGTTTGTAATGTTAGTGGGTCTTTGTGTTTTTCTTTTGTAGAAAAAGAGTTGATTTCTTTAAGGCAATGTTTTTGATAATTTTGTTTGTTATTTTTTGTAATGGTAGGTTTTTTATTTTTGTAATGTTAGGTTTTAGTGTAAGGTAGCTTAGGTTTTATTTCACAGGTAAGTTTGTATTTATTTTAACTATGTACTAACTAGTCTACCTAGTTAAAATAAATACAAACTTACCTGTGAAATAAAAATAAAACCTAAGCTAGCTACAATATAACTATAGGTATTATTTAGTTAATAATTGTAACTTTAATTTAGCTCTATTTTAATTATGTTAAAGTTAGGGGGTGTTAGGGTTACGGTTAGGGTTAGGTTTAGGGGTTAATAGTGTAATTTAGGTTGTTGCGATGTGGGGGGCTGGCGGTTTAGGAGTTAATAGGTTTATTTAGTGGTAGTGATGTGGGAGGCCAGAGGTTTAGGGGTTAATAACTTTATTTAGTGGCGGCGATGTCGGGGAGCAGCGGAATAGAGGTTAATAGATTTATTATAGTGTGGGCGATGTTGGGGTGCGGGGGAATAGGGGTTAATAACTTTAGTATAGTGGCGGCGATATCGGGAGCGGCAGATTAGGGGTTAATAACATTATGTAGGTGTCCGCGATGTCAGGGGCAGCAGATTAGGGGTGTTTAGACGTGGGGTTTATGTTAGGTTTCAACGTAACATTTTTTTCCCCATAGACATTAATGGAGCTACTTTACAGAGCTTTTCATTCCGCGGTCCCAGGTGTTAGTTATTTTTCTGACACTCTCTCCCCATTGATGTCTATGGGGAAAGTGTGCACGAGCACGTCAAAGCAGCACTTGTATTCGCACGTACAAGGTGGCTTTTCTAAAACTTGTAATGGCAGCGCTATGGAGGGTAAAATAACAAAAGTTGCGTTCGTTAAATAGGTGATTGTTTTCTTTGATGAATAGAGCTCACAGCCAGAGTTATTATATGCTTTCTGTAATTGTATTTTATCAGTCAACATCAATTTCATATCCAAAGAAACAGACATTGGCGCCGATTTATCAAGCTTCAGGCTCACCGGAAACAGTAGTTATGAAGCAGTAGTCTAAAGACCCCTGCTCCATAACTTGTCCGCCTGCTCTGAGGCCGCCGACAGAAATCAGCCCAATCGTATACGATTGGCTGCGAATCTGCAGGGGGCAGCATTGCACCCAGGATGCAATGAGTGATGACCCAAAAACCGAAATGTTAAAGTGGCAGTTGTTGTTGGTGGGCGGGCGGGTTCAACCCCGGATGCAACAAATGATGACCCAAAAAACGAAATTGTAAAGTGATGGTGGTAGTTGGTGGGCGGCTTCAACCGGGATGCGAAGAGACAGTGGCAGCAGTGGAACGAGCAGGCGGGTGCAATACAGGGTAATATGCAAATTCCTTTTCTCTTGGTTCAGGTTTTCAACCGATCGCTCTTTATGGGGGTCAAGAAGGAATTTTTTCCCTTTGGTGCAAATTGGCAGCTATGCCTAGGGTTTTTTGCCTTCTTTGAGCCAAGAGACTTTTTTTTTTACATGACTGTAGGCATTAATATCACTAGAGGGGAAAATGGCAAATGATGGACCAAAGTTAAAGCATTTGGGGACATGATAAAAAGGAATGGCTTGGGGGCATTATTTTACATTGTCTTAAATTTCCATTACATTAAATAAAATTATTTTTAGATCGCTGCTTCATAACTTCTGTTTCTGGCGAGCCTGAAGGCTCGTGCGGAAACAGGGGCATCAAGCTCCATTTGGAGCTTGATAATTCTGCCCCATGGTCTATAGATAACCAGGATAAGGAGAGGAATAAGGATCTGCCCATCCCTAGACACTTTAAAGAGTGTAATAATGGCGAGGAGAAATGCCTCTCATATACAGGGATACAGGGATTGCAAAGGTAAAAACCAATTGGTGGGGCATAGATACACACAAGAATCTCCTGAAACTAGAGACTAAATGGATATACGAATTAAAAACTCTAACCCCCAGAGGTTTAAATCAGGAACTTCAGACTGAAGGGTTATAGAAGATTAGACTCAGCAGCTTGTTGATAGCAGCATATACAGGGATATAACAGTTAGTACTGACAGTACAGCAGCTTGTTGATAGCAGCATATACAGGGATATAACAGTTAGTACTGACAGTACAGCAGCTTGTTGATAGCAGCATATACAGGGATATAACAGTTAGTACTGACAGTACAGCAGCTTGTTGATAGCAGCATATACAGGGATATAACAGTTAGTACTGACAGTACAGCACTAGCAGCATATACAGGGATATAACAGTTAGTACTGACAGTACAGCAGCTTGTTGATAGCAGCATATACAGGGATATAACAGTTAGTACTGACAGTACTGTGTACAGCAGCTTGTTGATAGCAGCATATAAAGGGATATAACAGTTAGTGCTAACAGTACAGCAGCTTGTTGATAGCAGCATATACAGGGATATAACAGTTAGTACTGACAGTACAGCACTAGCAGCATATACAGGGATATAACAGTTAGTACTGACAGTACAGCAGCTTGTTGATAGCAGCATATACAGGGATATAACAGTTAGTACTGACAGTACTGTGTACAGCAGCTTGTTGATATCAGCATATAAAGGGATATAACAGTTAGTGCTAACAGTACAGCAGCTTGTTGATAGCAGCATATACAGGGATATAACAGTTAGTACTGACAGTACAGCAGCTTGTTGATAGCAGCGTATACAGGGATATAACAGTTACTACTGACAGTACAGCAGCTTGTTAATAACAGCATATAAAGGGATATAACAGCTAGTACTAACAGTACAGCAGCTTGTTGATAGCAGCGTATACAGGGATATAACAGTTAGTACTGACAATACAGCAGCTTGTTAATAACAGCATATAAAGGGATATAACAGTTAGTGCTAATAGTACAGCAGCTTGTTGATAGCAGCATATAAAGGAATATAACAGTTAGTGCTAACAGTACAGCAGCTTGTTGATAGCAGCATATACAGGGATATAACAGTACTGACAGTACAGCAGCTTGTTAATAGCAGCGTATACAGGGATATAACAGTTACTACTGACAGTACAGCAGCTTGTTAATAACAGCATATACAGGGATATAACAGTTAGTACTGACAGTACAGCAGCTTGTTAATAACAGTGTATAAAGGGATATAACAGTTAGTACTGACAGTACAGCAGCTTGTTGATAGCAGCATATAATGGGATATAACAGTGCTAACAGTCGAGCAGCTTGTTGATAGCAGCATATACAGGGATATAACAGTTAGTACTGACAGTACAGTAGCTTGTTAAATTAGTACATTGTTTTGCAGTTCTTATCTGTTAAAGCCAGTTAGGGAAATAGCAGGGTTAGCCTTGAGACGTCAGCAGGATGCGTTTTCTACTCTGCTATTTAGAAAAGTCACAATTTTCAGAGCAAAATTATATGAAAATGGGACAAAATAACTAATAAAAGTATATTGCAGCATTGTTTTACTACATATAACTAAACTGCTTATATTAAAATCTTAAGGTGACTTGTCTGCAGCCATATTCTAACATTCTGAATGAGTGTGATTTTATATATGCTGAACACTTTGTTGTTGCCATTGTTCTCAGTAGCCAAATTGCACCCACCACAGAGTGATGTAGACAAGGCATTCCAGTGTAATTTGTTAGCAGAATCTCCATTATTTTGCAACAAGAGTAGAATTTAAGTTTTGTTTATCTATCAATCAAGTACCAAAACCAGGAGATATTTATAAACAGCAATATATGTGTTTCCTTGTGTGTTGCAAGTGGGTAGAGGTAAAAGAGGGGATGGGGGAGTGCGTGGCTAAGAAGTGGCCATGGCCAGTCGCAAATTATGAAGATCCCAGTTCCTTCCCGATATTTTACAGGCTATCTTAGCAGATTTTCACCATTCTACTTCTCACCTACAAGACTCAAAAGCCTTATCAATCGCTGCTTTGATTAATGTCGAAATTGCACACTTTTGACTTCTGGGACCTGAACTAGCCTTCTGTGATCCTACATTCAAGACCTCAACACCCCCTCGGCCCTTTGGGTCGAGCAGCTCTGGATCTGCTGATAAAATGCCTCTTAAACTTAAGGCAAATATCAACAATAACAGGTAAATAACTTGGACTGCAGATTAACTACATACTACATATACTACACATACTACATATTGAGCTCCTACTACATGCTAGATTGGAGCACACTCTAAAGCCTGAAGAGTAAACTAGCTTCACGCTGATTAGACTTGTGCATGGCCGAAAAATTCGTTTCGGTTCGGATCGATTCAGATGTTTTTCGAATTTCAGTTCGGATCGATTCGAATTCGGAAAAATTCGAATGAATTTGTTTCGGATTGATTCGGATTTGAATAAATTCGTCTGGATTCGGTTCGATTTGGAAATTCGGAATTTTGGTATGTGTTAGGTGGGATGTGCTGTGTATTAGACTAGTATTATGTACTGTATATTAGGTGTAACCCATAGCAGAGTGATATAACCTAATATACTGTACAATACTAGTGTAATCCATGGCCATCCGAATGTAACGAACAAATCCGAACTAATTTGGATTTATTCGGTAGATTCGGTACTACCGTAATTTGGAAATTCGAATCGATCCGAATCTCCAAATTTAACAAATTCGGCCGAAATTTGATTCGGAACGAATCGAAACGCACGTGTCTAGTTAAAATGGAGGCTGATGCCATTATATTAATATACAACATGGAGGCAAGGCTCAATACTCACTTTCTCAAGCTTCGGGAGGTGATCGCTGAGGAGTGGAGCTCATTGAGAGAAGCCTGCGACCCTCTGCTTCGAGGAACAAAGCCTCCAGCTGAGCACACTGTGACCTACTGCTTGCCTCATAAGCGTGAGAACCTGTATTTGCTGCAGATCCGACAGATATTGAAGACCTCAAACATAGCGCTCCTAACAAGAGGTAATTTACCAGACAGTTTGTACCTGCCTCACCAGAAGACAGGATGGCCAGGCACGACTCTGGTAGCCAATGGACTATCTGGGAAGACACGGCTACCTTGTCATAAACTAAAGCACACAGAGTGAGTACTCCAGCAGACAGCTTTGAGGTCCAGAGCTCCGGGGTGCTTCCAAGTGATACAGTTGATACTGTGGACAACGGCACCTCCTTACCATCAACTGAGGGGGTACTTGTTTGGCAAGTGCTGAGGAGCATCCTATTGCTCTTGCAGGGAGTCAGTATTGAGAGTCAACACTATTTAACCCTTTTGACAACCAAAGCCAATTTGAGATATCCTGCAAAAACACGGTCTCAAGCAAATTTACATACCCACTGGAAGACACTACCTCACCACATACACCAAAAGAACACTGCATTACAACGAAACAGATCATTGATCGGCTAGGATCTTATCTATGGCATCATCCCTCTCTCAGAACTATCTCTAAGAGTCTGCCCTGCCAAGAAGTTGGGTGCTACCCTCCGACAACACCATTAGAGCTAGATTATATGACAGTCATGTACTAGAACTTACATCTGACTCCGGTAACCCATAATTCCAGAGGTTCTCCACTGTATTATCTCCTGGTGAACTAAAGCCAGATTAACATAAGAGGGTGCTTGTAAACACAAATAAGATGTAGCTGAATACGTGCACAATTTCCCCCCCCCCCCCCCCCTTTTCTTATTGACATAGTTCTGGGTTATATCAAGGTAGGTTACTTCTAGTATCCCTGCATCACTTTTGTATTCTGTTTGGCGATAAGGGATACCATAAACTTTAACAGTATAGCAGGCACTATTTTCCTTCTAGAATGTATGTTCTGATTCACAGTTGCTTAGTTACTATTTAAAGGGGTTAATTTTAATGCATCTAATTTAGGTGCAAATTGTTGTTGAGACACTACCTTAGAGAGTAGCACCGATTGCTATAACTAATTGAGATATAGTTTTTACCACTGACACTGAGCTCCCTACTCTCATTTAACATCTAGCCTCGCTGTCTGCGGCCGGGACGGCGTGGCATAGTATAAATTAAGATGGGGAGAGTTATTGAGAACTAGCTGGTGTTAAGTAACTGTGAAGAGCCACCTGCCTCAATAAGTAACTCCTACCGTATAAATGTACTATAGCTACTCCCTGTTCTGAGGAGCCGAAATGCCATGGGAACATTATCCCTATTAAATTGCTCAAAGTATGCTTCGTAACGAGTTAGAGCTTTTTCTTAAGAGAATGTGTCATTACCTGACATGATATCCGTGTACTCATATTTACTAATATGCCTTAGCACCTACAGCGTAACTACTTTACACTCTACAATGTGGTGCTTTAAACCATACTCAAATACTAGATACTTGTTACGTCAAAATCACCCATGTCCAATACAGATTGCCCCCCCCCCCCACAACAGCCTTTGGTAACTATAAGCCTTACAAAAAGGTTAATGGTGATTCCCACACTCCCAATCTTTTTGGCTCTGTTCAGGCTAACTTAACATATATGTAGTACTAAGTGTCATCTATAAGCTAACCATACAATCCTCAAAGTCCTAGCAATATTATCCAATTCTAGACAGCACTAGAGTCTCTTGATAACCACAGATACTATAGCAAGCCAAATCTGTTATAACTCTTAAACTGAATAAATGTATTCTATTGCCTTAAGTTACCAGTTTTCCTCCCTAAGGTTCTTGACACTTATTGGGGAACATGAGTTTAGGAGGAATCTATAAAAATATTTAAAATGAGGTTCCAGTTCCCTAGGTTCTTTCATAGAAGTTTATTGCTCACTTGTGGACCATTTCTAACTGTAGAGGCTGTGTAGTATCATATTGTCTATTAATGGTATTTAACTACTTTAACTACTCTGACTTTAACATCTACAGCCCTCTGTACTACAATTTGTGTACTTAATTTACTATAGTATACTTGGTTACATATTATGTGTTCACTCTCTATATCTGTGAAAGGATGTTCTTATTGTATTCTATCTTATAACAACCTCAATAAAAAATTATGAAAAAAAAGAGATATGTGAAGGGGCAAATTAAAACAGCACCACTGCTACACAGTTAAAGGGACAGTGTACTCTATAACTTATTTAACCGTAATGTGTTTCCAATAACTTGGTATACCAGCTGCAAACTTTAAAATGTATGGGTAATTGCTCCTTTATGTTTTTTAATGTGAAATAGCTATTTTTAATCTTGGGAACCACAGCCCACTAAAATAGGCTGATCTTGCAGGGAGAACAGATCTCATTATTTTATCACTCTCATCATTGTAATATAAACACAAAAACCTTATTATCTTTTTCTCTTAGTGTTTACGCAAAAAAAGAGAGAACAATAAAAATTTGCATTTTGGTACCTTTCTGTTCTACCCTTTACAGGGAGTGTGATTTCTTCTAAACCTTCTTGTTTGATAGCTTTTCAGGCATAGGCATTTGAATTCTTTGTTAGCAATTAGCATCTGAATGCGGAAGAAGGCGGCTGGTAGTGGCGTTTGGCTCTTTTCTGAGACGGATTTCTTCTTGTGAAAGTGCAACTCCAGATCTTAGCCAAATGACACGAGTGGCCGGCTTCTTCCTCATTTAGATGCTAAGGAAGCATCCGAATGCCCATGCCTATTAAAGGGACGTTCCAGACAAAAATGGACTCCACATGGATGCATTTCAGTTTTGAAAAGAAGCAGTTTTGTAATATACATGAATTAGCAAAAATGCTTCTAATAAAAGCTATAACTGTTTCTAAAGTGTATTTAAGTATGCACCGTGCGCCAGCATTTTACACAGGGCACTTGCTCAGGGAGCTATGGTACATTTAACATCTGGTCATGTTTGTTAATTGCTGACATGATACAAGCCCCACTGGTTTTCTGAACAGCTGCAGTATTTAGATTTCTGGGGCATTTAGAATATCTAACTATGCCTCACATGCACCTGCAGAGAAAAATGTTAGCACTAAAATAGTGATAACTTTTACTAGATGCATTTCTGCCAATACATGTATATTGAGAAGAAATCACTTAGCGCCTACTACTAGTTGGACCCTTAGCTCTGATGGGTGACCCCTAGTGGTCAGAAACGTTTAAGAAAAATCAGAAAATATCAAAGCGCCAGCGGACCGGCAGGGTTCAAAATGTGAAACCAATTTCTTCACAATTGGGTTAAAACAAAGTGGTTTATTCAAAATAATATAATATTAAAAATATTAAAACGTAGATTCTTGACAATTATTTGACAGTCTTAAACGGGTTTAAAACAATTGGTGTCCAAATTTGGTATTTATATAGTGGATTTATCTAACATGGATCCACATATTGCATTTAACAATATAAGGTGCCTTCGAAATGAACAATAAAACAAATGGTCCTATAGCAGTGTTATCTGTAGTAATTATGGATAACTCAAGTATGGTGGCTTGAAAACTTCCAAAAAAACCGATCCTATAACAGTGCTACCTACTATGGTTATCAGACCAAAAATAAAATAAAATAAAATAAAAACGATCCTATAACAGTGCTACCTCCTATGGTTATCAGACCGGTTCTCAGATTATACAATAAAGTATATGATTCTATGACAATGTTACCTGCTAGAATGTTTGCACAGTTAAAACAGACCGGTTATAGATATCTCTAATGCGGTTATGTTTGAAAGTAGCTTTTACACATGAATATGGCCAGAGTAGTTTTATCTCTCTGTGGATATTTTTCAAATAAGTTCCTTATGCTTTAAGTGGAAAAAATAGAACCGATCAACTGTACCTCTCAAGGATCAGTGACCGTTCTCCGCTAGCGGAAAGAAAAGAGGATGTGTGCTCATACACGCTAATTATGTGACAGGTTAATTCGTGAAAAAATCAAAATAAACAATACAAAATATAGAATTCGGTTGTTGCTATTTTCCAGGTCCCAAGTGCAGAAATGCAAAAAAATATATAGTTCTAAGTGGTAATACTAATGAACACTGTGTATCGGTATTTAAAACCACAAATCCAAAATATGGCAATGAAAAAGGTGTCTCCCAAATAATAAAATGTGCTCCAATGAATCCCTCAAATATCACTAGTGACCAGAAAGAAGTATTGATAGAGACTTCAAAAAAGCTAATACAATTGATCATTGAATATAGGGAAACACAAGTCATGAGGATAGATTCAGAAATTAAAGATAATGAATTGATCATTTTAAATTTAGAAAATTCGGGGCCAGAAGGCGAAGAGATAACAGAAAAGAAAGAGTCTCTAGTTAATAAAGTGAGTAAAATTAGGGAGGATATTATCAAAAAGAAAACTAAGAAACTGATGAGGGAAATAGAAAAGAAAAGGGATGAAGGATTGAATAATTTGCAAACTGAAGAGGATCAGAATGAGGAAAATATACTTAATGGTGATGACAATAATGAATCTAAGGTATGGACAGCTGTCACATATAAAAGAACGTCTAAAGAGAAGTCCAATTTGAAATATTCTGAGACACAACAACATACCCCTAATCTCAGGGACAATATGATAGACAATTATAAAGACAAAACAAATAAAGGACAAAGATTTAGTCACAGTGACCAAAGACGTGAATATAGGAGCCGACAGTATGATCATGGACATAGAAACTTTGGAGGTTACTATACTGACAATAGATATAATAGAAGGATGTATGAAGGGCCGTATAATAGCCCAAGGAGGAGAGATTACCATTATGAAGAGCCATATAATCACTCAAGAAGGAACAACTACCATTTTGAGGAAAGGAAAGAGAGAAGGGGATATCAAATGAATCCCTACGGAGATAGAGAAAGAGAACGAAATTATGAATATAGAAGAGAAAGAGAACGGAATTTCGAACATACAAGAAGAAACACTCATAGCAATTGGAACAATTGGAATCACTCTGAGAGAGATTGGACGAACCGAAAAATCCAAGAAAGACAGAACTATCAAGAAAGGGGATATTTCCAACAAAGACGGAATGATGAAAGGAGAGGAGTATCTGACCGAAATCACAACTATGAAAAAGGAGACGTATATGGTACACCAGGATATAAAAAGGAACAAAAGAGATCAAGTGAGGAATTTGGTAACATGAGACAAAATGAAACAAAGAGGGATGAAAGATCTGAAGGTCAAACTAGGATGGAGACTGGAATGGATCCACTAAATACTTTAGCATTGCCAAATCTACAAATACCCCACTCTTCTTCATCTTTTTTAGAGATGAATCATCTAAATCACAAAGAAGGGAAAGGGAATCAACCCATATCCAGGGCAAAAACAAAACCCATAGAGGGAAAAGGGGAGGCATCAAAATAAAAAAGAAAAAAAACGAAATACACGATGAAGTAGAAGAAGAAACGACTAATGAGGGGATATTCAATCTAAGTTCTTATCAATTGAATAAGGAGGAAAAATCCATCCTGAGACTAGGGTTGTCATTTGCACCTTCTAGAAGTCTAGATAAGTTCACTACCTTTGTGAACACCAAAGAGTTCATCAGAAAGCTGACTCTGAAAAGATTCTTTTTGAAATCTCCTCTTGAGAGGATAGGTACTGGATATAAGGAATATAACTCGATGTCGCAAGATGACGGTTATAAACACACCAATCTAAAGCCGAAATCGACCTTCTACCCCATAAGCCACAAGGGGACAACACTGGAAACATTTGAGACAGTGGTTTGCCGGGAAATACGAGATCTCGATCCTAAAAAGCTAGATCTGAGAAAGAAAAATCTATCTGGGAAGCAATTCAAAATAATAAAACAATTGGAACAGAACCAAAATCTCACCATCAAGCCCGCGGATAAGGGCGGTGGAATTGTAGTGATGGACAGAGTAAAGTACAACAACGAGACGGAGAGGATCCTGGGAGATGAGAACACATATCAAAAACTGAAAGAGAATCCCACCAGTATATACAAAAGGAAACTGTCGGATCTCCTTAAAGAAGCAAGAGAAGACAACATTCTGAACGATAGAGAGTACAATTATATCAATGTACAATTCCCAAGGACTCCAATAATATATCATCTTCCAAAAATACATAAAGATCTCGAAAACCCCCCCGGGAGACCTATCATATCGGGGATAGGGTCCTTGAGCAGCAATCTGTCTGAATATGTGGACAGCCACTTACAAAAATATGTGAAAGAACGTCCATCCTACTTGAGGGATTCCACCGAAATATTAAATCTCCTTGAAGATATCGAATGGGAAGAGAATTTCATTCTAGTTACATGCGATGTGACGGCTCTATACACGAGTATACCCCACGAAGAAGGGCTGAAAGCTGTAAAATTCTATCTGGAGAGAGATGAGGAAATACCATCAAGACAATGTGATTTCATATTGGACAGCATTTATTACATTCTACACCATAACTTTTTTTGTAATGATGGCAAGTTCTACCGACAGATATGTGGGACGGCGATGGGGACCAGGTTCGCGCCCAGCTACGCCAATTTATATATGGCGAAGTGGGAGGAAATCTTCTGGGAATCATGCCCAGCGAGCGCGGACCTGGTTCTCTATCGCCGTTACATAGATGACATCATACTGATCTGGAAGGGGTCTCAAGAAGACTTGGAGTACACCATCAATGTTATGAATCAAAATGAAGCTAATCTCCACTTTACATATGAGTGGAGCAGAACATCACTAACATACCTAGATCTGAATATAGAGGTGAAGGAAGGTGCCATTGAAACATCAACATACTTCAAAAAGGTGGACAGTAACAACTACGTCCACCAGACCAGTTGTCATCATAGGAATTGGAAAAGCAATATTCCAAAAGGACAATTCCTGAGGATGAGGAAGAACTGCTCGGACCCCCGAAAATGGGAGGAACAAGCACAAACAATAAAAGCCAAATTCCTAGAGAGATGGTATAAGGAGGAACTTCTGGATCAAAAGATAGAAGAAATCAGAGATATTGAGAGGAAGGAGTTGACTAAGTACAAAAACAAGGTCGACAAAATAGGCGATGACCAAATCCTAAATGTGCCATTAATTACTGAATACAGCGAAAACAGTAAAATTATTGAAGACATCTTTCGCAAACATTGGAACATACTTATGGATGACGAGATCCTTGGAGAAAAGCTACCACGAAGACCAAAATTTGTGTATAGAAGAACTAAGAACCTAAAAAGTAAACTCGCTCCAAGTATACAAAAGAAAAAACCATCTGAAGTAAAAGACACATTTGGAAAAACAGTGAGGGGTTTCTTCCCCTGTCACACATGCAAGGCATGCAAAAGTGGTATAAAAACCGCCGAATTCCAATCCCATAATAGCTCTGAAAACTTTAAGATAAAAGACCTGATTCGATGTCAGGACAAGAACGTAGTGTACATACTACAATGCCCATGTGGCCTTGAGTACGTGGGACAGACGTCTAGGCCTTTGAGGGATAGAATACGGGAACACCTTCTATGCATTGAGAAGCACAACAAAGAGACGGCCCTATATAGACATTTCTCCGAGAAACACTGTGGGGATATTAAAGCATTAAGATATATAGGGATACGGAAAGTGCCAAGAAATTGGAGAGGTGGCAACCATGAAAAGCAATTATTGATTGAAGAATCCAAATGGATATTCTCCCTCGATTGCCTATATCCAAGGGGGCTGAATAATAAGGAAGACTTGTCTCACCTCCTAAATAACAACTGAAGACTGAAGACATACATCTCTTGAATGAACTGAAAACGAACGTCACCTCCCTCTCTAAAGACACCCACTTACTCAGTGAAACAAGAAAAGGACCTGACGGCAACCCCCTACCCTCTCTCCCCCCCCCCCTCTCTAAAGACACCCACATACTCAGTGAAATAAGAAAAGGACCTGATGGTAACCCCTTCCTGACTGAAAATATGTAACATTTTTCTTTGAAAATATCCACATAATGAACGATAGCCCTTTCCCTGTTAGGAGAATGGCAAATTAGCCTTATTCCATCTATTAGATAAATAAAGGTAAAGCCTATTTTTCTAACAAGACATAATATCCTAACATATGAAGAATCCCCAATAAGAAGCTGGGTGAGATTTATTAAGGAAGGACCCCAGTAGAGTCCAACGATCTCTTTATGACCATTTATGGTAACCTAAATTGGGACAGCAGCAATCTCCTTTCTAATTTATGAAGGCTTCTCGCAAAGGACTAAAATAAACTACAAATCTATGACAATTTAACTAGAAAATATAGAAGATTACATCTCCTATCTCTCTCTATGTAAATCTCTCTACCTCTGAGACCATAATTATAAAGTATCTCTCACCATGGAAATCTCTCCATCCCTGAGACCATAATTAAAAAGTTTAAAACTTACAATTTATATCATGTATATGATCAAACCTATTTTTATACTAGAAGAGTCTCCTCGTAAGAATAGAGGACCTCTTGGAAATATCTCCACTATTTCATGATCACCTCAATTTTATCAAGCAGATCTGTTAGAATTGTCCAGTCTCCCCAAAGAAATTAGGAAACACTCTTACTAAGGCCCCAGAGTGATAAAGTAATATTGGCAATTTATGAAGGAATCTGGAGCAAGAAGAATAGACTTAGTATAATAAGTATATGAAATCCATAGACCATAGAATATCCCCAAAACAGGGACTCAAAAGATTAAATGTTTTTAAGAATGGAAGCTCCAAGCAAGTAATAACATAACTTTGAAATCCACGTTAGGGCTCATATAAGTGGATAATGAAGTCTTACAAACTACTGTCTCACTCATACCAAATAGAATAAACATTAGACTTAAAGGAAACGTCGAGGCTGTATGCAGTATAAACCACTGCCTCATCCATAAGAATGGAATAAATATTAGTTCATATAAGATAAGGTAAAAAGACGACTCCCCGACTGATATATATATATATATATATATATATATATATAAGTTTAACTTTCCCCTCCTCTACTTCCAATATAGGAGCAAATCGGATCCCCAGAACAAAACCAATCAACCAATAATTATTAAATAATAGGGATATAACCAGAAAAATCAGAAAATGAAGTAAGCCTTTTAGCCTCTAATTTTTAATTTTTAATTGTAATCGGTTATAGATAAAACATCGTAGTAATAGAATTCTGTTAAAATTGAAAAAACTCTTTAAGCACCACCAAAAACTTTCTAAGTACTTACTATGGCAATGGGCTCTTAATGGAAATTGAATTTCCACAATGGTAGTGAATGTATTTGAAGCAAAAATCAATGAAGGTTGGGATTACCGATAGAGGTAATCCAAAGTGCAATGTAAAGCAGAAATCTGAATTATATATAAGCTAATCAGACAGCCGCAAATATATGCCCCCCTTTTTGTTGTATACACTCGGCAGGAAGGTAATAATAAATAGCATTATACCTGAGACGCTACTAAAAGTATTAACACACTCAACTTTATTACATACAATATGTAGGAAGGGAATAATACACAACACTAGATTATGGATGCCATCAATAGGATTATCACAGTTCATCAAGCCGATTGGTGAGCCAAGAATTATATGTTCTCCATTTTATAGTACACAGTAGATTGGAGGAAAAGAATATAGCATTGAAAACAGCATATAACAACTGCATCCGAAGCGTGACTAATTGAAGTAACACATAATCAGGCTAATCTGAAAGCCGCAAATCATTTGTCTCTTTCCTCTATAATACGAATCCGATTGGGAAATACAAACATATAGTACTTCAAGAGTGAATACATCATTTCATTAAAACAGCCAATAATAGCAAAGGAAGTGGGCTGTAACTTTAAATATTTTCCTTCACACACACTGAATCACGAGCCAATAAGGTTTAACACACCGTACACACCTCCATTGTTTGAACCAATCAGAAAGGACCTATGCGTGAACCAATGAGATTAGGAGAATATCGGACTAGCACATTAAAAGTAATATGAACCACTCAAGTTTACATAGTATTAATATTAAGACAATGTGTGGTAAAATCAGATATAATATCAAGCAGATATGATCGTATAAAAGCAATAAGTATTATAAGCCCTAAGAACCGGAAGTACTAAGAAATCTATTCCGGGATCAGTATACGGGCATTATTAGTAAGGGGTATTTAAAGACCCTGAGATTTACATTAAACCAGTCTTGAAAAAGGTCTATGTTTGATCGAAACGCGTCGACTGGTGAGTAGCATTCCAATTTATATATCTGTTTGAAAAACCATCTGCACTATTATTATTTCTTTTGGCAGAAGGAATAAAAACCTGGGTGACGCTGGAGCTGCAAATTGTCTACTGACGCTGAAGCCCAACCCCCGCTACAGGCAATTATACCTCACATAGACTGATAAACCACAGAAAGAGGAATTACCTTAACTTGGAACACTTTAACTTTGACTATTAACGAAAACATTTTAGTTATATTTTGATTTTTTGGTTATTATTTTGGCGGCTGCAATCATGTTGGTCACTAGTGATATTTGAGGGATTCATTGGAGCACATTTTATTATTTGGGAGACATCCGTGGATTGAGTTTTGATTTTCAACACACTTTTTTAACACCTTTTTCATTGCCATATTTTGGATTTGTGGTTTTAAATACCGATACACAGTGTTCATTAGTATTACCACTTAGAACTATATATTTTTTTGCATTTCTGCACTTGGGACCTGGAAAATAGCACCAACCGAATTCTATATTTTGGATTGTTTATTTTGATTTTGGCACCAACCGAATTCTATATTTTGGATTGTTTATTTTGATTTTTTCACGAATTAACCTGTCACATAATTAGCGTGTATGAGCACACATCCTCTTTTCTTTCCGCTAGCGGAGAACGGTCACTGATCCTTGAGAGGTACAGTTGATCGGTTCTATTTTTTCCACTTAAAGCATAAGGAACTTATTTGAAAAATATCCACAGAGAGATAAAACTACTCTGGCCATATTCATGTGTAAAAGCTACTTTCAAACATAACCGCATTAGAGATATCTATAACCGGTCTGTTTTAACTGTGCAAACATTCTAGCAGGTAACATTGTCATAGAATCATATACTTTATTGTATAATCTGAGAACCGGTCTGATAACCATAGGAGGTAGCACTGTTATAGGATCGTTTTTATTTTATTTTATTTTTGGTCTGATAACCATAGTAGGTAGCACTGTTATAGGATCGTTTTTTTTGGAAGTTTCCAAGCCACCATACTTGAGTTATCCATAATTACTACAGATAACACTGCTATAGGACCATTTGTTTTATTGTTCATTTCGAAGGCACCTTATATTGTTAAATGCAATATGTGGATCCATGTTAGATAAATCCACTATATAAATACCAAATTTGGACACCAATTGTTTTAAACCCGTTTAAGACTGTCAAATAATTGTCAAGAATCTACGTTTTAATATTTTTAATATTATATTATTTTGAATAAACCACTTTGTTTTAACCCAATTGTGAAGAAATTGGTTTCACATTTTGAACCCTGCCGGTCCGCTGGCGCTTTGATATTTTCTGATTTTTCTTAATACATGTATATTGCAAATATGTTTCTTTCTAAAGATGTAATTCATTCATGTGCATTTAAATTTTGACCGGTATTCTGTCGAGCACTCCAATTTGTTGAAAACTCCAATCTGACGTCAATTCCGGTATTGCCATACATCTGATTGGTCTGTGCCCAGTGAGTGACAGGATTCATAACCAATCAGATAGGCCCTGTAATCACCTATCTTCACTATCTATTTTGCCTCTGCCTGGGGGGTTCAAGGGGGGCAAAGCCCCCCTTATAAACCTCATTCCCCAAGGTTTACTTGGGGTGTATGCCAAAGGGTCTGCGGTAGCCCCCCAGAGGCAAAACAGATATTAAAATAAAAGAGTTACCGGAAGTGACATCAGATTGGAGTTTTTGACGAATTGGAGTTCTCGACAGAACACCGGTATGTTCCTTTAAGTAATGAAATTGTCAGTATAGGTGGGGATACAACAGGCAAAACATATTTCAAATGACAAAATAAAGGAGTAATTATTTAATTATAGTCTTGCAATAAAATGGATCTTTGGGAACACATTAAAAGGGAGAAAAAGTGAAACCTAACTAATTATAAGACAATTGTCACTCTTTAGAAATGTACTATATGTACTCTGATTTCTGTGAATCGTTATTGACCACATATTACAATTATTAAAAGTTGTATTTTTGTATTTGCTTAGTAGCTTGAAAAAGCCGCACTGCCTGGTCACAAACTAGACTTTTACTGTCACTCTGCCCATGTCCAGTGACTACTGTTGCATCATGGCCTTTGTAGTTCTTCGGAAATAAAAGCAGGCCTGGACTATACATTATTTGCTGACATGGAGCTGGAGTTGTCAGTGTGTCCGGATTTTCACCTAATACGTTAGAGAAAGCTGACTTGCATTACATTCTGGAGGTGCGTGGCTTAAACACCGATTTAACACCTTGATTGCAAGAGAAGACTAAGATTCTACAACTTTCTGGCAGCCAATGAGTTAAGCAATGAGCATGCGGAAAGGGAAGGGTTAGGATCATAAACCCTCCTCCCACTCTCATAAGTGCACAGTCCAGCCCTCCCCCTGCAGCAGCCCCAGCCTGGCCTGGGAGGCTCTCATTATGCACACAGGGCAGACCGGGGCTGAGCCGCTGGTAGTCAGCAGTGCTGAGGCTACTGACTGGCGTGTGTGGTGAGGGGGACTTGCTGAGTCACAGGTATGAAGCATGTTGTGTCCCTGAGTATTTGTGTACTGAGTCTGGTGACACTCTGCCTCCGTGCCTTGTATAGTATGAGTGTATGTGTCTCGTGTATATCTTACATTACATGCGTGTCTTGTGTGTAACTTATGTTTTTGTCTCCCTAAGTATCTGTGCACTGGGTCTGGTGACACTCTGCCTCCGTGCCTTGTATAGTATGAGTGTATGTGTCTCGTGTATATCTTTCATTACATGTGTGTCTTGTGTGTAACTTATGTTTTTGTGTCCCTGAGTATCTGTGTACTGGGTCTGGTGACACTCTGCCTCCGTGCCTTGTATAGTATGAGTGTATGTGTCTCGTGTATATCTTACATTATATGTGTGTAACTTATGTTTTTGTGTCCCTGAGTATCTGTGTACTGGGTCTGGTGACACTCTGCCTCCGTGCCTTGTATAGTATGAGTGTATGTGTCTCGTGTATATCTTACATTACATGTGTGTCTTGTGTGTAACTTATGTTTTTGTGTCCCTGAGTATCTGTGCACTGGGTCTGGTGACACTCTGCCTCCGTGCCTTGTATAGTATGAGTGTATGTGTCTCGTGTATATCTTTCATTACATGTGTGTAACTTATGTTTTTGTGTCCCTGAGTATCTGTGTACTGGGTCTGGTGACACTCTGCCTCCGTGCCTTGTATAGTATGAGTGTATGTGTCTCGTGTATATCTTTCATTACATGTGTGTAACTTATGTTTTTGTGTCCCTGAGTATCTGTGTACTGGGTCTGGTGACACTCTGCCTCCGTGCCTTGTATAGTATGAGTGTATGTTTTTTTTTTGTATCTTTTATGTTAGTGTGTCCTTAAGTATTTGTGTTGGTTCCTTGTCACTGTGTGTATCTTGCAAGTGTGTCCCTGAGTGCTGGGTACATCTTGCATGTTGTATCCCCTAGTATGTGGAGTCTAGTTGCTGTGTGTATTTAGTGTCTTGTGCATGACCTACATAGAATGTCTGTCTCTGTGCACCAGAGCATGGTGTAAGGCTGCACTATATTCTGTTTGTATAGTCTGGATGATGTGCATCAATGTGACTGCGAATAGCCAGGTCATTTAACGCCTGGGTTTAATTACGTAACTTACATACTTGTCTATTTTCATAGTCTCTCCCATTTCTGAAGGGTGCCCTTCAAGTTGGCAGTGTCACTTGTCTGTATGGCTTACTGCCCACTACTACCCTCTAGCCCTTGCTATGTATTTGTATAATTCTATCTGCAACACAATATTGTGTGCCTGACTGTTTATCATGAATTTCCTGCTGTTTCATTGTGCACCTATCTGTGGCTGTCATGGGTACTTTATGTTTTCTGCGTAGTACCATTGTCCCACTGATAATGGTCTGGGCACAGTGCTAGTATCTTTTTAGGTATCGTGATGTTTGCTCACTTTACCATGTGAACAAGCAAGCTCTTGGTGCACCCACCTGTCTGGGTATGGTGTCTGTTTTGTGGTTATAGTCTGTGCAGTGTGTCACTAAACCTTTCCTAAATGGACTGTTTTCAGTTCATTACTATCTAGGATGTTAATGTAGCACTGGGATTAATTTAACATCTGCTATCTTTGGTATGGAGCTAGTCGCTTTGGGAACTCATTGTTGTGATTTTATTACTGGAAATCACAGTAGGGACCTTAGTGTGTATTAATCTGACCATATATTTGTTATCCAGCTGTCTCACACTTGCTTAGTAGGGATACATTAGAAATTAGTTTTTCAGTGCTAAATAGTTTAGTGCAATTTGTTTGTTATTCACTGCACTGTTTTTATGAATATCTGGATCTTCAGGATTGCCAATTTAACCCTTAGGCAAAATATTGCAGGTAAGAGGTTACTATAGCAAGTTTCTGCCGGGCTCCAGTGTTTGCTCATAATTTGGCACTTTTTCTGTCCGTTAACATCTCCAGTTCTAACAATAAGTGCAGAGTTCCTGTTTGTTTCACCAGGAAGTAAGTTTTAGTCATTGTTGGCTATCCATAGGCTGTCTGTTGTGTAAACTAGGTTTCACTTTTAATTTAACATGTTTTTTTTGCAGTTAATAGTAAATTGCACTTTACTTATTGCTTCACTGATGATGCAAACTAACCAAGCTTTGTTTTCATAATTTGCAGACAATATTTGGTTATTCATTGGCATCACACACTACATGCAAATATAACATTTGCTGATGTCATGGACAACTTTTTTTTTCCAATTTTTTATTTTTTTGTTGTGATTAGTGCAGTAGTGATATCTTTCAACAAATGTAAATTAATGCCAAGTAATGCTTACCACAGTACTCCAAAATGGCATGCTGCAGTTTACAGAAAGGCTTAGAGGTTTTAGGGATATGTAGGGGTTAACAAATGTTAAACTTAACATCACCGTATTTCAACAAGCCATCCTACCTCTTCTGCAATGTTGTCACTATTTTCATTTGTGGGTTGAACACATAAAGCCCTACTTAGGAACTGTAAACAAGTCAGAGGGGCATTTGCATGTAGTAAACAATAACTTGTGGCTTCCTGAGTGAGACTTTACCTGTGTTGCATTAAGCACAGTCATCTAGGTGCAGTAAAGCAAAAGAATACCTGCTTTATCAAATTGGAGCATGCCATTTTTTTTTTTTTATTCTATTTTTTTTCATCAGAATGTCCCTTTCAAAAATATGCCAAGGGAAAAATCATATAATTTTTTTTTTTTATATTTACATTAAATAAGTTGTCTATAGAGGTCCAGAGGAAGTTAGAAACCTAATACTGGTATATCATGGTATGTTAGGGTATTTACACTGGTTACCAAGAATATTAGCTCCTTGCTTTCAAATAGGGCTGTGACGCATTATACAAGAATGCATTGCAGTCATTAATGGCACCCAAAAGTTAACCCCCCCCCCACTTAAAGGTACATGAAACCCAAGATATTTCTTTCATGATGCAGATAGATCATACAATTTTAAACAACTTTCCACTTTTATAATCTATATGCACTACTGGGAGTTTGGTGGCTGCACATGTATGCATCCTGTCGTTGGCTTTCACCTGTTGGAAACTTTTGCACCTACCTAGGTATACTTTTCAACAATGGATACAAAGAGAATGATACAAATTAGAGAATAGAAATACATTTGAAAATTACTTAAAACTGCATGCTGTCTGATTTATGAAAGGAAAAAATGGGTTTCATGTCCCTTTTTAATCATTATTATTGAGAAATGAGTGTGGAAACCGCAGACATTTGGCCTTTTGTATTAGTATGTGTTCAATCCCAAAAAAACAATACATTTCTTAATAAAAAAAATTCTTTTTTTTTTTTTGGCCTTTCTCATGTGATATAAACACTCTAAGGTATTCTTTGTTTTCTAACAAATCGGATTACGTCATCTGAAAATAAACAATGGTGATCTGACAAATTGAATTCTTTTCTTGTTGAATGTCTTCTGTGAGTTTTTGTTTATTTAGAAACTTATTGCAATTTATACCCACTATGTTTACTGGGTGTGTATTCTTTATACAGAGCTGGGGTTTCTTCACATGTGTAAAAACAATTCTTCTCTCCCTGACTAAAATATAACCCTTTTTGTGCAGTTAAATATAGATTTACTTTGTGTAATATTGTTCATCTTTTGCAGTATTTCCTTCTGTGCCTTTAAGAACTTTGCACTGCTGTCTACAGAGAGAATGGTGAGAATCTCCGGTGTTCCAGGAAGAATGCATTTTTTCCGGATATCGTATATGTCCCAGAGCTACTAACAATTGGAGGGCACTGCAAGAAAGGAAGAATTGCTCTTGTTGATTTCAGAATATTTTTTTTTTTTTCCCTGCAGCTCTATCAAGAAGACAACCAATATGATTGCGTTCCCTTGGCCAAGATGAAGCCAGGGACTTTCTCATTATCCTGTGCCAACTTCGCTGGCATGGTATTGTTGTTTTCCCTTAAGGACCAGGGATGCTGGGAAACAATCAGACCTTTTTAGCTTTTCTACACATTTCCTCAATTGCTTCATCAAGGGGATTTTTTTAGCTATTTTTTTTTTTTCTCAATTTGCCCAAACATTAACTGTGAAATGGAGATGTGTAAATCCCAGAAACTTTATTCACACCGTTATCCTCTCAGAAGGTTTGCATCATGGTTTACTGACTAGACATGAAGTTCGCAGATGGTTTTTTATCTTGACTTTATTTATTTTATTTTTTTACACATACCTAGCTATTAATTTTTAAATAGTTTTATTTTTGTATGTATATGTTTTGTAGCCACTTGTGTTTTGCGGATGAAAGGGCTGGATGTCATGTCTTGGCTTGGTGAAGCACAGTGGTTTGTTCTGGGATCCGTATTTATTGCAGCGCTTGTCACATTAGCTGTGTATTTGGGTCAATATGCTTTTGGCACATTCTGGACACGTAGAAGGTTTCTGGGTTCTAGTGCACATGGGGAAACGGATTCTTTGCTTTCTTGGATTTTGTCTCTAAGTAGCTGGAGGAACCAGTGGTTGAAAGCCTGGATAATTGCACTTAATGATGAAGCTAGCAAAAGAGGTGTAAGTATTTTCTTATTTATTTAATTTTTTTCCCTGTCTTAGCTGCTACTCTGTCAGCAATTTGGCAAAAGGAAGCTACACACAATTAGGTATACAAAGAAAAGATAAACATTGAGAATAATATTTAGATATGCTTTAAAAATTCTATTAGTTTAATTATTGGGGGGGGGGGGGGGAGTTACAAGTTTCCCTCTCTGCTGAGTCCGTTTAGAGACGGCTATAAATGGGACACTAGAGTGTGCAACCAATAACCATGTGGAATATAGCGATGTTGAAGGAACTTTACACCCTAAATACATTTTATAAGCATAGTATTGCGGTTATTCCCTGACACCCTCCCGTCATGGGTGCTGCAGTTTTGAAATCTATCTTTCACAGCATTGCAGTGCTGCTGTGTTTGCACATGTGCAGTAACTCTCCTTTAGATACTTGCAGTGAAAACTTAGGTTCCAAAATGGCAGCATCCATAATTAGAGGGAGATGCATGAAATGTATTTAGTGTTTGATGTCCTTTTTAAGTCTGGAGTTTGCAATTCCACTTTTAAAATCCAAAATTATTTTCATAATTAAAACTATAGGAAAATGGGACACAAAAATGAAAATATATTGCAAACTGATTTTCCCACATATGATAAAAAATGTATTTTGCATTCTCAATGTTTTAATGTCTGTGTTGTTGTGTTTTTTTTTTTTTTTTTTAAACTGCAGTAATAAAATGCTCTGATGTGCTAGAATGTTATTGCAATATTGCTTGCAGAGAACTATATTAACCATTTAACTCTTCTGCGGTGGTTAAAGTTATTACTGATCCTGAGCTGAACATGACTGCTGAGCCAATCAGTGGAGGGTTATTATTATTCTTTATAAAGCGCCAACAGATTTCGCAGCGCTGTCCATGGGTAACAAAGATAAAAGGACAGTACAAAATTTAACAAACAAATACAGGGGGAATTGGGAGCCCTGTTCCCGTGGGAACTTGTGTGTATCCTCCAATCACCAGTTGTGTTTAAACATACAGTTCTCTACCAGCAGTTGTGCAATAAGATAATGCTTTGGCCCATTAGATAACTTAATTATTTCTTCTTTATGGCCCTTTAGGTAATAGTTTATACTAAGTGTTTGCAAATTTGCACTTTGTTGTGTTTTGGAAAACCGTTTTATAATTCCACTTTTTGTTTAGACTGATTAGGTTTACCAGCAATTCTATACAATATTACTGAAAAACACATCTAAATGTGCCAACTATTTTATTAAGTGCAATTTTAGTTTTATAGGTAATTCACATACTTCCCATTCATACTATTTTATTAGGATTATTAAAGGGACAGTAAAGTAAAATGTTTTTCATGATTTAAATAGAGCATGTAATTTTAAAGAACCTTCCAATTTACTTTTATTACCAATTTTGCTTTGTTCTCTTGGTATTCTTAGTTGAAAGCTAAATCTAGGAGGTTTATATGCTAATTTCTTAGACCTTGGAGACTGCCTCTAATCTGAAAGCATTTTGACAGTTTTTCACCACTAGAGGGCGTTAGTTCACGTGTTTCATATATATAACATTGAGCTCAGGCACGTGAAGCTCCTAGGAGTCAGCACTGATTGGCCAAAAATGCAAGTCTGTCAAAATAACTGAAATAAGGAGGCAGTTTGCAGAGGCATAGATACAAGGTAATCACAGAGGTAAAAAGTATATTATAACTGTGTTGGTTATGCAAAATTGGGGAATGGGTAATAAAGGGATTATCTACCTTTTTTTAAACGACAACAATTCTGGTGTTTACTGTCCCTTTAAACAAACAGGCACAAAACACACATACAGAGTTGAAAATACTTAAACTCCTTTGTTTAGCAATAATATTTATACTGCCTCTGAGAAGTACTGTGTACAATCCTTTAATCTGTTTAGGCTCCTGCTATTGGGAGTTAACTGTTTTCATAGCCTTCCATCTAGCTGAGGCTAAGCTCTTTCTATAGCGGGAGCTCTGACTATTATATCTAAGGCAGGTTGTATTAAGCGGAGCACACCTACAGGTTTAAAAAGAGACTATGCTGCTCCCCCTGACGCGCGTTTCACATAACACTTCCTCAGGGGGGTCCTTTAGGCAAAAAAGCTCTGTTTATAGCTGGGTGTGAGCTTTTAAACTTCTTAGTTCCAACCATTTTAAAGGAAGGAAGCTTTTTCTACACAAAGTTAAAACCAAGCACAGTACTACCCACTTGAGTTTGCAAAATAAATTCAGTTTACATAAAGCTCTGTATTAGATTTTCAACTTTATTGCCAGAAACAAAGCAGTTACCGGCCCAAGATATTTTCCCTTTAAAATTTCACCAAATATTTGTTTTTGTATCAGCTTTGAATGTTGCTTTCAATGTAAATGTTAGCTGTTTGTGCAACTTACGTGACTTGAGTGTTTTTGGCAACTAAAAACGTGGGCAATAAAGATTAAATCTCACTTTAAAATACATTTAGCTAGATTTATATTTGCTCTGTGTTTAGTGTATATCAGAAGTATTTAGTTTTCTAAATTCTAAGAGGGTCAAAGCTAATCCATTCCCAAAAGGTGTATTCTAACACGGGAACAGCTTTTCAGTGGAGGTGGTACCACAAAAACTGGAGTGTGAGATGTTAAATAGGGTGGAAAGTCTGGATGTTGTAGATTCAAAGTACAAGAAAATGATTTATCTATATTTTGGAAAATAGGGCACATGTCAAACCGGTTATAGATCTGGCCCATTTGCTACAAATACATCTATAACTATGATTTATTTTTATATGTAATATAAATCCGTCCCCTTTACCAAATATGGCACATTCAAGATATTGTTAGTGCGGCGGAATCTGTTGGCGCTCTATAAAATTATTTCCCTTTTTAAAGTGTTTCTAATAATGCATTTTACTTGCTGGAGTGTATTAAATTGTGTATAAATGGCTCCTTTATTTTATTTGAAATACATGAGTTTGCCTCCTGATGGTTTCAGTACTGCAGTTTGTGTGTGTGTGTGTGGTGTTTGTTTTAAAAAAAAATCACAGCAAAAAACAAGTTTTTCTTGACTCTTAAAAGAAAAGCACTAAAACCGTAGAACTCTCTCTGGTCTCTGGAAAGTTCAGTTTAGAAAGTGTTAGTCACTCCTTTAAATTTTCCAGTCAGACTGAAAACAAAGGCGAAGCTGGTGAACTCACTTCAGTCTGAGATATCTATTTACCTTTATAATATACATGCACTGGATTTTTTTTTTTTTTGGGGGGGGGGGGGATAAATAGATGTTGCTAGGCATTTGATTTTGTAGTTGAAAGCCTGCTATAAGACGTGGGGCAGCTGTACTTTTTCAGCCAGTGAGCAATATCTCCTACATGCGCAAACACGTACTTCCAGTTTAGTTATCAAAATAAACATCTTTATTGCATTCAAAAACTTTCACATGCTTAGAAAGCACTCTTACATGACAGAATATTTCTTAGTATAATATCCCTTGTGTTAAATTCTTTTTTTTTTTGTTCTCAATTACAAGCTTTATTCAAATAATGCTGCATGCAATATCATAAAATATTCTGTGTGTCTGCGCCCAGAGTGTTGTTGGAAATAGTTCAGTGAGTCTCTGTGGAAGATATTTATTATTAGTTATTTGTAGAGCGCCAACAGATTCTGCAGCGCTAAATATCAGCAGCAGATCCCAGGCTCATGGCTTCCTGTTAGTCTATCACTGAATCCTAAACCTCCTGCTAGTACAGTATTTATAATCGAATATTAGCTTTCTATAATTTACAGCAATTCACACTATTTTCCATATATGGTTATTAAAATGCCCATCCATACAGTAGCTGTATACGTAGAGTAGTATTGTTCATTCCACAATACTAGTAAATGGTTATTGTTACACGGGTATTCTTCTCCCTGAAATGGAAAATGTCAAACACCTCCTTGGTGAGAAATATGAAACTCGTAAGAGTAGTTGCAGTTATGTATAAATAACACTTTGTCTAGATCCACCAGTGAAATAAATATCTTATACTGTCATGTCTAACTTGCTCACTTAAAGGGACAGTGTACTGTAACATTTTCTACCCTTTTTTTTTAATTTGCTCCCAATTATCCGTTTTGCCTGCTGGAGTGTGTTAAAGTGAAAGTAAACTTGAGCATACTCGCTCAAGTCATAGGATAGAATTTAAAAAAAAATTAGTGAGACTTCCATTCATCAAATTTGTAGCATATACTGATCTGAGATTTTTACCTTTTTAATGCTATAACAATAAGCGCTGTTCCTCCGGCCATCTTATTGTTATTAGGGCTGCACGATTAATCGCGGATGCGGTTTTAAACCACGATTAATCGCCACGGTTTTAAAACCGCGAGAGTACGCAATTTAAAAAAATAAAAAAATCCTCATTTTCCTGAAAATGGAGGCTGAGAGGGAGGATGAGTGGCAGACCAGTGGGCGGACCTGAGAATGCCCGCGAATCGGCCATTTTGGAAGAGATGGAAGAGTGTGTGGGAGTCATCTGGGAGTAGTGTGGGGGTAGTCAAGCAGTGGTGTGGCGGAGGGACAGCTCAAAGTTGTGAGTATTGTACAAATACTTTATAGTGCCTTACTGACTTTTTTTTTTTTTTTTTTAATCTTCTTTTGTGGTTTGTATTTTTATGCTCCAAGAGTGTATTGGACATTGAGAAACCTGTACAGTAAGATTCTGTAGTGTTAAACGTTTTATTGAAAAATGAAGGTGTTATAGTAATTTTTAATAAAATCGCGATTAAATCGCAAACACGTTTTTTTTTTAAAAATTGCGCTTTTTTTTTTTCTTTTTTTTTTTTTCACCCATATCGCCCAGCTCTAATCAGTATAAACTACAAATTTGATGAATGAAAGTTTATTATTTTTTTTCTTTCAAATTCTATCCTATGATTTGAGAGAGTATGCTCAAGTTTACATTCACTTTAAATTCTTTACAAATCCTTTTACCCTTATTTTGTCACTTTAAAAATAGCTGCTTTTCCCTAAGGTATTTCCACCCATACTGAAAATGTCAATACTTACTTGGCTATGAAAAAATCTATGCAAACATAGCCAGCAGAAGAAAGTACACTCCGTGTGAATTAGTAGAGATAAGAAAAATGTTTAAGGGATAGGTCAAAAATCGCAATTTGAAATAAAAATTATTACTGTTTATCTTCGGCATACGCACATATCCTGTGAGGGCCTGTGCACTAGTATCCAAACACTACACCTTCTCAGAGGGTCAGCAGGGGCTTGTATGACACAAATTACATCTTCAGACGCAATACACACCTTGGCCACCTCTCTGCATAGTGTTTGAATACTGGTACACAGGCCCTCGCAGGATATATGCATATGCTGCTGAAAAACAGTCACTAGAATGCACCTATAAATTTCAATGTTGGTCTTTCTATCCCTTTTATTTTCTATTTGATCTCTGAGTATTGGAGTTGGGTATATAAACAGAGCTAAGATATTTACATGTGTATAAAATAACGAGATCTAATTTCCTGCACGCTCAGCCCAGTTTAATTGGTTGTGGTGTCAAAGAACAAAACAAACTTTATATACAAAAATAAACCTGAAGAAACAACTTATATATTATACTCTGCTGCTGGTTTAACAAGTCATTGGAAACGCATTATGGGGAAAACAATTTTACAGTACACTGTGCCTTTAAAGAGACAAACACTTTAGGGCTAATTATCTTATCTTATGATTCAGAACATTACACTTTAAACCAATTTCCAAATTACTTCCATTTACAAAATGTGCAGTCTTTATATTTACACTTTTAGAGCCACCAGCTCCTACTGAGCATGTGCAAGAATTGACAGAATATATGTATATGCATCTGTGATTGGCTGATTGCTGTCACACGATACAACAGGGGGAGTGAAATAGACATAACTGACATTTGTCAGAAAAAAAAATCTTGATCGACTATTTTTTTTTTTTTTTTTCCTCTCTAAAAATCCTATATTTAAAATAAAATCCACATACTGAGTGTTATAAAACTTAACGCTAACACAACTGTTTTTAACTGGCAGCAGAACACATTTTTATAATCAAGCAAAATAAAACAAACTGTTTCAAAAGAGGTAGAGCTACAAAAATGTAGACTATCACTGTTAATAACATTCTGTTATTCACTCTCAGAAACTTTGCATTCAAATGCAAAAATCACCACATGCGCCTGGCTCTCACATGGTGTTGAGGTGCTTGAGATGCATAAGTAGGGTTTTGTCAATTTCACCAAGGTGGGATATTTATCAATGTTAACCAATGCAAGAGGCCTCTTAACCCCTTAAAGGGACATTATACACTCATTTTTTCTTTGCATAAATGTTTTGTAGATAATCTATTTATATAGCCCATAAAGTTTTTTTTTTTTTTTTTAAAATAATGTATAGTTTTGCTTATTTTTAAATAACATTGCTCTGATTTTCAGACTCCTAACCAAGCCCCAAAGTTTTATGTGAATACGCTCGACTACCTACTCCAGCTTGCTCCTGTTTGTGTAAAGGGTCTTTTCATATGCAAAAGAAGGGGGAGGGGGGGAGTGTCTTATTTGCCACTTGCAGTGGGCTTTCCAGCTACCTTTTCAACAGAGCCAAACTGACAGCTTCTAAGTAAGTTTTTAAACAGTTTTATACTGGATTTTTATATCAGTATCTGTGCATCATATTCTTTATAGTAGTGTCTATTACATGCAGTTATATGAAAATGAGTGTATACTGTCCCTTTAAGGACAAGGCCATTTTTCAATTTCTTACCCTTAAATTGAAGGTCAATTTCGATGAATTAGTGCCCGGTTTTTAATAAACCTATTAAAAACAAGGGCACTTTAATTCATCAAAATTGACATTTCACTTGTTTTCTTCAAAAACGTACCTTTTTAATCCTGACAGCCGCTGCAGCGCTTCCTCCGTCCGTTGCAAGCCCTCTTTGCGGGTCCAAAATGGCTTATCCGGCTTCCTCCAATCACAGCATTGCCTCAGGCCATGATTCTCCCGAGGGGAAGCCGTGATTGGAGGAAGCCTGATCCGTCATTTTTGACGTATGAAGAGGCTTCCGATGGACGGGGATTCTCTGGAGCTGCTGTCAGGATTAAAAGGTAAGTTTTTGAAGAAATCTAGTGAAATGTCAATTTTGATGAATTAAAGTGCCCTTCTTTTTAATAGGTTTATTAAAAACCGGACACTAATTAATCGAAATTGACCTTCACTTTAAGGGTGAAAAATGGCCTTGTCCTTAAGGGGTTAACGACCAGTTTGTGTTTGATGTACCCCTTTACGACATGTGTCTTTAAGGGGTTAACAAAGTAAGCCTGGACTTCATTCTAACATAAAAATATCTTGAATATCTATATGCAATGGTATTAAATAACCAGCTATAAAGGTTAGGGGAAAAAATATCTAGTCCGCACTTAAAATAGCAGATATATACTTTGAGGTTGAATTTGGAACATATTACAATGAATTAAAAATATAAAAGAAAAGTCAAAAGCGCTAAGGACTATATATCAATATCAAAGCCTAATAATCGATTATGAGATTCGTTGACAACTATTTTCATAATCGATTATATCTATTAGTTGTTGCAGCGCTACTCTATGCATTATACAAAGTTTGCGCTCGAGAACCACGCAATCCAGTTTTACAAAATGTTTTTACGAATTTCTGTTGTAACGCATTCAAAGCTGTCCTGGGCCGCATGTGGGTTGGACAAGCTTGATCTAAAGCCACTTTTACCCTGAAAAACACTGCCTTGCTAAGCGCTGTATACTTTATTTACATATGAGAAAGAGATGCATACATTCCAAAAGTGCACAATGAAATTCATAATTTAAAAATCATACAAAACTAATAATTGAACCATAAACACACAAATATGTAGGAAAAAAATTGTATTAAAGCGCATCAAAAATCGCAACAAATAGTTCACTAAAAATTGCATTTTATCAAATAAATAAAAATATGTGTGCAAACTACACGGGTATAAATTGTGTTTAAATATGCACAGCATAAATGGTAATTTTAAGTACACTGGTTGTTCCAAAAACGCATAGAAATCTGTACTTATAAGTACAAAATACAAAACGTAATTGTTTGTTTTATACTAATCTACCCCCTCCTTGTGATTACAAGATATTTCTTTTGTGTTGCTATAGAATAACATAGCCAATGAAAGGTATAAGAAGGTCCAATTTCTTTGTGATTCAGATGGAGCATATATTATAATAGTTTATAAAATGGCAACATATTAGGTAGCGCTGTAACATTAACAGTTATGGAGTACAATAATTGAAGACTTTTACGTAAATAATAAGGGTAGGGTTGCTGTGAGCTGCAATCCATCTTTACATAAAGTGATCAACAGGATAGGTGGACTCGTGAGCTTACATTCTAAAGGAAGTATGTGGGTAGGTTGAAGGAAATTTAAGTAGAGATTCACGATTCAGCTAGAGCATCCAATTTTAAGCAAATTTGTAATTTTACTCATATTCATTTTTTCATTCCTGCTTTTTCAAATAAAGATACCAAGAGAACGAAGAAAAATGTATAGGAGTAAATGAGAAAGTTGCATGCACTATGTGTATCATGAGAGATTTGTATGTGTCCCTCAACAGGTATGTTTTTAAGCAACACTTGAAGGCAAGTCTGAGGGTGAGGCAAGGAGGTGATAGGTGCAGTTCTAGAAAAGACTTGCAGACAAGAGTGTGAGGGAGTAATGAGAGATGAGGAAAGAAGTAGGTCTTGGGCAGAGCGGAGGGGGGTGGCTAGTGGAATATTTGCAGACAAGGGCAGAGAGATAGGGGGGTGCAGTGAGGGCTTTGTATGTTGGCTTCCCAAACTTAAAATCTTGACCCTGGGTGGAGGTGTAGGCAAAGAGGTACAGCAGATGTGGCGCAAAGGAAAGCCTGGCAGAGACATTTATGCTGAATTGGAGTGGGGGCAGATGGAAGCTTGGGAGACCAGAGTATCTAAGTACTTTTAAATTCACTTCTATTATCAGATTTACTTTGTTCACTTGGCATCCTTTGTTGAAAATAATATATACATATCCTACACTACTGGAAGGTAGCTGGTGATTGGAGGCTACACCCATATGCCTCTTGTCATTGGCTCACTGGCTGTGATCAGCTTGCTTCCAGTGGTGCATTGCTGCTCTGGAGCGGACTTAATTTGATTCTTTCAGCAGTTTAACAGCATGTTTTTTATTATTGCTCTATCACTCGCATAGAACATATTAGAGTATTTTGTTTAAACCTTTTGCTACGTTTGTTTTTCAAAAGTCAAACGCCATCTACAATTGGCCTTAAAGGGACATTAAACAGATCTTGCTTTTGTGTTTTAAAAGGTCTGCATTTATTCTACAATAGGTAGCATGCCCATAACCTCCCCTATCAGAGGAAGAGTCTGCATTTATTCTAGCAATAGGTAGTGTGCCCATAACCTCCCCTATCAGAGGAAGAGTCGGGTTTATTCTAGCAATAGGTAGTGTGCCCATAACCTCCCCTATCAGAGGAAGAGTCTGCATTTATTCTAGTGTGCCCATAACCTCCCCTATCAGAGGAAGAGTCTGCATTTATTCTAGTGTGCCCATAACCTCCCCTATCAGAGGAAGAGTCTGCATTTATTCTAGTGTGCCCATAACCTCCCCTATCAGAGGAAGAGTCTGCATTTATTCTAGCAATAGGTAGTGTGCCCATAACCTCCCCTATCAGAGGAAGAGTCTGCATTTATTCTAGTGTGCCCATAACCTCCCCTATCAGAGGAAGAGTCTGCATTTATTCCAGCAATAGGTTGCATGCCCATAACCTCCCCTATCAGAGGAAAAGTCTATATTTATTCTAGCAATAGGTTGCATGCCCATAACCTCCCCTATCAGAGGAAGAGTCTGCATTTATTCTAGCAATAGGTTGCATGCCCATAACCTCCCCTATCAGAGGAAGAGTCTGCATTTATTCTAGCAATAGGTAGTGTGCCCATAACCTCCCCTATCAGAGGAAGAGTCTGCGTTTATTCTAGCAATAGGTAGCGTGCCCATAACCTCCCCTATCAGAGGAAAAGACTGCATTTATTCTAGCAACAAGTTGCATGCCTATAACCCCCATAACCTCCCCTATCAGAGGAAGAGTCTGTATTTATTCTAGCAATAGGTAGCATGCCCATAACTTCCCCTATCGGAGGAAGAGTCTGCATTTATTCTAGCAATAGGTAGTGTGCCCATAACCTCCCCTATCAGAGGAAGAGTCTGCATTTATTCTAGCAATAGGTTGCATGCCCATAACCTCCCCTATCAGAGGAAGAGTCTGCATTTATTCTACTGTGCCCATAACCTCCCCTATCAGAGGAAGAGTCTGCATTTATTCTAGCAATAGGTTGCATGCCCATAACCTCCCCTATCAGAGGAAGAGTCTGCATTTATTCTAGCAATAGGTTGCATGCCCATAACCTCCCCTATCAGAGGAAGAGTCTGCATTTATTCTAGTGTGCCCATAACCTCCCCTATCAGAGGAAAAGTCTGCATTTATTCTACTGTGCCCATAACCTCCCCTATCAGAGGAAGAGTCTGCATTTATTCTACTGTGCCCATAATCTCCTCTATCAGAGGAAGAGTCTGCATTTATTCTACTGTGCCCATAACCTCCCCTATCAGAGGAAGAGTCTGCATTTATTCTAGCAATAGGTTGCATGCCCATAACCTCCCCTATCAGAGGAAAAGACTGCATTTATTCTAGCAACAGGTTGCATGCCCATAACCCCCATAACCTCCCCTATCAGAGGAAAAGTCTGCATTTATTCTAGCAATAGGTAGTGTGCCCATAACCTCCCCTATCAGAGGAAGAGTCTGCATTTATTCTAGTGTGCCCATAACCTCCCCTATCAGAGGAAGAGTCTGTATTTATTCTAGTGTGCCCATAACCTCCCCTATCAGAGGAAGAGTCTGCATTTATTCTAGTGTGCCCATAACCTCCCCTATCAGAGGAAGAGTCTGCATTTATTCTAGTGTGCCCATAACCTTCCCTATCAGAGGAAGAGTCTGCATTTATTCTAGTGTGCCCATAACCTTCCCTATCAGAGGAAGAGTCTGCATTTATTCTAGTGTGCCCATAACCTCCCCTATCAGAGGAAGAGTCTGCATTTATTCTACTGTGCCCATAACCTCCCCTATCAGAGGAAGAGTCTGCATTTATTCTACTGTGCCCATAACCTCCCCTATCAGAGGAAGAGTCTGCATTTATTCTAGCAATAGGTTGCATGCCCATAACCTCCCCTATCAGAGGAAGAGTCTGCATTTATTCTACTGTGCCCATAATCTCCTCTATCAGAGGAAGAGTCTGCATTTATTCTAGCAATAGGTTGCATGCCCATAACCTCCTCTATCAGAGGAAGAGTCTGCATTTATTCTAGCAATAGGTTGCATGCCCATAACCTCCCCTATCAGAGGAAGAGTCTGCATTTATTCTAGTGTGCCCATAACCTTCCCTATCAGAGGAAGAGTCTGCATTTATTCTAGTGTGCCCATAACCTTCCCTATCAGAGGAAGAGTCTGCATTTATTCTAGTGTGCCCATAACCTCCCCTATCAGAGGAAGAGTCTGCATTTATTCTACTGTGCCCATAACCTCCCCTATCAGAGGAAGAGTCTGCATTTATTCTACTGTGCCCATAACCTCCCCTATCAGAGGAAGAGTCTGCATTTATTCTAGCAATAGGTTGCATGCCCATAACCTCCCCTATCAGAGGAAAAGACTGCATTTATTCTAGCAACAGGTTGCATGCCCATAACCCCCATAACCTCCCCTATCAGAGGAAGAGTCTGCGTTTATTCTAGCAATAGGTAGCATGCCCATAACCTCCTCTATCAGAGGAAGAGTCTGCGTTTATTCTAGTGTGCCCATAACCTCCCCTATCAGAGGAAGAGTCTGCATTTATTCTACTGTGCCCATAACCTCCCCTATCTGAGGAAGAGCCTGCATTTATTCTAGTGTGCCCATAACTTCCCCTATCAGAGGAGGAGTCTGCATTTATTCTAGCAATAGGTCGCATGCCCATAACCTCCCCTATTAGAGGAAAAGTCTATATTTATTCTAGCAATAGGTTGCATGCCCATAACCTCCCCTATTAGAGGAAGAGTCTGCATTTATTCTAGCAATAGGTAGCATGCCCATAACCTCCCCTATCAGAGGAAGAGTCTGCATTTATTCTAGCAATAGGTAGCATGCCCATAGCCTCCCCTATCAGAGGAAAAGTCTATATTTATTCTAGCAATAGGTAGCATGCCTATAACCTCCCCTATTAGAGGAAGAGTCTGCATTTATTCTAGCAATAGGTCGCATGCCCATAACCTCCCCTATTAGAGGAAAAGTCTATATTTATTCTAGCAATAGGTTGCATGCCCATAACCTCCCCTATTAGAGGAAGAGTCTGCATTTATTCTAGCAATAGGTAGCATGCCCATAACCTCCCCTATCAGAGGAAGAGTCTGCATTTATTCTAGCAATAGGTAGCATGCCCATAGCCTCCCCTATCAGAGGAAAAGTCTATATTTATTCTAGCAATAGGTAGCATGCCTATAACCTCCCCTATCAGAGGAAGAGTCTGCATTTATTCTAGTGTGCCCATAACCTCCCCTATCAGAGGAAAAGTCTGCATTTATTCTAGCAATAGGTCGCATGCCCATAACCTCCCCTATTAGAGGAAAAGTCTATATTTATTCTAGCAATAGGTAGCATGCCCATAACCTCCCCTATCAGAGGAAGAGTCTGCATTTATTCTAGCAATAGGTCGCATGCCCATAACCTCCCCTATTAGAGGAAAAGTCTATATTTATTCTAGCAATAGGTTGCATGCCCATAACCTCCCCTATTAGAGGAAGAGTCTGCATTTATTCTAGCAATAGGTAGCATGCCCATAACCTCCCCTATCAGAGGAAGAGTCTGCATTTATTCTAGCAATAGGTAGCATGCCCATAACCTCCCCTATCAGAGGAAGAGTCTGGGTTTATTATAGCAATAGGTAGTGTGCCCATAACCTCCCCTATCAGAGGAAGAGTCTGGGTTTATTCTAGCAATAGGTTGCATGCCCATAACCTCCCCTATCAGAGGAAAAGTCTGCATTTATTCTAGTGTGCCCATAACCTCCCCTATCAGAGGAAGAGTCTGCATTTATTCTACTGTGCCCATAACCTCCCCTATCAGAGGAAGAGTCTGCATTTATTCTAGTGTGCCCATAACCTCTCCTATCAGAGGAAGAGTCTGTATTTATTCTAGCAATAGGTTGCATGCCCATAACCTCCCCTATCAGAGGAAGAGTCTGTATTTATTCTAGCAATAGGTTGCATGCCCATAACCTCCCATATCAGAGGAAAAGTCTATATTTATTCTAGCAATAGGTTGCATGCCCATAACCTCCCCTATCAGAGGAAGAGTCTGCATTTATTCTAGCAATAGGTTGCATGCCCATAACCCCCCCCTATCAGAGGAAAAGACTGCATTTATTCTAGCAACAGGTTGCATGCCCATAACCCCCCCCCCCCCCATTAGAGGAAAAGACTGCATTTATTCTAGCAATAGGTTGCATGCCCATAACCTCCCCTATCAGAGGAAGAGTCTGGGTTTCCTTCACGTGACCCTAAACACAAAAGAAGGAAAACCTAAAGCTACTTGACAAAACAATGACTGTTACAATAATTAAATGTAAAGCAATGTTTTAAGTGCTGGGAGGGTTTGTGTTCATTTCTTTCTTGCTGTAATGCATCATAACAGGACATAAAAGTGCAAACATAAAATGCTCTTAGTGATTTATTATTGTATCATTGTTTATACAGGAGTTAAACACATAACTAAAGTGTGCTCTAAAGCAGTGTGTAGCAGCCAATCAGTAGCTAGCTCCCAGTAGTAGAGACTACCTAGGTATGCTTTTCTAAAAAAAATGGATAGTAAGAGAACAAGGTAAATTAATGTTATCTTTCATTCCCTTTTGAATTACTGTACTTATTATATGAAGTGTGTTTATTATACAACCTCTTACTATTGAAGAAGGAATTTGTATGCTACAGGTGATGTAAGTGAATTTGCTCTGAGCAGCCAATAGGTAAATTGCCAGAAGAGCTTGCAATCTACTACAGCTTCTGTTTATACAGTCTTCACTTCTCTGGCAGTAATAGAAGCCTTCTGTTTAACTGTATTTCAGAGTGTAGCTTGGATAATAACTGTGTCAAATGGCAGAATGCAGCATATGTTTTGTTTCGTACGCACTTAAAGGCTTTTACTTAATGGCAGCGAACGAGTGTCAGATTAAATTTCCTAGTTGCAGAGATCAAGGCTGATTTATACAGAAGCTTTTAAAAGCTCTTGGTATTGTCCTTTTTCTTTTATTGATTCACTGTTTTTAATGTCAGTAGCTGTAAAGCTGAAAGTGAAAATAAAAGGCAATGAATTAATCTACAGTTCAATAAATGAAATCATTAAACCTAGGCTGCTAAAGAGGGGTTAAGGCTAATAGAGTCCAATAATGTTTGATATTGAGTCCCTGTGTCTTTGTCATTCCCCTGAGATGACAGATCAGCCAGCTGCCCGTACATCTATTTAGTTGTAAGCAGCTGTGCCGTGCTTCTCTCTGCCATGTCACTACATCCTTTGTAAATGTTCCCAGGGTTTGATCCTGGGGTGAGAGACTCTGACCAAATATCTACGTTTTCAATAACTGCTTTTGAGAGAGAATTTTTATATATATATTATTTTATTAAAGGGACAGGAAACCCAAAAATTTTCTTTCATGATTTGGATAGAACATACAATTTTTAACAACTTTCCAATATGCTTCTATTATCAAATTTGCTTCATTCTTTTGTTATCCTTTGCTGAAGTAACAGCGTTGTATCTAGTTAGCCAATCACAAGACAAATGTTTGCAGGCACCAATCGGATTCATTTTTAACAAGAGAACAAAGCACATTTTAAAATAGTAATTAATGTAAAATGACCTACTCTATCTGAATAATGCAAGTTTAAGTTTGACTTTCCTATCCCTTTAAGCATATGCATATCAGTGATTTAAAGGGACATGAAAGCCAATTTTTTTCTTTTGTGATTTAGAAAGAGCATGTCATTTTAAACAACTTTCTAATTTACTTTTATTATCTAATTTGCTTCATTCTCTTGATATCACTTGCTGAAAAGCATATCTAGATATGCTCAGTAGCTGCTGATTGGTTGCTGCACCTAGAGGCCTTGTGTGATTGGCTCACACATGTGTATTGCTATTTCTTCAACAAAGGATATCTAAAGAATTGAGCAAATTAGATAATAGAAGTAAATTGGAAAGTTGTTTAAAAGTGCATGCCCTATCTGAATCATGAAAGTTTAATTTTGACTAGACTGTCCCTTTAAAGAGATTATTTGCAAATTATCAGCATTACAAGGGACATGATTTTTCCTTTCTCATAAGCATTGTAAAGTTAACCTGTAATGAAATAACTTGGCAGATACTTTCAAATATTTGCCGTTCTCTTGTAGTATTCATATGAAATTTGAATCCTTTCTAAGCTCTCAATTTAACTAATTAATTATGAAGTCCTATGATCGTTATCTATCGGGAGCGCGCATCTCTTGCACATGCTCAATGGAAAATTTTACATGTAATTGCAAACGTAATTGCCAATGTTGGGGTCGATCCGATAAAAATCGTCGCCCGCAAAAGCTGGCGACGCCAATATTTGCGCGGGTTTGGTATCCTATATACGGCGTAACCTAGAAGTTACGCGCGTATATTTCTGCCGTCGCCCGTAGTTTTTTGGGCCATAGGCAGGTATACCAAACCCGCGCAGTTTGGTATCCAATATACAGCGTAAGGACTTACGTGGCGAAAATGGAGAAATCTTACTCCATTTTCACCTAGCCACAAAAAGCAGCCGTAAGAAACCTTACGCTGACTATTGGAGCCCCGTAACTCCCTAAACTGGCTGCTAAAATAAACCTAACGCATGCGCAATGTCTATCTCCCTGTCAACCGCGATCCCCCGCCGCAATCCATAATAAAGTATTTAACCCCTAAACCGTCGCCATCTACATAAACTAACCCCCTACTGTGAGCCCCTAAAACCGCCACCATCTAACTGATCTATCCCCTAAATGTGAACCCCTTACACCGCCGCCATCTATATAAAAATTATTAACCCCTAATTTAATTTACCTACCCCGCCGCCAGCTATATTATCTATATTAACCCTAAGTATATTATAGTTAATATAGTTATTACATTATATATATTAACTATATTAACCATAATTATATTAGGGTTAATATAGTTACTATAGTATTTATATAAACTATATTAACTCTAACACCCCTAACTAAATTCTTATTAAATAAATCTAATTCATATTATAAACTAAAATATTCCTATTTAAATCTAAATACTTACCTATAAAATAAACCCTAAGATAGCTACAATGTAATTAATAATTACATTATAGCTATGTTAGGGTTTATATTTATTTTACAGGTAAATTGTTAATTATTTTAACTAGGTATAATAGCTATTAAATAGTTATTACCTATTTAATAGCTACCTAGTTAAAATAATTACCCAATTATCTGTAAAATAAATCCTAACCTAAGTTACAAATACACCTACACTATCAATAAATTAAATAAACTACAAATATCTATCTAAAAATACAATTAAATAAACTAAATTACAAAAACAAACACTAAATTACAAAAAATAAAAAAAAATTACAAGATTTTTAAGCTAATTACACCTATTCTAAGCCCCCTAATAAAATAATAAACCCCCAAAATAATAAAAATTCCCTACCCTATTCTAAATTAAAAAAAGTTCAAAGCTCTTTTACCTTACCAGCCCTTAAAAGGGCCTTTTGTGGGGGCATGCCCCAAAGAAAACTGCTCTTTTGCCTGCAAAAAAAAAACACAATACCACCCCCCAACATTACAACCCAAACCCCCCTTAAATAAACCTAACACTACCCCCCCTGAAGATCTCCCTACCTTGTCTTCACCCACCCGGGCAGAACTCCTCATCCGATCCAGGCGATGTGTTCCAGCAAGCGGCAGTGAAGTCTTCATCCATCCGGGCGATGTCTTGAAGCAAGCGGCAGAGAGTCTTCTTCCATCGGCGATGTCTTCAAGCAAATTGGCATCTTCAATCTTCTTAGTTCGCTCCTCCGCCGCGGAGCATCCTTCCGGCACGACAACTTCCCGACGAATGAGGTTCCTTTAAATGACGTCATCCAAGATGGCGTCCGTCGAATTCCGATTGGCTGATAGGATTCTATCAGCCAATCGGAATTAAGGTAGAAAAATCTGATTGGCTGATTGAATCAGCCAATCAGATTCAAGTTCAATCCGATTGGTTCAGCCAATCGGATTGAACTTGAATCTGATTGGTTCAGCCAATCGGATTGAACTTGAATCTGATTCAATCAGCCAATCAGATTCAAGTTCAATCCGATTGGCTGAACCAATCAGCCAATCGGATTGAACTTGAATCTGATTGGCTGATTCAATCAGCCAATCAGATTTTTCTACCTTAATTCCGATTGGCTGATAGGATTCTATCAGCCAATCGGAATTCGACGGACGCCATCTTGGATGACGTCATTTAAAGGAACCTCATTCGTCGGGAAGTCGTCGTGCCGGAAGGATGCTCCGCGGCGGAGGAGCGAACTAAGAAGATTGAAGATGCCGATTTGCTTGAAGACATCGCCGATGGAAGAAGACTCTCTGCCGCTTGCTTCAAGACATCGCCCGGATGGATGAAGACTTCACTGCCGCTTGCTGGAACACATCGCCTGGATCGGATGAGGAGTTCTGCCCGGGTGGGTGAAGACAAGGTAGGGAGATCTTCAGGGGGGGTAGTGTTAGGTTTATTTAAGGGGGGTTTGGGTTAGATTAGGGGTATGTGGGTGGTGGGTTGTAATGTTGGGGGGTGGTATTGTGTTTTTTTTTGCAGGCAAAAGAGCAGTTTTCTTTGGGGCATGCCCCCACAAAAGGCCCTTTTAAGGGCTGGTAAGGTAAAAGAGCTTTGAACTTTTTTAAATTTAGAATAGGGTAGGGAATTTTTATTATTTTGGGGGTTTATTTTATTAGGGGGCTTAGAATAAGTGTAATTAGCTTAAAAATCTTGTAATCTTTTTTTTATTTTTTGTAATTTAGTTTAGTTTATTTAATTGTGTTTTTAGATAGATATTTGTAGTTTCTTTAATTTATTGATAGTGTAGGTGTATTTGTAACTTAGGTTAGGATTTATTTTACAGGTAATTGGGTAATTATTTTAACTAGGTAGCTATTAAATAGTTAATAACTATTTAATAGCTATTATACCTAGTTAAAATAATTAACAATTTACCTGTAAAATAAATATAAACCCTAACATAGCTATAATGTAATTGTTAATTATATTGTAGCTATCTTAGGGTTTATTTTATAGGTAAGTATTTAGATTTAAATAGGAATATTTTAATTAATAATATTAATATTAGATTTATTTTAATAAGAGTTTAGTTAGGGATGTTAGAGTTAGATAGGGTTATTATACTTAATATATATATAATATAATAACGATATTAACTATATGAACCCTAATATAATTAGGGTTAATATAGCTGGCGGCGGTGTAGGAGGATTAGATTAGGGGTTAATACATTTATTATAGGTGGCCGCGGTGTAGGGGGATGTAGATTGTAGGCAAAAGAGCAGTTTACTTTGTGACAAAGCCCCGCCAAAAGCCCTTTTAAGGGCTGGCAAAAGAGCTGTTACTTTGGGGCATGCCCCGCAAAAAGCCCTTTTCAGGGCTATTTGTAGGGTTAGCCTTAGGTTTAGTGGTAGGGTTAGTTTAGTATTTTAGGGGTTAAATAATTTAATATAGATGGCGGCGGGGTAGGGGGATTAGATTAGGGGTTAATAATTTTAAAATAGATAGCGGCGGGGTAGGGGCTCACTTTAGGGGGTAGGTAAGGTAGATGGCGGCGGTGTTAGGGGCTCACTTTAGGGGGTTATAGATTTAATATAGCTGGCGGCGGTTTAGGGGTTAATAACTTTATTAGGTAGCGGCGGTTTAGGGGTTAATGCATATTTTATTGTTAGGCTAGTGAGGGGGGATAGCGGATAGAGGGTTAGACGTGTCGGGCTATGTTAGGGAGGCGTGTTAGATTTGTCGGGCTATGTTAGGGAGGCGTGTTAGACAGTGCGGGTGATTTAGACTTTAGTCAGGTTTTGTAGGCGCCTGCAGTTTCTAACGTGCCGCAAGTCACTGGCGACGCCATAAATTTGTACTTGCGCAGATTTCTGGACATCGCTGGTTTGTCAGACTTACGGCACGTTAGCATCTGACGGCGCCATATATGGGATAGCTCGAGTTGCGAGCTGAAACTGCGGGCGACGCGGGATCCCTTGCTTGCGCCGCAAACTACGATCTATATCGGATAGCGCCCGTTACCGGGTAGCACAGTGTGCAGAGATTTGCAGATAATTATTAAACACCTTGATTATGTTTTATATTATCTTTGATTATGGCCAGTTAGTACTAACTAAGCAATCACTGGGCATTCTGTATCTGGTTCAGGCAATTTTCACCATTTTTCAACATACTTAAAGGAATAGTCTTGTCAAAATATAACTTTCATGATTCAGATAGAGCATGCAACTTTCTTATTTACTCCTATTATAAAATTGTCTTCATTTTATTGGTATTCTTATTTGAAAAAGCAGGAATGTAAGCATAGGAGCTGGCCCATTTTTTGGTTCAGGACCTGGGTAGCGCTTTTTGATTGGTGTATAAATGTAGCCACCATTCGGCAAGCACCACCCAAGTGCTGAACCAAAAATGAGCCAGCTCCTAAGCTTACATTCAAATAAGGATACCAAGTGGATGAAGAAAAATTGATAATAGAAAGTTGCTTAAAGGGACACTAAACCCCCAAAAAATCTTTCATGTTTCAGATAGAGCATGCAAGGTAAGCAACCTTATAATTTACTCCTATTATCAATTTTTCTTTGTTCTCTTGCTAACTTTATTTAAAAAGCAGGAATGTGATGCATAGGAGCCGGCCCATTTTTGGTTGAGAACCTGGGTTATGCTTGCTTATTGGTGGGTAAATACAGCCTCCAATAAGCAAGCACTATCCATGGTGCTGAATCTAAAATGGGCTGGCTGCTAAGATTTACGTTCCTGCTTTTAAAGAAAAGATAGCAAGAGAACAAAAATTGCTAATAGGAGTAAATTAGAAAGTTTCTTAAAATTGCTGGTCTATCTGAATCATGAAAGAAAAAAATTGGGTTCAGTGTCCCTTTTTTAAAATTGCATGCTCTAATTTACTCCTATCCGAGTCAGGAAAGTCTAAAATGACTAGACTATCCCTTTTAACTTCTAGAAATTGCGCTCCTGCCTCTATAGTTGTATTCTGCATCCTGTGTTACATATAGAATCATTAAAAATGGCTTTCGTTTTAAGTTGTGGTTTTTAACAAAATTTTGTCTCAGCCATTTAAAACTCAATTTTAATTTATATTTTTTTATATTTTCGTTTTTGTTTTCTTTTAAAGGGAATGAATTTTCTCTTGGTGTCCTTTGTTGAAAAGCAGGTCGGTAGTAGAGGAGAGTGTACGTCTGGAGGACTATATGGTAGGAGTTTTGCAAGAAAGCTTTTACCAGTGTTAGACAATACTACTGCATTCGAATGCTCTTGCAAATGTATAACACAAAGTGCTTCAGACGTGCACAGTACTTACTTAGGTATGCACTTCGACAAATAATACAATGAGAATGGAACAAATTTGATAACGGTAAATTAAGAAAGTTATATATATATTTCTCCAACATAGGTGTGTCCGGTCCACGGCGTCATCCTTACTTGTGGGATATTCTCCTCCCCAACAGGAAATGGCAAAGAGCCCAGCAAAGCTGGTCACATGATCCCTCCTAGGCTCCGCCTTCCCCAGTCATTCTCTTTGCCGTTGTACAGGCAACATCTCCACGGAGATGGCTTAGAGTTTTTTAGTGTTTAACTGTAGTTTTTATTATTCAACTGAGAGCGATATTCAATGCTCTCAAGGCTTGGCCTCAGCTAGCAAAGGCCAAGTTCATACGGTTTTAATCAGACAACATGACGACTGTTGCGTACATCAACCATCAGGGGGGAACAAGGAGTTCCCTGGCGATGGAAGAAGTGACCAAAATCATCCAATGGGCGGAGACTCACTCCTGCCACTTGTCTGCAATCCACATCCCAGGAGTGGAAAATTGGGAAGCGGATTTTCTGAGTCGTCAGACATTTCATCCGGGGGAGTGGGAACTCCATCCGGAAATCTTTGCCCAAATTACTCAATTGTGGGGCATTCCAGACATGGATCTGATGGCCTCTCGTCAGAACTTCAAGGTTCCTTGCTACGGGTCCAGATCCAGGGATCCCAAGGCGACTCTAGTAGATGCACTAGTAGCACCTTGGACCTTCAAACTAGCTTATGTATTCCCGCCGTTTCCTCTCATCCCCAGGCTGGTAGCCAGGATCAATCAGGAGAGGGCATCGGTGATCTTGATAGCTCCTGCGTGGCCACGCAGGACTTGGTATGCAGACCTGGTGAATATGTCATCGGCTCCACCATGGAAGCTACCTTTGAGACGAGACCTTCTTGTTCAAGGTCCGTTCGAACATCCGAATCTGGTCTCACTCCAACTGACTGCTTGGAGATTGAACGCTTGATCTTATCAAAGCGAGGGTTCTCAGATTCTGTCATTGATACTCTTGTTCAGGCCAGAAAGCCTGTAACTAGAAAAATCTACCACAAAATATGGAAAAAATATATCTGTTGGTGTGAATCTAAAGGATTCCCTTGGGACAAGGTAAAAATTCCTAAGATTCTATCCTTTCTTCAAGAAGGTTTGGAGAAAGGATTATCTGCAAGTTCTTTGAAGGGACAGATTTCTGCCTTGTCTGTGTTACTTCACAAAAAGCTGGCAGCTGTGCCAGATGTTCAAGCCTTTGTTCAGGCTCTGGTTAGAATCAAGCCTGTTTACAAACCTTTGACTCCTCCTTGGAGTCTCAATTTAGTTCTTTCAGTTCTTCAGGGGGTTCCGTTTGAACCCTTACATTCCGTTGATATTAAGTTATTATCTTGGAAAGTTTTGTTTCTGGTTGCAATTTCTTCTGCTAGAAGAGTTTCAGAATTATCTGCTCTGCAGTGTTCTCCCCCTTATCTGGTGTTCCATGCAGATAAGGTGGTTTTACGTACTAAACCTGGTTTTCTTCCGAAAGTTGTTTCTAACAAAAACATTAAACAGGAGATAGTCGTGCCTTCTTTGTGTCCGAATCCAGTTTCAAAGAAGGAACGTTTGTTGCACAATTTGGATGTAGTTCGTGCTCTAAAATTCTATTTAGATGCTACAAAGGATTTTAGACAAACATCTTCTTTGTTTGTTGTTTATTCTGGTAAAAGGAGAGGTCAAAAAGCAACTTCTACCTCTCTCTCTTTTTGGATTAAAAGCATCATCAGATTGGCTTACGAGACTGCCGGACGGCAGCCTCCTGAAAGAATCACAGCTCATTCCACTAGGGCTGTGGCTTCCACATGGGCCTTCAAGAACGAGGCTTCTGTTGATCAGATATGTAAGGCAGCGACTTGGTCTTCACTGCACACTTTTACTAAATTTTACAAATTTGATACTTTTGCTTCTTCTGAGGCTATTTTTGGGAGAAAGGTTTTGCAAGCCGTGGTGCCTTCCATCTAGGTGACCTGATTTGCTCCCTCCCTTCATCCGTGTCCTAAAGCTTTGGTATTGGTTCCCACAAGTAAGGATGACGCCGTGGACCGGACACACCTATGTTGGAGAAAACAGAATTTATGTTTACCTGATAAATTACTTTCTCCAACGGTGTGTCCGGTCCACGGCCCGCCCTGGTTTTTTAATCAGGTCTGATGATTTATTTTCTCTAACTACAGTCACCACGGTATCATATGATTTCTCCTATGCAAATTTTCCTCCTTTACGTCGGTCGAATGACTGGGGAAGGCGGAGCCTAGGATGGATCATGTGACCAGCTTTGCTGGGCTCTTTGCCATTTCCTGTTGGGGAGGAGAATATCCCACAAGTAAGGATGACGCCGTGGACCGGACACACCGTTGGAGAAAGTAATTTATCAGGTAAACATAAATTCTGTTTTTTCAAAATGGGGGGGGGGGGTATTCCTGTCGCATGAAAGCAATATTTTGTATAGGGGACCTTCTATATTGACTTTTGGATTGAGATGAAAAATAATGGAAAATTTTGGGCCTAGCAGTACCCGGTTTATTTTTATTATTTTTTTTTTTTTAAAGATTTAGATCATAGTTTAGAAAGATATGTAGAATTTTACGTAAAGTTGGTCACTGGAAGTAAAACTTGGCTTTCAGAATTTATGGATCCCAGCCTTAACCCTTTGGCTGCCAGAGGGGCTTTAAATGCATTGTTACCCTGTGCATTTCAGCCTTTTTGGGTTGTTGTTGTTTTTATTTTTTTTACAGTGAAAGTGTTAAAACCTCAATGGATACTTTTTTTATAATGTCAGTGTCACTTATTCTATTGCTTTAAAGGCACACTGAACCCACATTTTTTCTAGAGCATGCAATTTTCTAATATACTCCTATTATCAAATTTTCTTCATTCTTTTGGTATCTTTATTTGAAATGCAAGAATGTAAGTTTAGATGCTGGCCCATTTTTGGTGAACAACCTGGATTGTTCTTGCTGATTGGTGGATAAATTTATCCACCAATAAAAGTATTGTCCAGAGTTCTGAACCAAAAAAGTCTTAGATGCCTTTTTCAAATAAAGATAGCACGATAATGAAGATAAATTGGTAATAGGAGTAAATTAGAAAGTTGCTTAAAAATGCATGCTCTATCTGAATGACGAAAGAGAAAATGTGGGTTCAGTGTCCCTTTTAAAGTATTTGTGTGTGTGTGTATAATCCTTCTTCTTTTTTTTTTTTTTTTTTTTTTTTTTTTTTATTACAGGATTGTGATGTTGGGCTAAAGTATTTTCAGTCTAAAGACTCAGACAAGATTTATATGGAACTTTTTTTTTTTTTTTTTTTAACCTAGTGTGACGATTAAGCCTATCCACCCAACCATCACAATGTGAAGGGTGTGGGCATGAAGGGGTTAATAGCACTCAGCCTCTGGTTCCTTAAACCTTTTTCTCTACAAAGGACATAAAGGGGCACCAAATTAACCCCCAAATTCTGCCTACACCAAACCAGTTTAACACATTTCTGCCACCCCCAAGAATGAAGGGTGCTTGGAACACCAATAACTCACACAATTAGGTAACGTGCCTTTAACCTTATCTCTTCAGAGTGTGAATTCAGATATTAGAGCCCAGAGACAGTATTGGATTTTATATATGTTTTAATAACAAAAATACCAATACAGGTTACATAGTGCCAAATTATAAAAACATACATAATGAGATATGTGCAAAGATATTGTTCCTTAAAGGACCAGTCAACACATTAGATTTGCATAATCAACAAATGCAAGATAACAAGACAATGTAATAGCAGTTAGTCTGAACTTCAAATGAGGAGTAGATTTTTTTTTTTTATAACAAATTTCAAAGTTATGTATCTTTCCACTCCCCTTGTACCATGTGATAGCAATCAGCCAATCACAAATGCATATACGTATAGTCTGTGAATTCTTGCACATGCTCAGTAGGATCTGGTGACTCAAATTGTAATTATAAAAGACTGTGCACATTTTTTTTAATGGAAGTAAATTGGAAAGTTGTTTAAAATTACACGCTGTATCTGAATCATGAAAATTTGATTTAACCTGAGTGTCCCTTTAAAATAAATGGGACATAAAACAATATCTAAACGTATTACCAAGTGCTTTTAGATATGTTGAGACCCTCCTTCAGGTGTTGCCTCTTCTGGTCCCAGGCAAGGTCTGCCTACTTTCTCTATAACCTTGTTATAACCCAGTTTCTTTGTCTTGTCAAGATTAAACATTCTATGCAAGTAAACCAAGGTGCCAAAAGAATAGGGGAGGGGTTGTGACAACAGCATTGCTGAACAAACGGATTCCACACAAAGAAACAACAATTCAGGATTACCCTGGCAATGCTGAGACCACAATACCACCTCTGCTGGGTAGCTAATCCAGGTATCAACTACTCCACATGAGAGTATCATGCATGGCATTGAGATTTATAAACAAATTTGTCCTTGGGATAAGTACCGACTAGATATTTGAAGTTAAATTCTATGTCTGTGCCCTGATAAAATATCACAAAATGTGTTTCACAGTTTATTTCTTGGTTGTATGTTTTTGTATGCAGCAGGCACGCAAGACAGGCCTATAATGTGGTGTAGTCATTCTAAATGAACGTTTAATTAAAATGAAATCTATTGGCAAACCTGTCAAATTGATTTTGTACAGCTCATACACGTTTTATTTCCTCAGTATATCTTATGGCATTTCACAAAGTGTTTATAAAACCCTTGTGGCACAATAACATCCCTTATTCTCTTTATGGAGACAAACAGATGACTTCCTTTTCATATGGGAAAATGTTTAACGTAAGCGGTTATTTTAGTTTTTTGAAACTAACAGGAATTGCATCTCGTGACCTGTTGAATAGAACCTGCTTGGTTGATAAGGAAAACTATTACAACTTTATTGGTTAATGCTGACGCACCCAACAAACAAGCAAAACATTTTTTCAGTTTTTTAAGCACAGGAACATCAGATTTAAAGGGGCACAATGGCAAAAACAAACAAACTGTAATGTGCAGTGTGGTAGGACTAGAATTACCAGAAATAAACAGAACAGTCAAACAACAAAATAAAAAGTTTGTTTAGAATAAACATCAACTGGGGTAAATGTCAACACCCATCGCTAGTTACTGCAGGTCTGGAGAAAGCCCTCCCAAGAAACTGGTTCATACCAGGAATGGTGCTCAGTCTACAATATCATGCTTGCCATAACGCTACAGGCAGAATTTGTGGTGTCCATAATGTAGCAGCTACAGAATCACTGTTTGCAAGATTGTCACTAACATTGCAAATGGTTTGAGCGTGTAAACATTTGCCTGCTTGGACATATTGGCTTCAGCAATTGTGGCAGTGATATTGTTGCACCTACATCTGGGTACTGCAATATTACACCTGTGGCATTATGGCAGCCGTAGTCTTGGAGACGGAGCAACTTTCATGGTGTGAACCTGTTTAGATAATGGTCCTAATTAAAAACTCTCTGGCACAGAGAGATATGGTGCAAAGGCTTTGAATTATTTTTTTGAGCATTATCTAGTAATGTGTCTCATTCACATCCAGGACACTCCGTCATTTTTGTTGTTGTTGAGATCCTCACAGTATTATCAAGACTTCTTAGATAATCAGCCCCAAAGTTTCTTGCTCTGAGCTACAGGACTCCACAAACGGCTGCTGATTTTTACTGTAAACGAACTTCTGTTTTGTAGTTTCCTAGAAATCTCTATTTTTGGTAATTCACCCTCTTATGTTTATCAGTGTTAGAATACAATAAAATACCTAAATTAAATAAGTATATTTATCTTGTAATTTCAATTTTTTTTTTTTTTTTTTTTTAATATTCAATGTTTTGCATTTACTTTTAAAACCTTTTTTTTTTATTCTTCTTCTCAACGCTAGATGCTAAGAAAGCAAACTTTGTTATATTTGTGCAAGCAAATCTATAAACTCTTTATTAGATATTAAATCTATAAACTCTTTATTAGATATTAAATCTATAAACTCTTTATTAGATATTATTAAATCATGATCTAAATTTACTCTTCATACCCCGTGCAAATCTCACTACACTTAATTTGAGACGCTGAGGAACCTTTGCAAGGTGTAACTATGTATTTTCTCATTTAAAGGGACATTGTTGTCTATACCTCCTCAACATGCTTTTAAGCCAATCAGATATGGGTATAACACATAAGTGTGCGTTTGGGGAGTAGTCCATAACGCCAAATGCAGCAGTGCCTTCAGTGCTTGAAAATTGATATTTTCTTCTTTTTCTATGCTATGGAAGCATTGTACAAATAATGATAAAAACAATCTTTTAGGTTCTCTATAAGGTTGTATGGACTAGAATGTTTCTGTATGTTTCAAAGGGACATTTTAATGCAAAATTTGTTTTTATTTTAATTAGAGCATATAATTTAGAATATCTATTACTAGCTGACTATGGGCTTTATGATCACAACTCATTGGAATGGAGAGTAATTACCCACAATATTTGGGGTCTTTTTTGAGAATTTTATTGTAATGTTAGTGTGTCTCCTTCACATTCAGAACCTGCATAGATAGAAATAAATATCAAGTTAAAAATGTGCCTTTCTAAAAACCTTTGAGGGACCTAGCAGCATTGGGGTGCAGTGATCTTTAGATCAGCAAGCGCTATGTGCTTAATCCATCTGTCATAAAGTTCCGCTGAGGGGGCTGCAGGTATTACAGCTCTGAGCTGGAAAATGCTAGTGATTGGTGAATTCATGTAACTGTCAATTCTGATTGGCTCACTAGCAGTTTCTAGCTTAGAACCTACAATGCTTGCAGCTCCCAAGTGGGACTGGAACCCTTGCAAATGTATAATATTGTTAAAATGTTCTTGCAAATATGCTGCCATATAGTGATCCACACATATGCACACGTCTAATGCTACCTACGTGATAGTAGAAGTACACTGTAAACTTTTTTTTTTTATTTATTTAAATTGTATGCTCTGTCTGAATCATGAAAGAGAAACTGTTTGGATTTCATGTTCCTTTAAAAAATAAAACATTTTTTTTGGTAGCTAAGCATGTGTATAATATTTGTCGGGATATGTCACACATTTGGTGTTTTCAGGGACAGTCTACACCTTAGTCATTTTAAAGCCTTACGTTAGATTAAAGGGACAGTCTACACCTTAGTCCTCTTAAAGCCTTACCTTAGATTAAAGGGACAGTCTACACCTTAGTCCTCTTAAAGCCTTACCTTAGATTAAAGGGACAGTCTACACCTTAGTCCTCTTAAAGCCTTACCTTAGATTAAAGGGACAGTCTACACCTTAGTCATCTTAAAGTCTTACCTTAGATTAAGCGGCAAATAGCACCCTGCACCCTTTTCTATATCATGCAGCAGGAACAGTAAAAATGACATCACGATCTGGCCTGCATCTATGCACTCTGCTGAATAGCATTGACAGCCTGATGAATTTGACTAGTGAGCCTTTTGTGATTGGATGCCATATGCAGCCCAGATTATGATGTCATCAGTGGGTAGAGCTTGGCAGTCCAAAGTGTTCAGAAAATTAACTTTTTTACCATTCCTACTGCATGATATAGAAAAGTTGCACGAGACTATTTGCAGCTTAATCTAAGGTAAGACTTTAAAATGACCAAGGTGTAGACTGTCCCTTTAAAGCAGGGCTTGACAAACTCAAAACCAGGGAGGCACTGGCTCCTAGAAGTTTACCACTGGCTGCTAACTTTTTGGGTTATTCCAATTTCTATATACAAATACCACTGTCTGCTCCTAAAAGTATGTCAAGCTCCTAAATGTTAAACCGATTTCTCCACCCCTGGCTTTGACTATCGCATGCAGTAGAATCTCACAATGAATTATCAAGTACATAATAAAAAGGCGTTTCAATAGCACTTCTGCACTGAATTTTAAATGAATAGTAAATTCAAAATCTATTTTATTTTGCTGTCCCCTGTGTCATTTGACAAACACCAGCCAATCACAGACTCCTATACGTACACACTATGAACTCTTGCACATTCTCAGTAGGAACTGGTGCCTCAAAGTGCGCATTTAAAAAATTGTGCACATTTTATCAATGGAATAAATTGTAAGGGGTCTTAAAATTATTATTATTATGCTCCATCTGAATCATTAAAGTTTTTTATTTTGAATTTATTGTCCCTTTAATTATGGTAAATTGCAGCACCTCCGTTTTACATTTGAGTCAAATGCTGGACATTATTGGATTTAATTTAGCTGCCAAATTTTATGTATAAGGACGTTGGGTGCAGATTAGATTTTTATAGTCACACCCTTTTCAGTAATAATACTCTACACTATGTGATAATCTTTTATTTCTAGTCTAACCACGCTTTATTTACTTTTAGATCACACATCTTGGCTTCTCCTGCTGAGTTACTTGTGACTAATACTTTGCAGTTTAAAAACAAAGTGTATCTGCTGAAAAGCAGGTCTGCCCTCTTTCACAAGCAATGAAAGATAAGATCGGAAATTAACAATACAGGGCTTCAATGTTTACCCATATAAAGATGCTTCATTAAATTCTATTAATTGATTCTACATGTCCTTATAATTATACACTAAAGCTATTGCTGATGTATAGCATTGATTTAGTAGAAAAATAATTTATTAAGCACTACAATCGCGTCCATCAACATCAAGCAATATGTGGGTAGCCTACAGTAAGTAGAGTGGCTTGTTGGGTGCCTGTGCCATAGTTTCACCATCCTGGACTAGTGACAATTAGACAAAGAGCAATAACCTTTGTTTCGATAATGTATTTAACATTCCCCTCTGATTTGTACAATCAATCACCTTCATCCAATATGGTTAGCCTCTTTCCTCCACAACAATACTGTACAATCTGTAGGTCACCGGCCGTGGTGGTCTGTGGGGTAGCACAATGCTCACCACCAAAACTCAGTGACACATGTAAACAGTAGAGATTTGACTCTGGAATTCTTTTGTGCTCCATATTTGTAATGGATTGAGGCATAGGAGAACTTTTACACTTAAAGGACCACTTAGTACAGTAGCATTGCATAATTAAAGGATTCCAAAACTTTACTCTTTTAAGCACAACATGACCATCAATTTCAAATAATAAATGTTTGTCATATCGTACCTACTTTTACAGCACAACGATCTTTCTGAATCTTATAAAATTATAATTTATATTTCGATACTGACGTAAGTAAAGCCAAGCCTCTAAAATGGGCCGTTCACCAACAAACTCAATCGCCAATCCTATAGCGATTTTGTGCATATCATTAAGTGACAATGTCGTCACCATGCGCATTGCGATCCATTGACTCGCACATGCTATCTCCTATACCACAGGGGTCTGCTGGTTTGATGGTTACTGATGTATAGCATGACGAGTCCTGAAAAACGCGCATGCGCATAGCGGCTAAAGTCCGCCATTTTCATAACCTGGGTTATCGGTCAGGATAGGAGGGTGCAAAAACACTAGCCAGCGGTGGGTTCGGAAATCAATCGATTTTCAAAGAAGGATTTCTCAGAACGGTAAAACTGAAACACAATGACATTTACAAATATATGTGAAATATAATAATACTGCAATTGAAGATGGTTTTTTTTTTTAAGGTTTAGTGTCCCTTTAACAAGTGCATAATAAAAAGACAATGCAATAATTTTAACAAAAGCAGTAGATTGTTTTTCTGGTAAATGTATTTTTTCTCCCATTTGCCAGCCCCCTGTACCATGTGACATACATCAGCCAATCGCATATACCCTATGAGCTTGTGCACATGCTCAGTGCTGGTGCCTCAAAAAAATGTGCATATTAAGATTTTGCAAAATTTGATAATGGAAATAAATTTGAAACAATTCTTTAAATTTTGTTCTCTTAATCATAAACGTTTAATTTTGATTTGAGTGTCCTTTTAAAATACTGTACTGTCGGATTGAATAGTGGAGACCTGGCAGCCAATCAGAAGGGGTTGAGACAAAGATAGTGTGTGTCTGCTGTGTATTTGACAGATGTAACATGCATGTAATATTAGCAGCATTAGGTTATGCACAATATAAGATTTATAGGGACTAACACTTCCCTAGATGACTTGAGTATAAAATAATTAAAGGGATATAAACCCCCAAATGTTTATTTCATGATTCAGATAGAGCATGTGATTTTAACCAATTTCTAATTTACTTTTATCAATTTTTCATTCTTTTGGTACCCTTTGTTTAAAGGCATGCATTATATGGCAGCAGTTTTGCAAGAATGTTATCCATTTGCAAGGGCACTATCTGGCAGCACTATTTCCTGTCATGTGGTGCTCCAGACACCTATCTAAGTATCCCTTCAACACAGAAAACCATGGGAACAACACTAATTTGCTGATAGAGCTTTCAATTTTTTTTAAAAGGTTCCAATGTAATTCTTTCTGAATCTCAACATATTTTTTTGGGGGTTTCATATCCCTTTAAGTTTGTGTTTTTTATTGAGAAATGAAAAATCAGCACCGCTGCCTGAATTGAGTGTGAGTGACCCAGGGCAGCCAGACAATGTGCACAGTGGGGACATAGAGACTGAAGCGCACTTCCTCTTGTACTGTACAAGATACAAACTCTTTAGCGATAAATACTTCCCAAAAATAATGAAAGAAATAACAGACTTCCCACAGATGTCGGAACAAGAAAGACTAGTTGTACTCTTAGGAGAAAACAACAAAGCTACAAGGATAGTAGCAAAATATGTAGCAGACTGTCACATGACCAGAACCCCCAATCAGAGTAAATGAACTATCATATTTACCCACTATACTTTATAAATTGTTATTGATCTGTTTTATTGTAACATATTACTTTGGCAACACATGTAATAATGTCATGCTAATAAAGTATCCTTGACTTGTGTGTATATTTCTATGTATACTACTTGCCTAAAAGGCTTGTCAGGTAACTCAAAAGAACTATAAACATGCAACATAATCATTAAAAGTTAGTTTAATGGCTCTGTAAATAATAAACAACTAAATTCTATAATATTGTCCCTGTGAGCACATGAAGATTTTGCTGCAAAAGGCATCTGTACAGGTCAAGCCATATGCGTATTGTCATGCTCACTAAAAACAAGTGCAGCAAATAACTGCAACCTGTAATGTACACACATACTGCATAGAAAGCTCAGCACAATACATCAAAAACATATTAAATGGCTGTGTATTTGCGAGGAAACCTCATAAAGGTTGTAATTTGTCATTTATTTGTATTTTTTGGGAAAGCTAAATTTGTATGTGTATTTCATGCAACAGTTATATGTCAAAGTTGTTCTAGGTGCTGCCATGAAAGATCAGTGTCATAAAGACCTGTAAATATTGTTGTTATTTTTTTGTATGTCCTTGATTGCTTTAATTCCGGACAATAAGCCTGGCTGAGATGTGAAGCATTGCTAACCCGTAATGTTTCCTGCAACAATCTATCAATACCTCCCAACATTTGTGGCTTGGTGTTAGGGACTCCGAATGGGGGTCATGGGCGTATGTTGGGATGAATCATGGGCGTGTCTGGCCTGCCAGTGGGCGTTTCTATACAGTTCATGTGCATGTCTGGGCTGTATGCCGGTGGGAAATTCTGCAAATAGTAACATATGGCTGTCTCAGAATTAGGGATGAGGGGTGTCTGGGGAAGTGTCATGTATGTGCTTAGATCTGCACAGTAACGTTTACAAGGGCCATTCTTGGTTTATTGTAAGCTTCTGATTGGTGCATTTCTATAAAGCTCCTGCGCATGGTGTATGCACCAATTCAGTGGCTGTGTTTGAGGTTAGTACTATTTACATAGGTAAATAGTAGTTAAATAGAGCAGAATTACATAACCAACACATTCATAATAAAAAGACAATGCAATAGCACTTACCCTAATTTTTAAAATGGGCAGTAAAAAAATTCTGACAAAATTCAAAATCTCCTCCTATTCCCTTCCCACTGTATTATGTGGTGGCCATCAGCCATTTAAACTCATAAACACTGTGAACTTGCTCAGTAGGAGCTGTTGCCTCAGAAAATGTGCACAATTAGATAACAGAAGTAAATTGGATTTTTTTTTAATTGCATGCTCTAAATCCATGAAGATTTACATTTTAAAAATGTATAAAGAGACATTTAAAATGATAGTATACTGCACATTTACTTGGCAACCTGTGCTGGAACTCTAAACCCCCAGAGGAGTTTATGCTGGAATGGAATTCTTTGTTTTCCCAACCTCCATGTTTAGTATTGCAACCTCCACTTCCCTGAATGGAATGTGTTCCACTTGCTTAGGTATCATCTCCGTCCTTAGATCGTAATCTCCCTCTTGTTCAGGGCTCTCCTTACACTCATATCTGCTGTGACTTACTTACATGTAATCTTGTGATGGAAAGTATTCTATGTCATTCTGCTATCTGGCAGGTTACCAGTTATAGATGCTCATACTTCAGGGCCATGGTTTACAAGCAATTTAAAGGGTACACCTACACATAGTAGAACCACTCCTCCAGTTTTAACTGCCATGATCCTTTTTGTTCTTTCAGTGCATACAACTATTTTCTTTTGTTGAAAAATCTCACCTTGAGCTAAAGGTTGCATAATGTAAACATAAAATATTGTGGTCTCAGAGTCATCATTATGAAACTACTAATTTAACCCCTTCACTACCAGGACTTTCAGAGAAAATCTAGCCCACAATACCAGAGAATATTTAGCATTTTTGCTATCACTCTATTTAAACAGAAATAGAGCCTTGTTTTTTTTTTTTTTTTTTTTTTTTTTAGAGCATGCAATTAAAACAAATCCAAACTGTAATATATATATATATATAATTTTAAGTAGACAACCCAAGGTATTGATCTAGGCACATTTTGGTATATTTCATGCCACCATTTTACCACTAAATGCGATCAAATAAAAAAATAAAAATCTTAAATTTTGGGTTTCTCGCTGAAATTAGTTACTTACTGCTTGTTCATTCATAGCACAAATAGCAGACATATATGGCTTTGCCATTGCTTTTTGGTAATTAGGAGGCCGCTAATTGCAGCTGCCCTCCATGCTTCTTTTATTCCAGGGAGTGAAGGGGTTAATTAAGTAGTTAAAAGGTTAATTTCACTGGTCACCCCCCTCTTAAGTGCTCGCAGACAGTCTGCCAATATAAAAATGTTAGTTTTAAAGATTTTATGCTGGGTAGTACACCTTCCAACATCCCTGATCCTTCCCAGACAGCTCTCTAACCCTCCCCCCTCTAACTATTGCCGCCATCTTAGGCACTGGCAGCTTTCTGCCAGTTCCTACAATACCCCTTTATGTATTTATTTATTTTTAATTAAAAAAAAAAAAAAAAATGTTCTCTTGTGTAGTGGTCCCACCACCTCCCCCCTCTGACAATCGCAAGTTAGGGACCCCCCCACACCGCTTTTTCTGTAGTGTAGAAACAGGGACAACAGGTGATGAGTAGATTGTTCTCCTTCATTCTATGTGTGTTGATATTTAAAGGGACATTAAAGACCAGATCATTTCGTGTAAAAGCTGTGCTTATCCCACACTCCCTAGATAGGTAAAAAGCCTACAGGTAGTTTCAGGATTTGCTTTTGACACAATTTCTGTTTTTTTAAATGTATTATTATTCAAGCCCCGCAGGTTATTTTCGCACTAGTGTCCCTTGCTTGGCATGTGTTTAACCCTCACTAAAGGGGATAAAGTCAGCGATTGGCAGCTATGTGTGTGTACGCCGCTTCTAATTGGCTCACCAGTAGTGCCTTGCTAAGTAGAGACAATATGCTGCGGTCCTCAGTCATCCCTTTGGCGTTGTGTGTAAAGGGTCATGGTTTCAATAGAACATGCAATTTTAAATGTTCTAATTTAATTCCAATATCTAATTTTATTCATTCTCTTGGTATCTTTTGTTCATGCACATGTCTGGAGAACTATATGGCAGCAGTTTTGCAAGAATGTAGCGCTCCAGACAAAGAATACTGTACCATGGAAAAGAAGCAAATTTGGTTATAGAAATTAATTGGAAACTTTTTTTAACATTGTATGATTTGCATGTAAATATAAAAATACAATTTTGGGGTTTAAAGGGACACTGAATACATTTTTGCACCTCCCTCTAATAATGGGTGCTGCCATTATGGAACCTAGGTTACACTGCAGGTATGTGAAGGAGATGTACCGCACACGTGCAAACAGGTCAGCACCCAAATATAGTGAAAGCTAGATTTCAATGTGGCTGCACCCATGACTAAAGAGAGGTGGGGAATAACCCCAATATTATGCTTCTATAATGTGTTTAGTTTTTAATGTCCCCTTAATATCCCTTTAACATTTGTTAAGTAATCTTGTATTTTTCAGTAACAAATATTTTTAATAGTTATTGTTTTCTATGATAAAAAGGTAATTTAGAAGGTTTCATATCTGCTATAAGTAGGCTACGTGTATGTGAAATGCAGGCGGTATTGTACTTTGTCCAGCTTGATATAACCTTTATGTTTCACTGATAAGAAGGGCTGCTATATTTAGATTCACATAATGCTGGATACATTTTAGTTGACTTGTTATAGAGGAACATATCAGCCAAGTCTAAAGATTTTCTAAAATTATTTTTTCAAACAAATTAATGTCTTGTTTTCTGCAATTGTTTTTCAATAGCTAAAACTCCACCCACCACTTGCCTCAGTCAGAGTAGCCAATTCATCTCACAATCTTTACTTATCTTGGAATACAGTTCGGCCAAGGACTGACCGTATTTACTGAGAGGGCGATTTATCAAGCTGAGGTGGACAGGGGCGCATATACGCGCCCATGTCCGCCGCAGCTCGCCTCTGGCGGGCTAAATTCCATGGAGGAATTCAGCATTGCACAGCCAATCACGTGCAGGCAGGAGCTGTCAATCTCCCTGGTCGGACGAGACCGGGGAGATTGAATTTCGCCACCTTAGAAGTGGCGGAAAGGTTAGGAAAGCAGCGGACTGGTGACCGCTGCTTGTTAAATACGGTGTGCAGGTTTTTTTGTGAGAATCTGCAGCCGTAATGTGTTGAAAGGCTTGCAAAGCCTTTGATAAATTGACCCCTGAATGTGCTATATTTCTGTAACAAGTACATTTTAAACAATGTTTTATCAGAACTCCCACTGTCCCTGATTTTGCAGGATTGTTTAAGAGCTCCGCCCCTGCCCCTCTCTCAGATCACCTGGAGCTTTTTAAATTCCTGGTTTGCGGAAAACTGTCTAGTCGCACCTCCCATCTACCCACTCCCTGTCCAACCCCTGAAATAACTCCACCCCAGTTTGCAACTACTCTTCCTTCAGATCTCCCTGATTAAGCCCCCAACCTCTCCATCCTGGATAGTTTGCCAAGATATTGTTGGGAGGTATGTTTTACTGATACTTTGTTTGTATGTAAGGTAATATGGAAATCAGGGCATTACATGACTGGTGAGCTGCTACTTAATACATTTTGTAACATTTCCAAATGATGCTGAAATTAAAGGGCCATAATACCCAAATGTTTAAACACTTGAAAGTGATGCAGTATAGCTGTAAAAACCTGACTAGAAAATATCACCTGAACATCTCTATGTAAAAAAGAAAGAAATTTTACCTCAAAAGTTCCTCAGTAGCCACATCCCCATTGTAAAGGACTTCTAAGCAGCAAATCAGTATGTCTGTCCCGGGACAGCGGAAGGAGCGAGCTTTCGTGCACACTCATGTTATTTTCCTATTCATTGTAAGGAAGTTTATAATGAAATCTCATGAGATCACAGTAAAAGAGTTCATGACCTCAGCACTGTTCATTTCTTCATTTTTTTTATTTTTTTTTAACTTGCAGCTGGGCAGCAGCTGAGTATAACTGTTTACACAGAACTTACTCTGCTGAGCTGAGGAAATTGTGAGGTAAAATATCTTCCTTTTTTACATAGAGATGCTCAGGTGATATTTTCCTGTCAGCTTTTTACAGTTATACTGCATCAGTTTCAAGTGATTTAGCCTATGAGTATTATGTCCCTTTAATGAGAATTGACCTTATTCAAACCAGATTCTACATTCTGGCTGTGATACCGCAGTACTGCAATATTACAGATGTGATTCAGCACTTAAGGGTTTTGGATGATCACCAAACTCTCTGAAATGCTAAAACCAACAAAACCTTTTATATGAAAAAGACCTTCAGAATGACTTTCAATTTGTCCTAATATAAGTAGGCTACAGAGCAGGGATGTCCAACTTTTTATTGTGAGGGGCCACACTGGAACTGGGCTTTTGAACAGAATTTAGAAGTGCTGTTAAAGGGACATAAAAGTCCAAAACAAAAATGTTCTAATATATTAAAATGTTTATTATTGTACAATTATTTTCATATCAGCTTTGCAAATCTAGGCAAATTATCAAGGGGAGCCGCAGAGAACTGCTGGTCCAACGCCGAAACTACCACTGAGCCAATCGGCAGTTTTAGTCTACAGCTGTGTCGTATAACTTGTGTTACTTATTGGGTTAGCGACAGTTTCCGCTTGGGGCCAGCGGTTGGCTGTAGCTTCCGTGTGGTACTTTATCTTTTTAATCCTTTTGCATTAGTAAAACACATATAGTTACATAGATTTTGTAATGAGCATGGTATTTATTTATAATGTCCCTTTAAACACATAGATAAAGTTACCTTCAGAGAAACAATGCATAACTGGGAGCTAGCTGAAAAGATCAGCTGAGCCAATGACAACAGACAAATGTGTGTAGCCACTAATCACCAGCTAGCTCTCAGTAGTGCGTTGCTGCTGCTGACGATATCTACCTGTGCTTTTCTACAAAAGGATACCAAGGGAATAAAGTGAATTTATCTGAAAGTTTAATTTGACTCTTAAGTCTCTTAATTAAAACCATAAATATACTGTGGTTAAATATGAAGAATATGCAAGGGAGCAATAGATAAGTTTGTGTCAGTGGGTCGCAGTGTGTCATTGATTTGACTTGTGCCAGCAGTGGAGTGCAGTGTGTTATTGACAAGCAAACATTCTATGTACAATTCTTCCGTCACTACACAAATGCTGCTAGTAGATGGATAGTACTGCAGTAAGATTAAATTGCTGCTTCCCTGCTTTATATTGTATGGTATTCAGCTTGAAGATGTTATGTCCTTATGAAAGCTCTCATTATGGCATTAATCCTGATATAGAGTACAAATTCGCTATTTTTATTTTTTTTATAGAAAAAGTTTTAGATGTATTTATTATAGAGGGAGAGAGAAATGGAAAGTAAAAGTAAAGGGAACATTAAAGAAAAGTGATGATCTGTATGTTTATTTTTTTTATCCCTCAGGACCATAAAATGCAGTAGAATTACATAATTAATAAGGGCATAATAAAAAAGATTGCAATAACACTTATTCAGAATTTCAAATAACTGGTAGATTTTTTTTATATCTGACAAATCCCCCCCCCCCCCCCATTTTTCAGCACCTGGATCATGTGATAGCCGTTAGCCAATCACAAACTAGTATAAGTATACACTGAACTTGTGCACATGCTCATTAGTAACTGGTGCCTCAGGAAGTGTGCATATAAAAAGTCACTGCAAAATTTGATAATGGAAGTAAATTAGAAATTCTCTTAAAACTGCATGTTCTATCTGAATCAAGAAAGTTACATTTCTGACTTTAGTCCCTTTAAGTAATTAAAGGGATAGTAAACACTTTGCTAGTGGTTATACACACAGGGAGGGAGTTACGCACACTTTCTTCTACTCAATCTATACTTCGCTCACAGCCGTCAGTCTGAAAGAAAACAAGAAAAGTTTGTGAGCAGACAGGCTCTCGCCCATAGTCACATTACATGCTTTACACTTTAAAATAGTTACAGAGGGCGAACCAGAATTTGTATCATGTTACTTAAAGGGACGGCACAATTAAACTTGGCTTGGATAAAGCATGCAGTTTTAATCATCTTTCCAATTTGCTTCTGTTATCAAATGTGCTTATTTCTCTATGTATCCTTTATTTAAGAGTAATCCTCTCTGATATCTGTCCCTAATTGCCCTCAGTAGAAGAGAGAATTCGAAAACTTAAGTTCAAAAAATTACTTTATAGGAAATTTAGAAAACCATTAATATTCAGAGTTATTAAATTACAGGAAAAGGGAACAAAATAAATAAAACTATATTGCAATTTTTAACTACACATAATTTAACATTGTATACTGCAATCTCATACTGTTTAATAGCCCTTTAACTCTTGCTCTTAGGTGTAAGTCCAAGGGACATTTAGTCATATTGGGTCTTGCACAGTCACAAGGTATAGGTTAAGACTAGGTTATGACTTGGGTACGACTAGGTTATGACTTGGGTACGACTAGGTTATGACTTGGGTACGACTAGGTTATGACTTGGGTGCGACTAGGTTATGACTTGGGTGCGACTAGGTTATGACTTGGGTGCGACTAGGTTATGACTTGGGTGCGACTAGGGTACGACTAGGTTATGACTAGGGTACGACTTGGGTAGCCTTTGTTAAAAATAGAGCTCACCTGTAATGAGCATTATTTGAGCTATAACCAATAGTGAAGGATCAGTGATTACCACAGATCTAGAGCTGGGTCTATATGATTGGCCACATTGGAATCTTCACTTACAGGTCTACAGAACACATTTTAATTCTATTAGTAAAAAAAAAAAAAGTAATTATCAAGTAATTGTAGGAAAACATACAACGAAATACAGGTTGCTCTTCTCTATGTAGTAGGTAATATAATACTGCTTAAATAAAGTATCAGCAAGGATAATATGTTATAGCTATATAATTGCATTCATACTTAAAGGGACACTGAACCCAATTTTTTTCTATTGTGATTCAGATACAGCATGCAATTTTAAGCAATTTTCTAATTTTACTCCTATTATCAAATTATTTTCATTCTCTTGATATCTTTATTTGAAATGCAAGAATGTAAGTTTAGATGCCGGCCCATTTTTGGTAAACGCACTGTGTTGTTCTTGCTGATTGGTGGGTAAATTCACCTACCAATAAAAGGTGCTTTCTCTTGTAAGATGTATCGAGTCCATACTTGTGGGATATTCTCCTTCCCAACAGGAAGTGGCAGAGAGACCACCCCCCAGTCATTCTCTCTGCCTGCTTAACTGCTAGGAAGGGCAAAGTGAGTGTGGTGACAAAAATGTTTTTATTTTCTCAAGCAAAAGTTTATTTCTCCAACATAGGTGTGTCCGGTCCACGGCGTCATCCTTACTTGTGGGATATTCTCTTCCCCAACAGGAAATGGCAAAGAGCCCAGCAAAGCTGGTCACATGATCCCTCCTAGGCTCCGCCTACCCCAGTCATTCTCTTTGCCGTTGTACAGGCAACATCTCCACGGAGATGGCTTAGAGTTTTTTAGTGTTTAACTGTAGTTTTTATTATTCAATCAAGAGTTTGTTATTTTAAAATAGTGCTGGTATGTACTATTTACTCAGAAACAGAAAAGAGATGAAGATTTCTGTTTGTATGAGGAAAATGATTTTAGCAACCGTCACTAAAATCCATGGCTGTTCCACACAGGACTGTTGAGAGCAATTAACTTCAGTTGGGGGAACAGTGAGCAGTCTCTTGCTGCTTGAGGTATGACACATTCTAACAAGACGATGTAATGCTGGAAGCTGTCATTTTCCCTATGGGATCCGGTAAGCCATGTTTATTAAGATCGTAAATAAGGGCTTCACAAGGGCTTATTAAGACTGTAGACTTTTTCTGGGCTAAATCGATTCATTATTAACACATATTTAGCCTTGAGGAATCATTTTATCTGGGTATTTTGATATAATAATATCGGCAGGCACTGTTTTAGACACCTTATTCTTTAGGGGCTTTCCCAAATCATAGGCAGAGCCTCATTTTCGCGCCGGTGTGGCGCACTTGTTTTTGAGAGGCATGACATGCAGTCGCATGTGAGAGGAGCTCTGATACTTAGAAAAGACTTTCTGAAGGCGTCATTTGGTATCGTATTCCCCTTTGGGCTTGGTTGGGTCTCAGCAAAGCAGATACCAGGGACTGTAAAGGGGTTAAAGTTAAAAACGGCTCCGGTTCCGATATTTTAAGGGTTAAAGCTTCCAAATTTGGTGTGCAATACTTTTAAAGCTTTAAGACACTGTGGTGAAAATTTGGTGAATTTTGAACAATTCCTTCATGTTTTTTCGCAATTGCAGTAATAAAGTGTGTTCAGTTTAAAATTTAAAGTGACAGTAACGGTTTTATTTTAAAACGTTTTTTGTACTTTGTTATCAAGTTTATGCCTGTTTAACATGTCTGAACTACCAGATAGACTGTGTTCTGAATGTGGGGAAGCCAGAATTCCTATTCATTTAAATAAATGTGATTTATGTGACAATGTCAATGATGCCCAAGATGATTCCTCAAGTGAGGGGAGTAAGCATGGTACTGCATCATTCCCTCCTTCGTCTACACGAGTCTTGCCCACTCAGGAGGCCCCTAGTACATCTAGCGCGCCAATACTCCTTACTATGCAACAATTAACGGCTGTAATGGATAATTCTGTCAAAAACATTTTAGCCAAAATGAACACTTATCAGCGTAAGCGTGACTGCTCTGTTTTAGATACTGAAGAGCATGACGACGCTGATAATAATGGTTCTGAAGGGCCCCTAACCCAGTCTGATGGGGCCAGGGAGGTTTTGTCTGAGGGAGAAATTACTGATTCAGGGAACATTTCTCAACAAGCTGAACCTGATGTGATTACGTTTAAATTTAAGTTGGAACATCTCCGCATTCTGCTCAAGGAGGTATTATCCACTCTGGATGATTGTGACAAGTTGGTCATCCCAGAGAAACTATGTAAAATGGACAAGTTCCTAGAGGTCCCGGGGCTCCCAGAAGCTTTTCCTATACCCAAGCGGGTGGCGGACATTGTTAATAAAGAATGGGAAAGGCCCGGTATTCCTTTCGTCCCTCCCCCCATATTTAAAAAATTGTTTCCTATGGTCGACCCCAGAAAGGACTTATGGCAGACAGTCCCCAAGGTCGAGGGAGCGGTTTCCACTTTAAACAAACGCACCACTATACCCATAGAGGATAGTTGTGCTTTCAAAGATCCTATGGATAAAAAATTAGAAGGTTTACTTAAAAAGATGTTTGTTCAGCAGGGTTACCTTCTACAACCAATTTCATGCATTGTCCCTGTAGCTTCAGCCGCATGTTTCTGGTTCGATGAGCTGATAAAGGCGGTCGATAGTGATTCTCCTCCTTATGAGGAGATTATGGACAGAATCAATGCTCTCAAATTGGCTAATTCTTTCACCCTAGACGCCACTTTGCAATTGGCTAGGTTAGCGGCTAAGAATTCAGGGTTTGCTATTGTGGCGCGCAGAGCGCTTTGGTTGAAATCTTGGTCAGCTGATGCGTCTTCCAAGAACAAGCTACTTAACATTCCTTTCAAGGGGAAAACGCTGTTTGGCCCTGACTTGAAAGAGATTATCTCTGATATCACTGGGGGTAAGGGCCACGCCCTTCCTCAGGATCGGCCTTTCAAGGCAAAAAATAAACCTAATTTTCGTCCCTTTCGTAGAAACGGACCAGCCCAAAGTGCTACGTCCTCTAAGCAAGAGGGTAATACTTCTCAAGCCAAGCCAGCTTGGAGACCAATGCAAGGCTGGAACAAGGGAAAGCAGGCCAAGAAACCTGCTACTGCTACCAAGACAGCATGAAATGTTGGCCCCCGATCCGGGACCGGATCTGGTGGGGGGCAGACTCTCTCTCTTCGCTCAGGCTTGGGCAAGAGATGTTCTGGATCCTTGGGCGCTAGAAATAGTCTCCCAAGGTTATCTTCTGGAATTCAAGGGGCTTCCCCCAAGGGGGAGGTTCCACAGGTCTCAGTTGTCTTCAGACCACATAAAAAGACAGGCATTCTTACATTGTGTAGAAGACCTGTTAAAAATGGGAGTGATTCATCCTGTTCCATTAAGAGAACAAGGGATGGGGTTCTACTCCAATCTGTTCATAGTTCCCAAAAAAGAGGGAACGTTCAGACCAATCTTAGATCTCAAGATCTTAAACAAGTTTCTCAAGGTTCCATCGTTCAAGATGGAAACCATTCGAACTATTCTTCCTTCCATCCAGGAAGGTCAATTCATGACCACAGTGGATTTAAAGGATGCGTATCTACATATTCCTATCCACAAGGAACATCATCGGTTCCTAAGGTTCGCATTCCTGGACAAGCATTACCAGTTCGTGGCGCTTCCTTTCGGATTAGCCACTGCTCCAAGGATTTTCACAAAGGTACTAGGGTCCCTTCTAGCTGTGCTAAGCCCAAGGGGCATTGCTGTAGTACCTTACTTGGACGACATTCTGATTCAAGCGTCGTCCCTTCCTCAAGCAAAGGCTCACACGGACATTGTCCTGGCCTTTCTCAAATCTCACGGATGGAAAGTGAACGTGGAAAAGAGTTCTCTATCTCCGTCAACAAGGGTTCCCTTCTTGGGAACGATAATAGACTCCTTAGAAATGAGGATTTTTCTGACAGAGGCCAGAAAAACAAAACTTCTAGACTCTTGTCGGATACTTCATTCCGTTCCTCTTCCTTCCATAGCGCAGTGCATGGAAGTGATCGGTTTGATGGTAGCGGCAATGGACATAGTTCCTTTTGCGCGCATTCATCTAAGACCATTACAACTGTGCATGCTCAGTCAGTGGAATGGGGACTATACAGACTTGTCTCCGAAGATACAAGTAAATCAGAGGACCAGAGACTCACTCCGTTGGTGGCTGTCCCTGGACAACCTGTCACAAGGGATGACATTCCGCAGACCAGAGTGGGTCATTGTCACGACCGACGCCAGTCTGATGGGCTGGGGCGCGGTCTGGGGATCCCTGAAAGCTCAGGGTCTTTGGTCTCGGGAAGAATCTCTTCTACCGATAAATATTCGGGAACTGAGAGCGATATTCAATGCTCTCAAGGCTTGGCCTCAGCTAGCGAGGGCCAAGTTCATACGGTTTCAATCAGACAACATGACAACTGTTGCGTACATCAACCATCAGGGGGGAACAAGGAGTTCCCTGGCGATGGAAGAAGTGACCAAAATCATTCTATGGGCGGAGTCTCACTCCTGCCACCTGTCTGCTATCCACTTCCCAGGAGTGGAAAATTGGGAAGCGGATTTTCTGAGTCGTCAGACTTTGCATCCGGGGGAGTGGGAACTCCATCCGGAAATCTTTGCCCAAGTCACTCAGCTGTGGGGCATTCCAGACATGGATCTGATGGCCTCTCGTCAGAACTTCAAAGTTCCTTGCTACGGGTCCAGATCCAGGGATCCCAAGGCGGCTCTAGTGGATGCACTAGTAGCACCTTGGACCTTCAAACTAGCTTATGTGTTCCCGCCGTTTCCTCTCATCCCCAGGCTGGTAGCCAGGATCAACCAGGAGAGGGCGTCGGTGATCTTGATAGCTCCTGCGTGGCCACGCAGGACTTGGTATGCAGATCTGGTGAATATGTCATCGGCTCCACCTTGGAAGCTACCTTTGAGACGAGACCTTCTTGTTCAGGGTCCGTTCGAACATCCGAATCTGGTTTCACTCCAGCTGACTGCTTGGAGATTGAACGCTTGATCTTATCAAAGCGAGGGTTCTCAGATTCTGTTATAGATACTCTTATTCAGGCCAGAAAGCCTGTAACTAGAAAGATTTACCACAAAATTTGGAAAAAATATATCTGTTGGTGTGAATCTAAAGGATTCCCTTGGGACAAGGTTAAGATTCCTAAGATTCTATCCTTCCTTCAAGAAGGATTGGAAAAAGGATTATCTGCAAGTTCCCTGAAGGGACAGATTTCTGCCTTGTCTGTGTTACTTCACAAAAAGCTGGCAGCTGTGCCAGATGTTCAAGCCTTTGTTCAGGCTCTGGTTAGAATTAAGCCTGTTTACAAACCTTTGACTCCTCCTTGGAGTCTCAACTTAGTTCTTTCAGTTCTTCAGGGGGTTCCGTTTGAACCCTTACATTCCGTTGATATTAAGTTATTATCTTGGAAAGTTTTGTTTTTAGTTGCAATTTCTTCTGCTAGAAGAGTTTCGGAATTATCTGCTCTGCAGTGTTCTCCTCCTTATCTGGTGTTCCATGCAGATAAGGTGGTTTTCCGTACTAAACCTGGTTTTCTTCCAAAAGTTGTTTCTAACAAAAACATTAACCAGGAGATTATCGTACCTTCTCTGTGTCCGAAACCAGTTTCAAAGAAGGAACGTTTGTTGCACAATTTGGATGTTGTTCGCGCTCTAAAATTCTATTTAGATGCTACAAAGGATTTTAGACAAACATCGTCCTTGTTTGTTGTTTATTCAGGTAAAAGGAGAGGTCAAAAAGCAACTTCTACCTCTCTCTCTTTTTGGATTAAAAGCATCATCAGATTGGCTTACGAGACTGCCGGACGGCAGCCTCCCGAAAGAATCACAGCTCATTCCACTAGGGCTGTGGCTTCCACATGGGCCTTCAAGAACGAGGCTTCTGTTGATCAGATATGTAGGGCAGCGACTTGGTCTTCACTGCACACTTTTACCAAATTTTACAAGTTTGATACTTTTGCTTCTTCTGAGGCTATTTTTGGGAGAAAGGTTTTGCAAGCCGTGGTGCCTTCCATTTAGGTGACCTGATTTGCTCCCTCCCTTCATCCGTGTCCTAAAGCTTTGGTATTGGTTCCCACAAGTAAGGATGACGCCGTGGACCGGACACACCTATGTTGGAGAAAACAGAATTTATGTTTACCTGATAAATTACTTTCTCCAACGGTGTGTCCGGTCCACGGCCCGCCCTGGTTTTTTAATCAGGTCTGATAATTTATTTTCTTTAACTACAGTCACCACGGTATCATATGGTTTCTCCTATGCAAATATTCCTCCTTAACGTCGGTCGAATGACTGGGGTAGGCGGAGCCTAGGAGGGATCATGTGACCAGCTTTGCTGGGCTCTTTGCCATTTCCTGTTGGGGAAGAGAATATCCCACAAGTAAGGATGACGCCGTGGACCGGACACACCGTTGGAGAAAGTAATTTATCAGGTAAACATAAATTCTGTTTTTAAATGGTACCGGTGTGTACTATTTACTCTCTGGCAGAAAAGGGATGAAGATTTCTGCAAGGAGGATGATGATCTTAGCATTTTGTAACTAAGATCCACTGCTGTTCTCACAAGGGCTGAAGAGTACAGGAAAACTTCAGTTGGGGGAACAGTTTGCAGGCTAAACTGCATTAAGGTATTGTGATGAGAGCAGGATGTGATGTCACTAGTTTGGGGGCGGGGCTTAGATCCGGTAGTCTGTGTCGCAGTTAGTTAGTACAATCAACCTGAATAGATGTACGTTTCATGTTCTGTAATAAAATAGAGTTGTACCATCATTGCTATGTCCTGCATGTGTCCTGCATCTCATGACATGGTGTCAGAAGTTCTGGCCTGCGCTTCTGTTCCTAATCGATGACGATGTCAAAGTTTACCCCACCTGAGCCTTTTGACTTCTCTCAGCCTGCAGCTTGGCCCACATGGCGTCAGCGGTTTCAGCGCTTCAGGATTGCTTCCAAGATGGACAAGGAGAGTGGTGAAGTACAAGTTAATTCTCTTTTATACTCTATGGGGAAAGATGTGGAGCCTGTGTTCAATGCTTTTACTTTCCAAGAAGGGGAAGAATTTAACTTTGATATAGTAACTCAGTGCCCACTTTGTGCCCAAAAGAAATGTGATTCATGAGAGAGCTTGTTTTCACAAACCTAATCAGCGTGTGGGAGAATCTGTGGAGTCATTTGTGCGCAGCCTGTATGAACTAGCTGAATTCTGTGAGTTTGGTGTTGCTAAAGAAGAGCAAATCAGAGACAGAATAGTTATTGGAATTGCAGATGCTGAAGTCTCACTGAAGCTGCAGTTAGAGCCTGATTTAACATTAGATGGGGCTATTAGGATGGCCCGCCAGAGTGAACTGGTGAAAAAGCAAAGTGCTGATCTGAGGTCAGAGTATTGTGGATGAAGTGCAACAGTCCAGGAAAACTGCTAGTGAAAGGCACAGTGTGAGCGGTAGATCTAAAATAATGGATAGACCTAGAAGTGGATGGGCGCAGCATGCCCGATGCACACGGTGCTACCGTGCCCATGATCAGAGTGTTATATGCCCGGCCAGAGATAAAAGATGCAGAAATTGTAACAGAATGTGCCATTTTGAAGTGGTGTGTAAAACTGAATACATTAAGGAGATGCAGGTGGACAGTGACCAAGAGGGTCAGGAAGTGTCTTTTGTGGGGTCTGTTCTGGAACGGCCAAGCTCAGAGGAAGATTGGAAGGTTACTTTTACTGTAATGGGAGACAAAGTTGATTTTAAGATTGACACAGGAGCAGATATCACTGTAATGTCTTTTGCTGCATTTATGAAACTGCCTCGACAGCCCCAGCTGACGAAGGTTACTACAAATGTCCATAGTCCCGGTGGCCGCATTGATTGTGCGGGGAAATTTCTTGCCATCTGTGAGTACAAGCAAAGAAAATTCACCATGTTGGTGCATGTGATTTGAGGCCAGTGTGTTAGCAATTTATTGAGCAGAAAAGCAGCCTGTGATTTGGGCCTCGTGGCCAGAGTAAATGAGATCTCCGAAGATATGCAAGCCAGTTCGTTTAGCACTTAAAAGTGACGCAGTCCCATACAGTATTTCTACTCCCCGTAGAATTCCGTTCCCACTCATGCCTCAAGTGGAGAAGGAGCTTATGCGCATGAAGTCTATGGGGGTTATTGAAGAGGTTGTTGAAGCAACTGACTGGTGTGCCCCCATTGTTCCGGTTGCAAAGAAAAATGGAAAGGTGCGCATCTGTGTGGACCTGAAAAGGTTGAATGAGGCAGTGAAGAGAGAGAGATTTGTGCTGCCGACATTAGAAGACATAGCTCCAAAGTTGGCTGGGGCGAAGTTCTTTTCTACATTAGACGCTTCTAGCGGCTTTTGGCAGATCCCCCTGGATCCAAAGTGCCGCAAACTGACTACCTTTATCACACCGGTAGGTCGGTTTTGCTTCTGCAGACTCCCCTTCGGGATATCCTCTGCCCCAGAAATTTTTCAAAGGGAAATTAGTTCTCTACTAAGTGACCACGTGGGCACGGCAGTAGTCATGGACGACATTCTGGTGTATGGGTCTACAGCGGAGGAGCATGGTCAGCGTTTAAGTTGTGTGCTGCAGGCTATCAAAGAGTCTGGGCTGAAGTTTAATAAAGAGAAATGCCATTTTAGGAAAACTGAATTATGTTACTTTGGGCATATCATCAATGGGGATGGCATCAAGCCAGACCCCGGGAAAATTTGTGCTATTGAACAGATGAAAAGTCCTTCTGATGTACATGAGCTGAGACAGATATTGGGCCTTGTAAATTATATGGGCAAGTTTCTTCCAGATTTATCAACAGTTCTACACCCTATCACAGAGTTGCTAAAGAAAGACGTTGCCTGGGTCTGGGGACCTTCACAAGAAAAAGCTTTTATGCAGGCCAAGTCCCTGCTGGGGTCTGCCCCAGTGCTGGGGTTCTATGACCCTTCCAAAAAGACTGTGGTTAGTGCTGATGCAAGCAGTTATGGGTTGGGGGCTGCTCTCCTGCAGTTAAATGAAAATAAACTACAGCCCATCGCCTACTGTTCCCGCACACTGGCGGCTGCAGAGTCAAAATACGCTCAAATTGAGAGAGTGCCTGGCTGCAGTTTGGGCCTGTGAGCGCTTTCAGCGTTATCTAGTGGGTTTGGAGAAATTTAGTCTGTAGACTGACCACAAACCGCTAGTCCCTCTAATCAACTCTTATGATATCGACAAAACACCCTTTAGATGCCAGATGTCTAAATGTGCCTTTTGCCGGGAACGCCGGCCTACTCAGAGAAGGGAGCCCTTGATTTCTACTCTGCTGCCTGCGGGGCCGTGGCAGAAAATAGCTGCTGATTTGTGTGAACTGCACGGGAAAAAGTTCCTTGTTGTGATCGACTACTATTCCAGGTATTTGGAAATTTCACCTCTGAATGATATCACAAGTCAAGCCGTTATCATTCGTCTGAAGAGCTTGTTCGCCCGGTGGGTCATTCCAATGGAGCTGGTGAGTGATAATGGTATGCAGTTCGCTTCTACAGAGTTCAGTGCTTTCAGCAGGGAATATGACTTTGTACATTCCACGTCAAGTCCACATTATCCGCAGGCCAACGGAATGGCTGAAAGGGCAGTTCAAACAACAAAATTAATTCTAAAGCAATCTGAGCCGTACCTACCCCTCTTGTCATACAGGGCGACGACCATTCAAGCCACCGGGTTTAGCCCGTCACAGCTGATGCTAGGACGCCAGATTCGCACCACTTTACCCTCAGTGGGTGTCTTCAAGCCGCCTGGCCCTGTTCCTCGGGACGAAGTCCTTAGGAGGGATGAAGAGGCCAAAAAGGGTTATCGTTTCTTCTACGACAGGAGACATTCTGTCAGGCCCTTACAGGAACTGAATGCAGGGCAAAGTGTCAGAATTAAACTGGATGATGAGAAGAAATGGAAGACGCCTGCTACGGTAATTGGACGCTCTCCAGAACCAAGGTCTTATACAGTCCTTACTGATGGAGGGACGGTTACACGCCGTAACCGAAGACATCTTCAGCCTGTACCTGAGAGTCTGGAACTGGATGCCTCAGTACTACCGCCGGTGGGATCCCCTGTTCTAAGAGAGGTGCCTTCCCCTCAGCAAGATCACAGCGGGGATATATCTTTGCCTCCAGCAGACTAATATTCACCATCTTCTGTATCAGAGGACAGTTCATGTAAAGTTACATCAAGCGGAAGAGTGGTGAAACTTCCGGCCCGATATAGGGACTGACTTTAGCTAGAACAGTGACCGAAGTATGGGCAGAATAATCCCATGGTCACTGTGGACTAGGGTAGTCTACCCCGATGTCCAAGTCAGGATGTAATTTATGTGTTTATATTTTCTGAACCTATTTGTTTATATATTGTTTGAAAAAAAGAAATGTTGTTGTATACTCTGTTCGTATACCTTGTTATTTGTTATATTCAAATGTATGCTTCGCCTTTGAAAAAGGGGAAGATGTGATGAGAGCAGGATGTGCTGTCACTAGTTTGGGGGCGGGGCTTAGGTACGGTAGTCTGTGTCGCAGTTAGTTAGTACAATCAACCTGAATAGATGTATGTTTCCATGCTCTGTAATAAAATAGAGTTGTACCATCATTGCTGTGTCCTGCATCTCATGACAGGTATGTTCAGTCTATATTTTTTTTCTAGACCGATCTATCTTGGAAAGTTTTGTTTTTAGTAGCTATCTCTTCGGCTCGAAGAGTTTCTGAGTTATCTGCTTTACAGTGTGACTCACCTTACCTTGTTTTCCATGCAGATAAGGTGGTTTTGCGTACCAAACCTGGGTTTCTTCCTAAGGTTGTTTCTAATAGGAATATCAATCAGGAAATTGTTGTTCCTTTGCTGTGTCCTAATCCTTCAAAGAAGGAACGTCTGTTGCACAATCTTGATGTGGTTCGTGCTTTAAAGTTCTACTTGCAAGCAACCAAAGATTTCCGTCAAACATCTTCATTGTTTGTTATCTATTCTGGTAAGCGGAGAGGTCAAAAGGCTATGGCTACCTGTCCTTCTTTTTGGCTTAAAAGCATCATCCGTATGGCTTATGAGACTGCTGGCCAGCAGCCTCCTGAAAGAATTACTGCTCATTCTACTAGAGCAGTGGCTTCCACATGGGCTTTTATAAATGAGGCTTCTGTTGAACAGATTTGTAAGGCGGCGACTTGGTCTTCACTTCATACTTTTTCCAAATTTTCCAAATTCAATACTTTTGCTTCTTTCGGAGGCTATTTTTGGGAGAAAGGTTCTACAAGCAGTGGTGCCTTCCGTTTAAGGTACCTGTCTTGTCCTTCCCTTCATCCGTGTCCTAAAGCTTTGGTATTGGTATCCCACAAGTATGGATGAATCCGTGGACTCGATACATCTTACAAGAGAAAACAGAATTTATGATTACCTGATAAATTTCTTTCTCTTGTGATGTATCGAGTCCACGGCCCGTCCTGTCTGTTTAAGACAGGTAGTATATTTTTATTTAAAAAACTTCAGTCACCACTGCACCCTATAGTTTCTCCTTTTTCTTCCTAGCCTTCGGTCGAATGACTAGGGGGTGGAGCTAAGGGAGGAGCTATATAGACAGCTCTGCTGTGGGTGCTCTCTCTGCCACTTCCTGTTGGGAAGGAGAATATCCCACAAGTATGGATGAATCCGTGGACTCGATACATCAAAAGAGAGAGAAATTTATCAGGTAAGCATAAATTCTGTTTTCCATGGTTCTGAACCAAAAAAATAGCTTAGATGCCTTCTTTTTCAAATAAAGAAAGCAAGAGAACGAAGAAAAATTGATAATTGGAGTAAATTAGAAAGTTGTTTAAAATTGCATGCTCTATATAAATCAAGAAAGAAAAAATTTGGGTTCAGTGTCCCTTTAACCTTTATTAGTTTGCAAAGACATTCATTTATACCAACAATGTTGACTAAGATTAAAAACACTTAAACCAAAACGATTAGCCAATATATGATAATCTTAAAGTGAAGGTCAACTTCACGCAACTGCCCCACGGCATTGGATAAACTTTGCAAAATGAGGGTGGGTTTAATTCATCAAATTTTTTTATATTTAATTTTTTATTTTTTTTATTTTTACCTTTAGTGCACTCCGACGATAAGCGCATCACTTTCGCCGGCATTTTGTCAAATTGATTGACAGATGAAGATTCTTAAAAGAACTAATCCTTGTTTCCCCCAGGCCGTGACGTTTATGCAAAGGGGCTGAACCCCCCGGGGGAAACAAGGATTCGTTCTTTTAAGAATCGTCATCTGTCAATCAGTTTGACAAAATGCTGGGCAGGAGAAATGCGCTTATCGTCGGAGCGCTCAAAAGGTAAAAATTTTAGAAAATAATGAAATATAAAAAATTTGATGAATTAAACCCACCCTCATTTTGCAAAGTTTATCCGATGCCGTGGGGCAGTTGCATGAAGTTGACCTTTACTTTAAGTGAGTGAATAGAATGACTATTGCAGCAGACAGAAAAAGGAAAAAAAATGATCTACTAAGACTCTATTTATAATATTACACTCGTAATCGGAACTGCTGTTAGTCAAATAATACTGATAAGGATATAAGTTAAATTGTTCCGGTAAGCTAATTAAAAAGGACAGAGCTTCTCCTGATAACCCCTGATGCGCGTTTCACAAGCATGCTTCCTCAGAGGGGTGCGGGCTGCTGCTGTGTCAAAATATTTATAAACATACAAAACCCTCCCCCAATTTTCAATTGGTACTCTGCTGAAGACTCCTGCATTTGATTAGTGACAGATTCCTATCATTCTCATGTTACTGACCAATCATATTGGTGTGTTACGTTACGAGACAACGTCAAAATAGTCATAGTTTGTGAGCCTATCCTGGATCAATGACGTATGCTAGTCTCAAGCGATTGGACGATCAATATTTACATGTCAAAGTACGGGTTGATACAATTTACGATGTTAGATGATATTATTAAGGCCATGCATAGATGGATCCATTGTTGCAAGTACTGCATTTATTATGCGGCTATGTTTATCACCATCATGTAAGTTTATCTGATTTAAATGGTACTGTGTCCAATATATACAGGTCAAATGCGAGTAGGATACAATGTTCAGAGGCTAGATAGTATTATTAAAGTCCCACATAAATGGATACATTACTGCGAATATTGCATTTGTTATGCGGCTATATTTATTATCATTATGCAAGTTTTCTGAATTGAATAGTACCAAGTTATCATCATTGGTATAGAGACACATTTTTCCACAATGCAAAAAATATCGATTGAGAAAAATCATTAAAAATATTGATAATTGTGTGTGTGATCTGTAGGCAACTTAGGACAATAAGTCGCTGTTAACACAGCAGTCACCTATTCATATAGAGTCCGATCAAAGTAATGCATACCATTACATATGCTGGTCAATTCTGTAATAATTTCATGGGTTCAATACGAAGAAATATGAGAAAATGGGCCATGATATATGGTCAATTTATGATATTAATAGCTCTATAATAACATAAAAGAGAGATAATAAAGTAGAAGCATTAGTGATTAAAAAAAAGTCTGTATAGAAAATAATAGTTATAATAATGTGCATAAATGCTAATATTAATATATGTAAGAGGGGAAAAGGAGATGTCATATGGAAATGACACCAAGTAGGGAGTGAATATAGATTAAAATGAAAAGAAAGTGTGAAAGTAAACCATTACTTTATAGGAAATTTAGAAAACCAATAATATTCAGAGTTATTAAATTACAGGAAAAGGGAACAAAATAAATAAAAGTAGATTGCAATGTTTTTAACTACAGATAATTAAACATTTTATACTGCAATCTCATACTGTTTAATATCCCTTTAACTGTTGCTAGGTGTGAGTCCCAGGGTCATTTAGTTATATTGGGTCTTGCACAGTCGCAAGATATAGGGTATGACTAGGGTACGACTTGGGTAGCCTTTGTTAAGGCTGTATAAACTGAGACAATACATTTTAGTAACTACCTCAAATATATACACCGAGCCAGGGCTATACATACATGAGTAGTCAGGATGAAATGTCTTTATAGCCCTGGCTTCCTTCACTAATATGTGGCTGGTCTCCCTTGATAGCATGGTGGGAAATACATGTGATCCAGGCAATCGAGGGATTAAATCACTGGTGAGAGTATGTAATGCAGTGGTGATTTAACCCCTTGATTAACCAAGTGTGTTACATGCAGTGAATGGGTTAAAGCATATTGGCATGTGTTTCCAGAAACAAAGGTGTTACAACTGAGTATATGTGTCACATAGCAATAATTAACTAATTAATTACCCTGTGTGTTTGTGGCAATAAAAGGGTTAAACCTCTGCTGCATACGTGTAACACAGCAGTGACTCTTTGGAGGTCAGCATTACATAACTCTTGAGTAAATCGTTCCTTCATCAGATTACTAACCAATATCTGCTCAATATGTAAACATACAGACATGCAAATATTTAGGCCTCTCTGGAAAGAAAATGCAAATATTTGAATCTCCAGACAAGAAAAGCAGGAAATAAACTGATACACAAGACATATTTCTCATTTTGGGCACGATGTTCAAAGGATTGTCAGATCCGTGAGAAATGCCATTTCGGTATCTCCATTCTCGCAATCTTTCCACAGAGCAAAATGTTATAAAAAAAAAAAAGGCTTCTGACCCTCGCTGTCTAGACAAGTGGCGATGTGCCTTCTGTAGGAAACTATAAGGATCGCTGCCCGTTCAACAATCCGCTCGCATAGCCAGTGAATGTGGATCTCAGCAGTGTGGAGGGGGGCATCATGTTTTTAAAGCCTCTTTACACAACATATACTGTGTTCAATAAATGCAAACATTGTTTCTGTTTAGTAACAGTTCAAATAATAGATATATAAACTGTGTCACTGCACATACAGTAGATTTCTTGCAATTGCTAATCTCGCCATCGAAAAGGCTGGCGAGACAGGTATGTGTTAAAAGGTGCTCTTAAGCTGGCCGATATTGTTTACAGTAGCAAGTCCCACCAATGTTTCCCTATTAAAATCCATGAGACGCCTATTTACTATGTATGTGATCACCATTGTTAATAAAGAACAAAAAAATTAGTAAAATACTATATTATGTGTTTTAAGTACGTTCAATATACAAATAAACTTGTTTAACTTTTGGAGTATTCCTTTAAATTTTGGAAGAAGATTTTGTGTACAGGATATTAATATGCCATAGAAGACAGTAGCCGCAGCTTTTTCATTTTACGTTTTTTTTAGAACGTATATAGAACATTTGGTACAGTACAGCCACGATATTAGAACTAAACATGTACAGTACAGCGGCTATACAAAGACAATGTAAAGATCAATTCCTTAAACACGTTTTACTACATAGTTTAGAGTTAAAGACAGGAACACTTTGTAATTGCAAGATAAATCTGTTGCTATAAAATAATATATTAGCCAAGTCTTAAAGGGATACTAAACCCACATTTGTTCTTTTATGATTCAGATAGAACAAGCAATTTTTAAGCAACTTTCTAATTTACTCCTATTATTAATTTGTCTTTGTTCTCTTGGTATCTTTATTAGAAAAAGCAGAAATGTAAGCTTAGGAGCTGGCTTATTTTTTGTTCAGAACCTGGGTAGCGCTTGCTGATTGGTGGCTAGGCTTTTATTCCTGCTTTTTAAATAAAGATACCAAGAGAACAAAGAACAATTGATAATAGGAGTAAATTAGAAAGTTGCTTAAAATTGCTTGTTCTGTCTGAATTATGAAAGAACAAATGTGGGTTTAGTATCCCTTTAAGACTTGGCTAATATATTATTTTATACACACACCACACACTCTCATATAACACTAATACTCATATTACACATACACCACTCATATGAGAGTGTGTGATGTGTGTATGTGTAATATGAGAGTGTGATGTGTGTATGTGTAATATAACACACACACACACACACATTACACATACACACACCACACACTCTCATATAACACATACACACACTCATAACACAATTACTCATATTACACATACACACACAACACACTCTCATATAACACACACTCTCATATTACACATCCACACACTCTCATATAACACAATTAATCATATTACACATACACACACTCTCATATTACACATACACATACCACACACTCTCATATAACACAATTACTCATATTACACATACTCACCTCTCGTATAACACAAATACTCATATTACACATACACAAACCACAAACACTCTCATATAACACACACTCTCATATTACACTTAATCACACACACTCATATTACACAACCCAGTAAATATGGTGTTGCTACACAGTAATGGGTCCATGGTTTGAAGAACCCAGATCTAAAGGGATAATTTTCATTTCACCTTTGCTATAGATTGCAATGTTGCTTTTAATGTTCCACCAGTGGCAGTAACCTCACTCATTGGGCCCTTTGTGAGTGAATTTACTCAATAGAATGTAGCTCTAGCTGGTCAATATTTGCTTGTGTATAAATGTCCTCTAAACAATTCCAGAATAGTATCAGCGGCTGGGGGCTAAGTCAGGGTGTCTTAGAAGTGGAGTAAGGTCATGGGCAGAGTTGTGCACACCAGGGAAGGATCATAGGGGATTGTAGCAAATCCAGGCAGACTGGGGGCATGTCTATGCATTTATAAGGTAGACAGAGCTGCAGTAGGGACTATGTATGATGTCCCTTAACTATGACTATCCTGCAGAATTCAGGTTGGTTGGGAGCACTGATATACACTTCTTCTTCCTTGTTCCTATCACTGATATATGCAGAGAACATTTTAATGTATCCCAAGCTTTCCTGTGTGATGGGTCAGATTTGATTTACACGTTCATAAATGTGGCTAAAGGTATCTATCTACATTATATCAGACTTTGTAGCCATAATGGAAAATTAGATAGTTGGACAGTTATTCTTATCAGAACCATGGAAGGAATTTTGAATTTACTTATATGTAGAGTAACTAAAATTAGGAGTATAATATAACATAAAAATATACCATATAAAGAAGGGCTCATGTTATTAATACAAAAAGCCAAAGCGTGACCCAGGCTGCACAAAAAAATGGTCTATTAAATGTTTAAAACAGCGGAAGACAAGTGCAGGGAAGATTATTCACTAGAGATAACTCACTGTGAGCGGTGTAAATATTAAGCAGAATACACAACTATCAAATCTATCAGCATTAACAGATACAACATCTAATGCCAACACGAACAATTTCACATGCTTTTGTGTATAATTCAAAGGAAAAAGGACACAAAGTCTCTGATGAAGAGAGGACACTTGGTGCTTTCACACGTCCTACTAATGTGCTATTTGAGCACTTAGTGCAGGTGCACGCTCAAATCACTTAGCCAAGGTTAGATGAAAAGTAACAGTCCCGCACTGGTAAACCCAGGAAGGATTCACTTACGGATCCAAAGCTATTCAACGTGCAGAACATTCACTTCGGTATTGAACCCTATGCTGGTTCGAGCTGCCGAACATAAGCTGCTGGTCCGGACTTTTCCATAGAGTGCCGACTGCGCGGTGCTGATAGTTTCCACAAGATTGTAGATCCAGGCTGCGGACAACTTTCCCAAAGGTGCTGGGAAGCATGGTACACAGCAAACTGACTTTCACTCTCACAGGTGAGCTCTCCACTGCGGACTGATGACGCGTTTCGCCCCTCGCCTTTTGGCTTGCACAGGGCTTCGTCGGATACCGCTTGCATTAACACAGATTACTTAAAGGGACACTAAACCCAAATGTTTTCTTTCATGATAGAGCAGGCAATTTTAGGCAACTTTCTAATTTACTTCTATTATCAGTTTTTCTTCAATCTCTTGCTATCTTTATTTGAAAAGCAAGAATATAAGTTTAGAAGCCGTCCCATTTTTGGTTCACAACCTGGGTTGTCTTTGCTGATTGGACAGCACCAATAAACAAGTGCTGTCCAGGGTCTGAACAAAAAATTGGCTGGCTCCTTAGCTTAGATGCCTTATTTTTCAAATAAAGATAGCAAGAGAACAAATAAAAATTTATAATAGGAGTAAATTAGAAAGTTGCTTAAAATTGCATGCTCTATCTGAATCATGAAAGAACAAAATTGAGTTTAGTGTCCCTTTAAATGCGTGTCACTGGGTCTATTACAACCTTATTTGTTAAAGGCAAACATACATTGTTGCAACTTAACGTACAAAGTTGCAATTATATCATACTCATTGCCTAAATTTGAGCATGGCATTCAACTCAGCGAAAACTAAACACTTATTTACAAGATATTTACAGAAAATAACAGGGTGGAGAAATCTAAGCTAAATTTTATAGGGACTTTAATTGATCACTTCTAATGAAGATGCGCTGTAAACTTATTTGTTAATCTACCCATGCTATTCTAATACCCCGCACTCTGGCCACCCACTTCAAAACTCATTTATTTTTGTGAGTTACCTGTTTTGAGTGTTCTCCAGTCAGCGCTCTAACTGTACTCACACAATTTTTTTTTGTAGCTAGAGCGCCAATTGGAGAACAATCAAAACCGTTAGCTCACAAGATCAGCTTGATTAAAAAGTAAGTTACAGCGTATCTTCATTAGAAGTGATCAATTAAAGTCCATCTAAAATATTGCATAGATTCCGGACCTGATTTTAAAACATGTAAAGTTTACCATCCCTTTAATCTGTAAATACTGAGTAAATGACATAAGATATTGTTGCTTGCACTTGGTTCCATCCCCTCTCCAAGTTGTCCCATTTTAAAGATGCAAATATTCCAAAATCCAAACTATTCTGAAACCCAAACCTTTTCTGTTCCCAAGCAGTATGGGTAAAGATATATATTTTTTTTTTTTATTTTTTTTTTCTCTACACTGAAATTCTCTCTAATCCTAAAGCTGGGGACACGATTTGTTTTAGCTGCTCTGATCATGCCAAGAAGAATAGTTTGGAGTTAAGTGACTACATTCTTGTTTTCTCGCCTCAGGAATCTGCTGGCATCTGCATGTTTCATCTCATTTAGGTCAAGCATCTCCTGGGTTTTTTGCTGCACAAGTGCTGTGTAACGTCACTCGGCCCTGAGTGTATAAACTTACATCAAATGCAGCCATTTCATGTCAGCCTTAAAAGAGCTTGTACAAGCACGTTAGCCATTTCTCATTATTTAATAGTCGCTTCAGAAATGTATGCTTCTAAATCAGTTTGTCGCAATATGACCAATGACTGCCAGCATACGCTCCAGTACAGAAAATCCATTATGGAATTAATCAAGGCTTATCCTGGTTTTCCAGAAGGCCGTAATAGTTTCTCTCAGCCAGAGCATAAATCCCTTAAACCTTTCCAGTTTAAATAAATACAATTGTACTGGTTATCATAAAATGTATTTTTGTCATTTTTTATATTTTCCACATTTTTACAGTACAGTATGTGATATAGTTACAGGAGCACATAAAATGTGAAATTAAATAGTACAGATAAAAAAATGTTATGTTTGAAACCATTTGTCCAACACAATAATGTTATTTATGTATTATGTGTGAATTTGTCAAAACAAGTATGATATTCATGTGTGAATTTGTCAAAACAAGTATGATATTCATGTGTGAATTTGTCTAACACTAGTATGATATTCATGTGTGAATTTGTCTAACACTAGTCCCCAAGGCAGAACATGCTGTGATCTGAGATGTCATCGCATAAAATGCAGCATGTCTGCAGAAAGAATGGGACACATGGAAGATCTGTTAGCACTTACTTAGCAGCACTGCTCTACATTAGACAGTTCTCTTCAAACAGAGCTTTGCTCTGGCTGCACTGCATAGGTTTTTCTTAACACAGTGCATCCAGAATAAAGTGCTGTTTGAAGAGAACAGTGACTGGCTCTCTGGGATTTTGAACCCTGCACCTAGCCATTCCCAGTCTGCAAAGCTTTGACTTCTAAATGTAAGATGTTCTTGTGAGCAATGCACCTTTTTATTTCTACCTTGTAATGTTAGAGCAAAAGTAAAGGAAAAAAATGTATTCAAGAAACATTTTTTTAAAAATAACAAAATTTAAATTGAATGTTATTTCAAAATGACCTGGCAGAAAATTTTTCACTAAAAAATTCTCATTGCAGAAAGTGAGGAAAAATTCTGCCACTGGGACACTAGTATGATATTCATGTGGGAATTTGTGTAATATGAGAATGATATTTATGTGATTCTGTTCTAAGCTGCCTCTCTGACAATTGAATCATAGGAGATACAGCACAATAAATGAGATAATTTACGTATGATTAAGTAGTATTTGAGTGTTACTAACTTATGTGCCTTGTTATCTATACTATAATCACGTTTGTAACGCGTTCGTCACCGTCGGAAGTTGCGCACGCATCCTCAAAGGAATGTTGGCAGCGCGAGGCAGCCAACAAGAATGTTGGCTGCGCTCTCAACCAAAAGAATTCCCGCAATAAAAAAAAAAAACTAACCGTCCGCAATAAGTAATTTAAAAAAATAAAAATAACTGCCCGTACGAACTATTAAGAAAAAAATAAACTAACCGCCCGCACGAAGTATTACAAAAAAAACCCCAATAAAATTATTAACCCCTAATCTGCCAACCCCCCACAATGCATTAAACCTTATTTACCTATTAACTCCTAAACTGCCAACCCCCACAACGCAAAAAAACTAATTTAATGACTAAGCCCCCTAACCTAACACCCCCTAAATTAACCTCTTAATTACATTAAAAAAATACTACATTACAATTAAAATTAAAAAAATTACATTACATTAATCTAAAATTACAGAAAATAAAAAAAATGCTAACATTACAAAAAATAATAAACAACACTATCCAAAATAAAAAAATGAAACCTAATCCCTTCGCTGTTGATGAAGATGATGGACCCGCCTGGAAGAAGACCTTCTCTGCCGGACTTCTGAAACTGTGAGTACCTACTTGGGGCTTTAGTGTTAGTTTTTTTTTAATTTTTTTTTTAATAAGATTAGGGTTTATTGGGCAATTTGCAAAATAGCTAAATGCCCTTTTAAGGCAGTGCAAAAGAGCTGAATGCCCTTTTAAAGTGAATGTAAATTTTGATGCTAAAGTGCCCGGTTTTAAAAAATTTGATTAAAAACAGGGGCACTTTAATTCATCAAAATTTACATTTCACTCGTGTTGTGAAAAAATACCTTTTAAACTTGACAGCAGCTCCAGCTTCCTCCGGTCGAAAACCTATACCGAAAATGTATTTTTTCAAATTATTTTCAAATTTTTTTTTTTTTTTTGCATGATTAGAGCCAATAAAAAAAGCCCACACTTTTATTGAAAGTAACACACTAAAATTGGACAAAAATATCTTAAAACAATAATATGCTACACAATAATTTTACCAAGAAACAAAAAAAAAAAACAGGCAAAAAATAAGGCCAATAGGTTTCTGCGACTAAAATTTTGGTGCATCCCTACTTAAAACAATTATAAATATCAATATACTGTATTATTCTTCATTTAGTTCTATGTAACAGAATCATATTTAACAGGTTTTATTTTAACAATTATCCAAATAAAGTATAGTCCTAGAAAACTCATTATATGTAGATCAGTAAGTCAAGTAATGAACTTAAACAGCAGCTCTAGGCTAGCATCAAATTTGAAACATGCTACACAATAATTTTACTGAAAACCGAAATAGCCAAAAATGCCATTTTCAGCTGAAACTTTCTGCGGCCGAAATTTCGGTGCATCCCTAATATGTGCAGCTACTAATCAGAAGCTAGCTCCCAATAGTGTAGTGCTGCTCCTCAGCCTACCTAGACATGCAGTAAATTGGAAATTTGTTTAAAATTGCATTTTCGATCTTAAAGGGACACTGAACCCAAATTTTTTCTTTCGTGATTCAGATAGGGCATGCAAATTTAAGCAACTTTCTAATTTACTCCTATTATCAATTTTTCTTCGTTCTCTTGCTTTTTTTATTTGAAAAAGAAGGCATCTAAGCTATTTTTTTGGTTCAGACCATGGAAAGCACTTCTTTATTGGTGGGTGAATTTATCCACCAATCAGCAAGAACAACACAGTATGTTCACCAAAAAATGGGCCAGCATCTAAACTTACATTCTTGCATTTCAAATAAAGATACCAAGAGAATGAAGAGAATTTGATAATAGGAGTAAATTAATTATGAAAGAAAACAATGTGTGTTTCATGTGTGTGTATATATATATATATATATATATATATATATATATATAAATCTATCTATCTATATATACATATATATATATATATATATATATATATATATATATATATATATATATATATATACAAAACACGGAAGGAGACTGCACTCTCAGACTGGACTGGGTGCACATCGCATGACCCTGCAACATGCTCAGCCCTGGGTGCTCAATGGCACTCACAGGAAGCTGTGCTGTCCCCAGAGTCACAGGCAGTTAACCCCTGACAGGTCCGGGTGCAAGGCCCTTAGGGAAAATTACAAAACAAATTAATACAACACACAGAGAAAGTCCAGCACTCACTTACAAGCACTCAACTAAAATTAAAAGCAAAAATGGAAGGGTTAGTTACAGCATCGTGCCAAATGGGACAAGCTCAGGTACCATGCAAAGGTCTCTTCCTCTGTGTGCTGTATTAATTTGTTTTGTAATTTTTCCTATGGACCTTGCACCCAGACCTGTCTGGGGTTAATTGCCTGGGACTCTGGAAACAGTGCAGCTTCCTTAGAGTGGTATTGAGCACCCAGGGCTGAGCATGTTGCAGAGTCATGAGATAATGTACCCAGTCCAGTCTGAGAGTGCAGTTCCCTTCCGTGTTTTGTATGTGTCTAGGGTTATAAGCCTGTGCACCCTTCACTTGTTCCAAGTTTGTTTGAGCTTGCATTGTTTGGCTGGTTTAGGAACCCAGGTTTTGGAAGGGACCTTGATGTGGTACCTTTTTTTTCTTCCATTTTGGCTTTTAATCTTAGCTGAGAGCGTGCACAACTGCGATTATAGTATAGAGATATATATATCTATATTGTGTGTGTGTGTGTTTGTTTATATATATATATATATATATATATATATTATACCTGGTTTTTTTTTTTATTGAATAACTCATAACTTTAATATTATGTATCTAATTCTGTAAATTAGTTACTAATAAGTAGTAAAATGCTCTGTTTTTCCATCAAGGGCTTTATGTTGTGTGGAAACCTTGAAGCTGATTCATATTATTTATTGTTTTCAGTTGAATAGGGGTAATAATTGCAGACCATAAGTCGGTTCATTTGTTTTTTGATGAGCTATTTGGAGAGATTCTATTTTACGGACAGCATCTGGAATCTAAGCAGTGTGGGTCTCCTGTGCAGTACTTTTCTGGAGGGCTAATTAGTTTGGTGCTATTAGCTAATTAGTTTGGTGCTTTGTGGCTAAGAGGTAAAAAAAAATAGGACAACTAAAACCTATCTTTATTTCATACACAGTATATAAGATTTAGCCCCAATTTATAATAAATGCAGTTACAGCTTTGAAAGCAAATACCCAAAATGGGACATACAAATAAGTGACATATTTCACTTTATATGAACCCTGTTTGAAATAATAAATTACCAGAAATCCTTAATTAAAACTATGATCTCTATTTACGGTACATAAATATATATACAGATGTATATGCAAATATCCTCTATGTATGTATCTATCATCTATCTATCTATCTATCTATCTATCTATCTATGAAACAGAAACTGTTTTGCACTTCCTTGTACTTCCTGGTTCCTGCAAAAATTCATACAAAGATTTTTGTGCATTTTGTTTTTTTCATTGTAGCCTGTTTCTTCTTTTGACTTAAAATATCACTACTGAAACGTATATAAATAAGTCTTTTAACCCCTTAATGACCGAGGACGTGCAGGGTACGTCCTCAGAAAAAAGGCAGTTAACGCCTGAGGACGTACCCTGCACGTCCTCAGTGTGGAAAGCAGCTGAAAGCGATCCTGCTCGCTTCCAGCTGCTTTCCGGTTATTGCAGTGATGCCTCGATATGGAGGCATCCTGCAATAACCTTTTACGGCCATCCGATGCAGAGAGAGCCCTCTCTGCACCGGACATCGATGGCCGGTATCGTTGGTGGGTGGGAGCCGGTGTGGGAGGTGGGTGGCGGCCATCGATGGCCCTGGTCATGTGGAGGGGGGGCGGGATCGTGGGCGGGGAAGTCATGGGGGAGCGCGCGGGCGCGCACATGCACGAGGGGGCGGGCGCGTGCACGGGGAGGGAGCGGGTGGGAACCGCTACACTACAGAAAAGATGTGTCCCAAAACAAAATAAAAGTGGGACATTTAATGTAAAAAGAAAACCCCCTTAGGTGTCATTTAGGTGGTGGGGGTTGGTACGTGGGGGGGGAGAGCTACACTACAGAAAAAATTAAAAGAAAATTAAAAAATAAACATTTGATTGTGCAAACTGGGTACTGGCAGACAGCTGCCAGTACCCAAGATGGCCCCCAATAAGGCTGAGGGGGAGGCTTAGAGAGCTGTTTTGGGGGGGATCAGGGAGGTTGGGGGTTAAGGGGGGATCCTAAACACAGCATATGTAAATATGCTTTTTTTTTTTCTTTACAAAAAACAAAACAAAAAACTTTTATTTTAGTACTGGCAGACTTTCTGCCAGTACTTAAGATGGCGGGGACAATTGTGGGGTGGGGGAGGGAAGGGAGCTGTTTGGGAGGGATCAGGGGGTGGGATGTGTCAGGTGGGAGGCTGATCTCTACACTAAAGCTAAAATTAACCCTGCAAGCTCCCTACAAACTACCTAATTAACCCCTTCACTGCTAGCCATAATACACGTGTGATGCGCAGCAGCATTTAGCGACTTTCTAATTACCAAAAAGCAACGCCAAAGTCATATATGTCTGCTATTTCTGAACAAAGGGCATCCCAGAGAAGCATTTACAACCATTTGTGCCATAATTGCATAAGCTGTTTGTAAATAATTTCAGTGAGAAACCTAAAATTGTGAAAAAATTTACGTTTTTTTTTATTTGATCGCATTTGGCGGTGAAATGGTGGCATGAAATATACCAAAATGGGCCTAGATCAATACTTGGGGTTGTCTACTACACTACACTAAAGCTAAAATTAACCCTAGAAGCTCCCTACATGCTCCCTAATTAACCCCTTCACTGCTGGGCATAATACACGTATTGTGCGCAGTGGCATTTAGCAGCCTTCTAATTACCAAAAAGCAAAGCCAAAGCCATATATGTCTGCTATTTCTGAACAAAGGGGATCCCAGAGAAGCATTTACAACCATTTATGCTATAATTGCATAAGTTGTTTGTAAATAATTTCAGTGAGAAACCTAAAGTTTGTGAAAAAATGTATGAAAAAGTGAACAATTTTTTTTATTTGATCGCATTTGGCGGTGAAATGGTGGCATGAAATATACCAAAATGGGCCTAGATCAATACTTTGGGATGTCTTCGAAAAATAAATATATACATGTCAATGGATATTCAGGGATTCCTGAAAGATATTAGTGTTCTAATGTAACTAGCGCTAATTTTGAAAAAAAGTGGTTTGGAAATAGCAAAGTGCTACTTGTATTTATAGCCCTATAACTTGCAAAAAAAGCAAAGCACATGTAAACATTGGGTATTTCTAAACTCAGGACAAAATTTAGAAACTATTTAGCATGGGTGTTTTTTGGTGGTTGTAGATGTGTAACAGATTTTGGGGGTCAAAGTTAGAAAAAGTGAGGTTTTTTCCATTCTTTCCTCATATTTTATAATGTTTTTTATAGTAAATTATAAGATATGATGAAAATAATGGAATCTTTTGAAAGTCCACTTAATGGCGAGAAAAACAGTATATAATATGTGTGGGTGCAGTAAATGAGTAAGAGGAAAATTACAGCTAAACACAAACACCGCAAAAATGTAAAAATAGCCTTGGTCCCAAACGGACAGAAAATGGAAAAGTGCTGTGGTCATTAAGGGGTTAAATCTATTTTTTAAAAATAGATATCGTCACTCTTATGGAGGTGTGCCATTATCCATCAGCAGAAAGCAATCTTATCTCTGTATCAGCTGTACACAAACATGAAAATCTTGTTACTTATGATATTCAAAAATATATATATTTTAAAATTATTTGCTGTTTTTTGTGACAGTGTAAGGTGACCAATGATAGTTAGCGAAAGTGAGGATTGGTGTTTAAAGGGACAGTATGTGCACACTTATTAAGCATAGTCAGTGACAGATTCTTCACTACATTTGATTCCCCGAAAACATCCATGGGTTCCTCATTCTTATTGACTGATATGGATATGTCCCACAGCCAACTGAAAAAAAAATGACTGTCCCCTTAATATCCCTTAAACTTTCTTCATTCTTCTCCATTCTGTATTTTGCAGTAGTGACTGTGAATGGTGTGGAAAATGTCACATATTAATATTTATATACTTATATTTATATGACTCATATTTTAATGACAGTCGTTTAGTGCATATAAAACCAGCTCTATAAAGTTATATAGACTCATGAACTCAGTAAATGACACAAGCTATTTGGTGATAAATGTGTACGTCTTCTAAGGATCTGTAAAACATTTAATTACAATGTTTAAATAGACAATATGTCAGAGCCTGAATAATTTAACAATGGAATTTCAAGGAACAGGGATACCATGAGATAAACGTCAACATTTGCAGCAATAATTTTTAAATCCACCAATTGTCAGATTAATGAGTGGTAAGGCCGATGAGCGCAAAACACCTGTGATAAACCCCTTATTGCTTGTGTGCAAACCTTCGCGCTCCACTTGTAATCTGGCCCAGAGTATTTTATAGCACTGTTGCCTGTCTATAACTAAAGTTTTATGTCTCTTTAACGTATTATTTGGTGCGGTTTCTTGTTAATAAGGAATTGTTCAGGCTTTTTTGTTCTGCAGAACATATTAAAAGATTTATCTAGCCTTCTAGTCATTGATATAAAAGTATTAATATTATATCTGAATACTTAAAGGGACAGTAAAGTAAAAATTAAATGTAAATGGAGTAAATCATGAAATTAGTTCTCTTTGTATCCTTTCCTAAAGAGTAATCCTATGTAAGCTCACAAGCGTGCACAAGAGAGCAGTGTTTGCAACCATTTTTTTTAGCAATGTTATACATAGTTGCAATCACTGCTGCCATAGAATACTAAATACGCATGTTCACTCCCAAGCTTGTTTCATCCTACCTAGGTTTATTCTTCAACAAAGGATACCAAGAGAACAAAGCAAATTAGATAATAGACGTAAATTGGAACGTTGTTTAAAATCGCATGCTGTACATGAATCATAGATATTTAATTTTGACTTTACAGTCCCCTTACAAAAAAGATATAAGAAAAGGGGAAAGAGAGAAAGAAAAAAGATCTAGCAGATAATGACAGACTAAAAAGGTTTCTGTAGCTCTTTAGAGCACAATGTCATGTAGAGAGCCTTTCACATTCATCTGATGACATAACATAGATTTTTTTGTGCTAACAATGAAATAAATGTTAAAATGTCAGGAAAATCACAGGGTCTGCGTTAAGTTCAGCTCTACAATTAAACAGATAATACCTGTCAGCAGGTTGTATCCAGCTCTGGTTAAATACCATGTGCCAAGCAATTCTGTATCGGTAGTTTTACAAACCACACCACCAACCAGAGGGATTGTTATTATGCTGCCATATACTTGTGCAATAACTCTGACTTCTTTCTGTTATTTCCCAGGGTTCCCTGCGGCTGGCATTTGAGGAGAACATCAGTAACCAACCTAAGGAACTGTCTGTAAAACAAGTCACCAGTGTCGTGAAGTCGGCGAATGACAAGGTGAGGAGCTAACGTCATTATCACAATGCTAAACATTTGTTTGCACAACTGCACATTCATATTTAGTAAAGAAGAGGAATATGATAATAATGCAATTATACAATTTGTTAGAGACGTATGTAATGCACAGTTTGTGCCTGGAACTGTGACAAAAGGGTTAACCGTATCATTGAAGTCAGCCTGTGGTTCCTGGGCAGGGCATGGTTAATGAGCCTGTTTGGTGGCTATGTAAGTATGCTGCTCCTATCACTGCTGATTTGGCAGTAAGAGATTATGTTTGTCAGGTTTTAATCATGTAGTGTTACGCAAGCATAATGGAAAAAAAATACTATATTAAAAGTGGCAGTATAATCATTGAGCGAACATGTCCAGTATATCCATCATGCCTATATACAAATGGCATTTATATTGTTTAGCTGTGATCAGAATTAATTTGGACTACAATAGGTTAATCTTACACATGTAAATGATGGTTTTCCTTTCACACTGTACAAAATGTAAAACAGCTGTAATGTAATCTGTGCGACTAGCACTGCTGATTGGATCAGCAGCAGTTTCTGATCAGAACAAGCAGTGCTCTGCGGGTCCCCAGCAATACGTTAACCATGTGTTTAACCCCTGCTAACAACTGTAATGTAAACTGTACGATTAACGCTGCTGATTGGATCAGCAGCAGTTTCTGCTTGGGAACAGCAGTGGTCTGCAGGTCCCAAGCAAAACTTTAAATATGTGTTTATCCCTTTGCAGCGTTGTCAGGTTGCTAGTGATAAAATGACATGCTGTAACGAATTAAAGCCTTATATTATCACTATAATGGCCCCTTTATCCTTTGTTGAAAGTATATGTACATATTCTCAGCAACAGCAATGCTAGCTGGTGATTGGTAGCCACACAAATGTCTCTTGTTATTGGCTCAACAGATGTGTCCAGCTACGGTACTAGTAGTGCATAGCTGCTCTGGAGCTGACTTTAAATATGTGTTTAACTCTTTTTCAGAGATTAAACACATACTGTAGCTATTTGCAAGTAATTTATTTTTTTGCGATTTTATGTCTTCACGTATGGGAGCGTAGTTTAGCACAATAGTTAAAAATAATAAAACTGTGCTGCAATTGTTTGTTCAAAGCAAATGGCAGATGTTTATAGAACATTCAACATTGATTTTTTGTTATTAAAACTTTATCGATTGTAACTGTTGATTATTAGATGTAACATTAGATGATTACTTTCAAATAGCCTTATTGATTATCATTGTTAATTTTATTTGTAATGCGCCAACAGATTCTGCAGCATTATAAGGGATACAATAAATAAAGACAGATAACACAGACTAGGAAACAAACAATTCAGGCCCAGCTCCCTAGTGAGTTTACAATTTAGTGATTCTTATACACTTTAAAAGACTTTAAAATACAGGAAAATTGTATAATTAACAAGCATATGATAAAAAGACACTGTTGTATCTATCTGGGCTTCACATGAGCTGTAGATTTTCTTTCTGGCAAATCTCAAATTTCTCCAACATAGGTGTGTCCGGTCCACGGCGTCATCCTTACTTGTGGGATATTCTCTTCCCCAACAGGAAATGGCAAAGAGCCCAGCAAAGCTGGTCACATGATCCCTCCTAGGCTCCGCCTACCCCAGTCATTCTCTTTGCCGTTGTACAGGCAACATCTCCACGGAGATGGCTTAGAGTTTTTTAGTGTTTAACTGTAGTTTTTATTATTCAATCAAGAGTTTGTTATTTTAAAATAGTGCTGGTATGTACTATTTACTCAGAAACAGAAAAGAGATGAAGATTTCTGTTTGTATGAGGAAAATGATTTTAGCAACCGTTACTAAAATCCATGGCTGTTCCACACAGGACTGTTGAGAGCAATTAACTTCAGTTGGGGGAACAGTGAGCAGTCTCTTGCTGCTTGAGGTATGACACATTCTAACAAGACGATGTAATGCTGGAAGCTGTCATTTTCCCTATGGGATCCGGTAAGCCATGTTTATTAAGATAGTAAATAAGGGCTTCACAAGGGCTTATTAAGACTGTAGACTTTTTCTGGGCTAAATCGATTCATTATTAACACATATTTAGCCTTGAGGAATCATTTAATCTGGGTATTTTGATAAGATTATATCGGCAGGCACTGTTTTAGACACCTTATTCTTTAGGGGCTTTCCCAAATCATAGGCAGAGCCTCATTTTCGCGCCGGTGTTGCGCACTTGTTTCTCCAACATAGGTGTGTCCGGTCCACGGCGTCATCCTTACTTGTGGGATATTCTCTTCCCCAACAGGAAATGGCAAAGAGCCCAGCAAAGCTGGTCACATGATCCCTCCCAGGCTCCGCCTACCCCAGTCATTCTCTTTGCCGTTGTACAGGCAACATCTCCACGGAGATGGCTTAGAGTTTTTTAGTGTTTAACTGTAGTTTTTCATTATTCAATCAAGAGTTTGTTATTTTCAAATAGTGCTGGTACGTACTATTTACTCAGAAACAGAAAAGAGATGAAGAATTCTGTTTGTATGAGGAAAATGATTTTAGCAACCGTAACTAAAATCCATGGCTGTTCCACACAGGACTGTTGAGAGCAATTAACTTCAGTTGGGGGAACAGTGTGCAGTCTCTTACTGCTTGAGGTATGACACATTCTAACAAGACGATGTAATGCTGGAAGCTGTCATTTTCCCTATGGGATCCGGTAAGCCATGTTTATTACGATTGTAAATAAGGGCTTCACAAGGGCTTATTTAAACTGTAGACTTTTTCTGGGCTAAATCGATTGATTATTAACACATATTTAGCCTTGAGGAATCATTTTATCTGGGTATTTTGATATAATAATATCGGCAGGCACTGTTTTAGACACCTTATTCTTTAGGGGCTTTCCCAAAGCATAGGCAGAGTCTCATTTTCGCGCCGGTGTTGCGCACTTGTTTTTGAGAGGCATGGCATGCAGTCGCATGTGAGAGGAGCTCTGATACTTATAAAAGACTTCTGAAGGCGTCATTTGGTATCGTATTCCCCTTTGGGTTTGGTTGGGTCTCAGCAAAGCAGATACCAGGGACTGTAAAGGGGTTTAAAGCTTAAAACGGCTCCGGTTCCGTTATTTTAAGGGTTAAAGCTTCCAAAATTGGTGTGCAATATTTTCAAAGCTTTAAGACGCTGTGGTGAAAATTTGGTGAATTTTGAACAATTCCTTCATGTTTTTTCGCAATTGCAGTAATAAAGTGTGTTCAGTTTAAAATTTAAAGTGACAGTAACGGTTTTATTTTAAAACGTTTTTTGTACTTTCTGATCAAGTTTATGCCTGTTTAACATGTCTGAACTACCAGATAGACTGTGTTCTGAATGTGGGGAAGCCAGAATTCCTATTCATTTAAATAAATGTGATTTATGTGATAATGACAATGATGCCCAAGATGATTCCTCAAGTGAGGGGAGTAAGCATGGTACTGCATCATTCCCTCCTTCGTCTACACGAGTCTTGCCCACTCAGGAGGCCCCTAGTACATCTAGCGCGCCAATACTCCTTACTATGCAACAATTAACGGCTGTAATGGATAATTCTGTCAAAAACATTTTAGCCAAAATGAACCCTTGTCAGCGTAAGCGTGGCTGCTCTGTTTTAGTTACTGAAGAGCATGACGACGCTGATATTAATATCTCTGAAGGGCCCCTAACCCAATCTGAGGGGGCCAGGGAGGTTTTGTCTGAGGGAGAAATTACTGATTTAGGGAACATTTCTCAGCAGGCTGAATCTGATGTGATTACATTTAAATTTAAATTGGAACATCTCCGCATTTTGCTTAAGGAGGTATTATCCACTCTGGATGATTGTGAAAATTTAGTCATCCCAGAGAAACTATGTAAAATGGACAAGTTCCTAGAGGTGCCGGGGCTCCCAGAAGCTTTTCCTATACCCAAGCGGGTGGCGGACATTGTTAATAAAGAATGGGAAAGGCCCGGTATTCCTTTCGTCCCTCCCCCCATATTTAAAAAATTGTTTCCTATGGTCGACCCCAGAAAGGACTTATGGCAGTCAGTCCCCAAGGTCGAGGGAGCGGTTTCTACTTTAAACAAACGCACCACTATTCCCATAGAGGATAGTTGTGCTTTCAAAGATCCTATGGATAAAAAATTAGAAGGTTTGCTTAAAAAGATGTTTGTTCAGCAGGTTTACCTTCTACAACCCATTTCATGCATTGTCCCTGTCACTACTGCCGCATATTTCTGGTTTGATGAACTGCTTAAGGTGCTCGATAGTGACTCTCCTCCTTATGAGGAGATTATGGACAGAATCAATGCTCTCAAATTGGCTAATTCTTTCACTCTAGACGCCTCTTTGCAATTGGCTAAGTTAGCGGCTAAGAACTCTGGGTTTGCTATTGTGGCGCGCAGAGCGCTTTGGTTGAAATCTTGGTCGGCTGATGCGTCTTCCAAGAACAAGCTACTAAACATTCCTTTCAAGGGGAAAACGTTGTTTGGTCCTGACTTGAAAGAGATTATCTCTGATATCACTGGGGGTAAGGGCCACGCCCTTCCTCAGGATCGGCCTTTCAAGGCAAAAAATAGACCTAATTTTCGTCCCTTTCGTAAAAACGGACCAGCCCAAGGTGCTACGTCCTCTAAGCAAGAGGGTAATACTTCTCAGGCCAAGCCAGCTTGGAGACCAATGCAAGGCTGGAACAAGGGAAAGCAGGCCAAGAAACCTGCCACTGCTACCAAAACAGCATGAAATATTGGCCCCCGATCCGGGACCGGATCTGGTGGGGGGCAGACTCTCTCTCTTCGCTCAGGCTTGGGCAAGAGATGTTCTGGATCCTTGGGCGCTAGAAATAGTCTCCCAGGGTTATCTTCTGGAATTCAAGGGACTTCCCCCAAGGGGGAGGTTCCACAGGTCGCAGTTGTCTTCAGACCACATAAAAAGACAGGCGTTCTTACATTGTGTAGAAGACCTGTTAAAAATGGGAGTGATTCATCCTGTTCCATTAAGAGAACAAGGGATGGGGTTCTACTCCAATCTGTTCATAGTTCCCAAAAAAGAGGGAACGTTCAGACCAATCCTAGATCTCAAGATCTTAAACAAATTTCTCAAGGTCCCATCGTTCAAGATGGAAACCATTCGAACTATCCTTCCTTCCATCCAGGAAGGTCAATTCATGACCACGGTGGATTTAAAGGATGCGTATCTACATATTCCTATCCACAAGGAACATCATCGGTTCCTAAGGTTTGCATTCCTGGACAAACATTACCAGTTCGTGGCGCTTCCTTTCGGATTAGCCACTGCTCCAAGGATTTTCACAAAGGTACTAGGGTCCCTTCTAGCGGTGCTAAGACCAAGGGGCATTGCAGTAGTACCTTACCTGGACGACATTCTGATTCAAGCGTCGTCCCTTCCTCAAGCAAAGGCTCACACGGACATTGTCCTGGCCTTTCTCAGATCTCACGGCTGGAAAGTGAACGTGGAAAAGAGTTTTCTATCCCCGTCAACAAGGGTTCCCTTCTTGGGGACAATTATAGACTCCTTAGAAATGAGGATCTTTCTAACAGAGGCCAGAAAAACAAAGCTTCTGGACTCTTGTCGGATACTTCATTCCGTTCCTCTTCCTTCCATAGCTCAGTGCATGGAAGTGATCGGGTTGATGGTGGCGGCGATGGACATAGTTCCTTTTGCGCGCATTCATCTAAGACCATTACAACTGTGCATGCTCAGTCAGTGGAATGGGGACTATACAGACTTGTCTCCGAAGATACAAGTAAATCAGAGGACCAGAGACTCACTCCGTTGGTGGCTGTCCCTGGACAATCTGTCTCAAGGGATGATGTTCCACAGACCAGAGTGGGTCATTGTCACGACCGACGCCAGTCTGATAGGCTGGGGCGCGGTCTGGGGATCCCTGAAAGCTCAGGGTCTTTGGTCTCGGGAAGAATCTCTTCTACCGATAAATATTCTGGAACTGAGAGCGATATTCAATGCTCTCCAGGCCTGGCCCCAGCTTGCGAGGACCAGGTTCATACGGTTTCAATCAGACAACACGACGACTGTTGCGTACATCAACCATCAGGGGGGAACAAGGAGTTCCCTAGCGATGGAAGAAGTAACCAAAATTATTCTTTGGGCGGAGTCTCACTCCTGCCACCTGTCTGCTATCCACATCCCAGGAGTGGAAAATTGGGAAGCGGATTTTCTGAGTCGGCAGACATTGCATCCGGGGGAGTGGGAACTCCATCCGGAAATCTTTGCCCAAGTCACTCACCTGTGGGGCATTCCAGACATGGATCTGATGGCCTCTCGTCAGAACTTCAAAGTTCCTTGCTACGGGGCCAGATCCAGGGATCCCAAGGCGGCTCTAGTGGATGCACTAGTAGCACCTTGGACCTTCAAACTAGCTTATGTGTTCCCGCCATTTCCTCTCATCCCCAGGCTGATAGCCAGGATCAAGCAGGAGAGGGCGTCGGTGATCTTGATAGCTCCTGCGTGGCCACGCAGGACTTGGTATGCAGATCTGGTGAATATGTCATCGGCTCCACCTTGGAAGCTACCTTTGAGACGAGACCTTCTTGTTCAGGGTCCGTTCGAACATCCGAATCTGGTTTCACTCCAGCTGACTGCTTGGAGATTGAACGCTTGATTTTATCGAAGCGAGGATTCTCAGATTCTGTTATCGATACTCTTGTTCAGGCCAGAAAGCCTGTGACTAGAAAGATTTACCACAAAATTTGGAAAAAATATATCTGTTGGTGTGAATCTAAAGGATTCCCTTGGGACAAGGTTAAGATTCCTAGGATTCTATCCTTCCTTCAAGAAGGATTGGAAAAAGGATTATCTGCAAGTTCCCTGAAGGGACAGATTTCTGCCTTGTCGGTATTACTTCACAAAAAGCTGGCAGCTGTGCCAGATGTTCAAGCCTTTGTTCAGGCTCTGGTTAGAATCAAGCCTGTTTACAAACCTTTGACTCCTCCTTGGAGTCTCAATTTAGTTCTTTCAGTTCTTCAGGGGGTTCCGTTTGAACCCTTACATTCCGTTGATATTAAGTTATTATCTTGGAAAGTTTTGTTTTTAGTTGCGATTTCTTCTGCTAGAAGAGTCTCAGAATTATCTGCTCTGCAGTGTTCTCCTCCTTATCTGGTGTTCCATGCAGATAAGGTGGTTTTACGTACTAAACCTGGTTTTCTTCCAAAAGTTGTTTCTAACAAAAACATTAACCAGGAGATTATCGTACCTTCTCTGTGTCCAAAACCAGTTTCAAAGAAGGAACGTTTGTTGCACAATTTGGATGTTGTTCGCGCTCTAAAATTCTATTTAGATGCTACAAAGGATTTTAGACAAACATCTTCCTTGTTTGTTGTTTATTCAGGTAAAAGGAGAGGTCAAAAAGCAACTTCTACCTCTCTCTCTTTTTGGATTAAAAGCATCATCAGATTGGCTTACGAGACTGCCGGACGGCAGCCTCCCGAAAGAATCACAGCTCATTCCACTAGGGCTGTGGCTTCCACATGGGCCTTCAAGAACGAGGCTTCTGTTGATCAGATATGTAGGGCAGCGACTTGGTCTTCACTGCACACTTTTACCAAATTTTACAAGTTTGATACTTTTGCTTCTTCTGAGGCTATTTTTGGGAGAAAGGTTTTGCAAGCCGTGGTGCCTTCCATTTAGGTGACCTGATTTGCTCCCTCCCTTCATCCGTGTCCTAAAGCTTTGGTATTGGTTCCCACAAGTAAGGATGACGCCGTGGACCGGACACACCTATGTTGGAGAAAACGGAATTTATGTTTACCTGATAAATTTCTTTCTCCAACGGTGTGTCCGGTCCACGGCCCGCCCTGGTTTTTTTTTTTAATCAGGTCTGATATTTTATTTTCTTTAACTACAGTCACCACGGTACCATATGGTTTCTCCTATGCAAATATTCCTCCTTAACGTCGGTCGAATGACTGGGGTAGGCGGAGCCTGGGAGGGATCATGTGACCAGCTTTGCTGGGCTCTTTGCCATTTCCTGTTGGGGAAGAGAATATCCCACAAGTAAGGATGACGCCGTGGACCGGACACACCGTTGGAGAAAGAAATTTATCAGGTAAACATAAATTCCGTTTTTTGAGAGGCATGACATGCAGTCGCATGTGTGAGGAGCTCTGATACTTAGAAAAGACTTTCTGAAGGCGTCATTTGGTATCGTATTCCCCTTTGGGCTTGGTTGGGTCTCAGCAAAGCAGATACCAGGGACTGTAAAGGGGTTAAAGTTAAAAACGGCTCCGGTTCCGTTATTTTAAGGGTTAAAGCTTCAAAATTTGGTGTGCAATACTTTTAAGGCTTTAAGACACTGTGGTGAAATTTTGGTGAATTTTGAACAATTCCTTCATATTTTTTCGCAATTGCAGTAATAAAGTGTGTTCAGTTTAAAATTTAAAGTGACAGTAACGGTTTTATTTTAAAACGTTTTTTGTACTTTGTTATCAAGTTTATGCCTGTTTAACATGTCTGAACTACCAGATAGACTGTGTTCTGAATGTGGGGAAGCCAGAATTCCTTCTCATTTAAATAAATGTGATTTATGTGACAATGACAATGATGCCCAAGATGATTCCTCAAGTGAGGGGAGTAAGCATGGTACTGCATCATTCCCTCCTTCGTCTACACGAGTCTTGCCCACTCAGGAGGCCCCTAGTACATCTAGCGCGCCAATACTCCTTACTATGCAACAATTAACGGCTGTAATGGATAATTCTGTCAAAAACATTTTAGCCAAAATGAACACTTATCAGCGTAAGCGCGACTGCTCTGTTTTAGATACTGAAGAGCATGACGACGCTGATAATAATGGTTCTGAAGGGCCCCTAAACCAGTCTGATGGGGCCAGGGAGGTTTTGTCTGAGGGAGAAATTACTGATTCAGGGAACATTTCTCAACAAGCTGAACCTGATGTGATTACGTTTAAATTTAAGTTGGAACATCTCCGCATTCTGCTTAAGGAGGTATTATCCACTCTGGATGATTGTGACAAGTTGGTCATCCCAGAGAAACTATGTAAAATGGACAAGTTCCTAGAGGTCCCGGGGCTCCCAGAAGCTTTTCCTATACCCAAGCGGGTGGCGGACATTGTAAATAAAGAATGGGAAAGGCCCGGTATTCCTTTCGTCCCTCCCCCCATATTTAAAAAATTGTTTCCTATGGTCGACCCCAGAAAGGACTTATGGCAGACAGTCCCCAAGGTCGAGGGAGCGGTTTCCACCTTAAACAAACGCACCACTATACCCATAGAAGATAGTTGTGCTTTCAAAGATCCTATGGATAAAAAATTAGAAGGTTTACTTAAAAAGATGTTTGTTCAGCAGGGTTACCTTCTACAACCAATTTCATGCATTGTCCCTGTCGCTACAGCCGCGTGTTTCTGGTTCGATGAGCTGGTAAAGGCGGTCGATAGTGATTCTCCTCCTTATGAGGAGATTATGGACAGAATCAATGCTCTCAAATTGGCTAATTCTTTCACCTTAGACGCCACTTTGCAATTGGCTAGGTTAGCGGCTAAGAACTCTGGGTTTGCTATTGTGGCGCGCAGAGCGCTTTGGTTGAAATCTTGGTCAGCTGATGCGTCTTCCAAGAACAAGCTACTTAACATTCCTTTCAAGGGGAAAGCGCTGTTTGGCCCTGACTTGAAAGAGATTATCTCTGATATCACTGGGGGTAAGGGCAACGCCCTTCCTCAGGATCGGCCTTTCAAGGCAAAAAATAAACCTAATTTTCGTCCCTTTCGTAGAAACGGACCGGCCCAAAGTGCTACGTCCTCTAAGCAAGAGGGTAATTCTTCTCAAGCCAAGCCAGCTTGGAGACCAATGCAAGGCTGGAACAAGGGAAAGCAGGCCAATAAACCTGCCACTGCTACCAAGACAGCATGAAATGTTGGCCCCCGATCCGGGACCGGATCTGGTGGGGGGCAGACTCTCTCTCTTCGCTCAGGCTTGGGCAAGAGATGTTCTGGATCCTTGGGCGCTAGAAATAGTCTCCCAAGGTTATTTTCTGGAGTTCAGGGGGCTTCCCCCAAGGGGGAGGTTCCACAGGTCTCAGTTGTCTTCAGACCACATAAAAAGACAGGCATTCTTACATTGTGTAGAAGACCTGTTAAAAATGGGAGTGATTCATCCTGTTCCATTAGGAGAACAAGGGATGGGGTTCTACTCCAATCTGTTCATAGTTCCCAAAAAAGAGGGAACGTTCAGACCAATCTTAGATCTCAAGATCTTAAACAAGTTTCTCAAGGTTCCATCGTTCAAGATGGAAACCATTCGAACAATTCTTCCTTCCATCCAGGAAGGTCAATTCATGACCACGGTGGATTTAAAGGATGCGTATCTACATATTCCTATCCACAAGGAACATCATCGGTTCCTAAGGTTCGCATTCCTGGACAAGCATTACCAGTTCGTGGCGCTTCCTTTCGGATTAGCCACTGCTCCAAGGATTTTCACAAAGGTACTAGGGTCCCTTCTAGCTGTGCTAAGACCAAGGGGCATTGCCGTAGTACCTTACTTGGACGACATTCTGATTCAAGCGTCGTCCCTTCCTCAAGCAAAGGCTCACACGGACATTGTCCTGGCCTTTCTCAGATCTCACGGATGGAAAGTGAACGTGGAAAAGAGTTCTCTATCTCCGTCAACAAGGGTTCCCTTCTTGGGAACAATAATAGACTCCTTAGAAATGAGGATTTTTCTGACAGAAGCCAGAAAAACAAAGCTTCTAGACTCTTGTTGGATACTTCATTCCGTTCCTCTTCCTTCCATAGCGCAGTGCATGGAAGTGATAGGTTTGATGGTAGCGGCAATGGACATAGTTCCTTTTGCGCGCATTCATCTAAGACCATTACAACTGTGCATGCTCAGTCAGTGGAATGGGGACTATACAGACTTGTCTCCGAAGATACAAGTAAATCAGAGGACCAGAGACTCACTCCGTTGGTGGCTGTCCCTGGACAACCTGTCACAAGGGATGACCTTCCGCAGACCAGAGTGGGTCATTGTCACGACCGACGCCAGTCTGATGGGCTGGGGCGCGGTCTGGGGATCCCTGAAAGCTCAGGGTCTTTGGTCTCGGGAAGAATCTCTTCTACCGATAAATATTCTGGAACTGAGAGCGATATTCAATGCTCTCAAAGCTTGGCCTCAGCTAGCGAGGGCCAAGTTCATACGGTTTCAATCAGACAACATGACAACTGTTGCGTACATCAACCATCAGGGGGGAACAAGGAGTTCCCTAGCGATGGAAGAAGTGACCAAAATCATTCTATGGGCGGAGTCTCACTCCTGCCACCTGTCTGCTATCCACATCCCAGGAGTGGAAAATTGGGAAGCGGATTTTCTGAGTCGTCAGACATTGCATCCGGGGGAGTGGGAACTCCATCCGGAAATCTTTGCCCAAGTCACTCAACTGTGGGGCATTCCAGACATGGATCTGATGGCCTCTCGTCAGAACTTCAAAGTTCCTTGCTACGGGTCCAGATCCAGGGATCCCAAGGCGGCTCTAGTGGATGCACTAGTAGCACCTTGGACCTTCAAACTAGCTTATGTGTTCCCGCCGTTTCCTCTCATCCCCAGGCTGGTAGCCAGGATCAATCAGGAGAGGGCGTCTGTGATCTTGATAGCTCCTGCGTGGCCACGCAGGACTTGGTATGCAGATCTGGTGAATATGTCATCGGCTCCACCATGGAAGCTACCTTTGAGACGAGACCTTCTTGTTCAGGGTCCGTTCGAACATCCGAATCTGGTCTCACTCCAGCTGACTGCTTGGAGATTGAACGCTTGATCTTATCGAAGCGAGGGTTCTCAGATTCTGTTATCGATACTCTTGTTCAGGCCAGAAAGCCTGTAACTAGAAAGATTTACCACAAAATTTGGAAAAAATATATCTGTTGGTGTGAATCTAAAGGATTCCCTTGGGACAAGGTTAAAATTCCTAAGATTCTATCCTTCCTTCAAGAAGGATTGGAAAAAGGATTATCTGCAAGTTCCCTGAAGGGACAGATTTCTGCCTTGTCTGTGTTACTTCACAAAAAGCTGGCAGCTGTGCCAGATGTTCAAGCCTTTGTTCAGGCTCTGGTCAGAATCAAGCCTGTTTACAAACCTTTGACTCCTCCTTGGAGTCTCAACTTAGTTCTTTCAGTTCTTCAGGGGGTTCCGTTTGAACCCTTACATTCCGTTGATATTAAGTTATTATCTTGGAAAGTTTTGTTTTTGGTTGCAATTTCTTCTGCTCGAAGAGTTTCAGAATTATCTGCTCTGCAGTGTTCTCCTCCTTATCTGGTGTTCCATGCAGATAAGGTGGTTTTACGTACTAAACCTGGTTTTCTTCCAAAAGTTGTTTCTAACAAAAACATTAACCAGGAGATTATCGTACCTTCTCTGTGTCCGAAACCAGTTTCGAAGAAGGAACGTTTGTTGCACAATTTGGATGTTGTTCGCGCTCTAAAATTCTATTTAGATGCTACAAAGGATTTTAGACAAACATCTTCCTTGTTTGTTGTTTATTCCGGTAAAAGGAGAGGTCAAAAAGCAACTTCTACCTCTCTCTCTTTTTGGATTAAAAGCATCATCAGATTGGCTTACGAGACTGCCGGACGGCAGCCTCCCGAAAGAATCACAGCTCATTCCACTAGGGCTGTGGCTTCCACATGGGCCTTCAAGAACGAGGCTTCTGTTGATCAGATATGTAGGGCAGCGACTTGGTCTTCACTGCACACTTTTACCAAATTTTACAAGTTTGATACTTTTGCTTCTTCTGAGGCTATTTTTGGGAGAAAGGTTTTGCAAGCCGTGGTGCCTTCCATTTAGGTGACCTGATTTGCTCCCTCCCTTCATCCGTGTCCTAAAGCTTTGGTATTGGTTCCCACAAGTAAGGATGACGCCGTGGACCGGACACACCTATGTTGGAGAAAACAGAATTTATGTTTACCTGATAAATTACTTTCTCCAACGGTGTGTCCGGTCCACGGCCCGCCCTGGTTTTTTAATCAGGTCTGATATTTTATTTTCTTTAACTACAGTCACCACGGTATCATATGGTTTCTCCTATGCAAATATTCCTCCTTAACGTCGGTCGAATGACTGGGGTAGGCGGAGCCTAGGAGGGATCATGTGACCAGCTTTGCTGGGCTCTTTGCCATTTCCTGTTGGGGAAGAGAATATCCCACAAGTAAGGATGACGCCGTGGACCGGACACACCGTTGGAGAAAGTAATTTATCAGGTAAACATAAATTCTGTTTTCTCCAACATAGGTGTGTCCGGTCCACGGCGTCATCCTTACTTGTGGGATATTCTCTTCCCCAACAGGAAATGGCAAAGAGCCCAGCAAAGCTGGTCACATGATCCCTCTTAGGCTCCGCCTACCCCAGTCATTCTCTTTGCCGTTGTACAGGCAACATCTCCACGGAGATGGCTTAGAGTTTTTTAGTGTTTAACTGTAGTTTTTATTATTCAATCAAGAGTTTGTTATTTTAAAATAGTGCTGGTATGTACTATTTACTCTGAAACAGAAAAGAGATGAAGATTTCTGTTTGTAAGAGGAAAATGATTTTAGCAACCGTTACTAAAATCCATGGCTGTTCCACACAGGACTGTTGAGAGGAATTAACTTCAGTTGGGGGAACAGTGAGCAGTCTTTTGCTGCTTGAGGTATGACACATTCTAACAAGACGATGTAATGCTGGAAGCTGTCATTTTCCCTATGGGATCCGGTAAGCCATTTTTATTCAGATAGTAAATAAGGGCTTCACAAGGGCTTATTAAGACTGTAGACATTTTCTGGGCTAAATCGATTCATATATTACACATATTTAGCCTTGAGGAATCATTTAATCTGGGTATTTTGGTAAAATAATATCAGCAGGCACTGTTTTAGACACCTTATTCTTTAGGGGCTTTCCCTAATAATAGGCAGAGCCTCATTTTCGCGCCGGTATTGCGCACTTGTTTCTCCAACATAGGTGTGTCCGGTCCACGGCGTCATCCTTACTTGTGGGATATTCTCTTCCCCAACAGGAAATGGCAAAGAGCCCAGCAAAGCTGGTCACATGATCCCTCCTAGGCTCCGCCTACCCCAGTCATTCTCTTTGCCGTTGTACAGGCAACATCTCCACGGAGATGGCTTAGAGTTTTTTAGTGTTTAACTGTAGTTTTTATTATTCAATCAAGAGTTTGTTATTTTAAAATAGTGCTGGTATGTACTATTTACTCAGAAACAGAAAAGAGATGAAGATTTCTGTTTGTATGAGGAAAATGATTTTAGCACCGTAACTAAAATCCATGGCTGTTCCACACAGGACTGTTGAGAGCAAGTAACTTCAGTTGGGGGAACAGTGTGCAGTCTCTTGCTGCTTGAGGTATGACACATTCTAACAAGACGATGTAATGCTGGAAGCTGTCATTTTTCCCTATGGGATCCGGTAAGCCATGTTTATTACGATGGTAAATAAGGGCTTCACAAGGGCTTATTAAGATTGTAGACTTTTCTGGGCTAAATCGATTCAGTTTTAAAACATATTTAGCTTTGAGGAATCATTTTATCTGGGTTTATTGATATTACAATATCGGCAGGCACTGTATTAGACACCTTATTTCTCTGGGGCTTTCCCAAAGCATAAGCAGAGTCTCATTTTCGCGCCGGTGTGGCGCACTTGTTTTTGAGAGGCATGGCATGCAGTCGCATGTGAGAGGAGCTCTGATACTTAGAAAAGACTTTCTGAAGGCGTCATTTGGTATCGTATTCCCCTTTGGGCTTGGTTGGGTCTCAGCAAAGCAGATACCAGGGACTGTAAAGGGGTTAAAGTGTTAAAACGGCTCCGGTTCCGTTATTTTAAGGGTTAAAGCTTCCAAATTTGGTGTGCAATACTTTTAAGGCTTTAAGACACTGTGGTGAAAATTTGGTGAATTTTGTACAATTCCTTCATGTTTTTTCGCAATTGCAGTAATAAAGTGTGTTCAGTTTAAAATTTAAAGTGACAGTAACGGTTTTATTTTAAAACGTTTTTTGTACTTTATTATCAAGTTTATGCCTGTTTAACATGTCTGAACTACCAGATAGACTGTGTTCTGAATGTGGGGAAGCCAGAATTCCTGTTCATTTAAATAAATGTGATTTATGTGATAATGACAATGATGCCCAAGATGATTCCTCAAGTGAGGGGAGTAAGCATGGTACTGCATCATTCCCTCCTTCGTCTACACGAGTCTTGCCCACTCAGGAGGCCCCTAGTACATCTAGCGCGCCAATACTGCTTACTATGCAACAATTAACGGCTGTAATGGATAATTCTGTCAAAAACATTTTAGCCAAAATGAACCCTTGTCAGCGTAAGCGTGGCTGCTCTGTTTTAGTTACTGAAGAGCATGACGACGCTGATATTAATATCTCTGAAGGGCCCCTAACCCAATCTGAGGGGGCCAGGGAGGTTTTGTCTGAGGGAGAAATTACTGATTCAGGGAACATTTCTCAACAGGCTGAACCTGATGTAATTGCATTTAAATTTAAGTTGGAACATCTCCGCATTCTGCTTAAGGAGGTATTATCCACTCTGGATGATTGTGAAAAGTTGGTCATCCCAGAGAAACTATGTAAAATGGACAAGTTCCTAGAGGTGCCGGAGCTCCCAGAAGCTTTTCCTATACCCAAGCGGGTGGCGGACATTGTTAATAAAGAATGGGAAAGGCCCGGTATTCCTTTCGTCCCTCCCCCCATATTTAAAAAATTGTTTCCTATGGTCGACCCCAGAAAGGACTTATGGCAGACAGTCCCCAAGGTCGAGGGAGCGGTTTCTACTTTAAACAAACGCACCACTATACCCATAGAGGATAGTTGTGCCTTCAAAGATCCTATGGATAAAAAATTAGAAGGTTTGCTTAAAAAGATGTTTGTTCAGCAGGGTTACCTTCTACAACCAATTTCATGCATTGTCCCTGTCACTACAGCCGCATGTTTCTGGTTTGATGAACTGATAAAGGCGCTCGATAGTGATTCTCCTCCTTATGAGGAGATTATGGACAGAATCAATGCTCTCAAATTGGCTAATTCTTTCACCCTAGACGCCACTTTGCAATTGGCTAGGTTAGCGGCTAAGAATTCTGGGTTTGCTATTGTGGCGCGCAGAGCGCTTTGGTTGAAATCTTGGTCGGCTGACGCGTCTTCCAAGAACAAGCTACTAAACATTCCTTTCAAGGGGAAAACGCTGTTTGGCCCTGACTTGAAAGAGATTATCTCGGATATCACTGGGGGTAAGGGCCACGCCCTTCCTCAGGATCGGCCTTTCAAGGCGAAAAATAGACCCAATTTTCGTCCCTTTCGTAAAAACGGACCAGCCCAAAGTGCTACGTCCTCTAAGCAAGAGGGTAATACTTCTCAAGCCAAGCCAGCTTGGAGACCAATGCAAGGCTGGAACAAGGGAAAGCAGGCCAAGAAGCCTGCCACTGCTACCAAGACAGCATGAAATATTGGCCCCCGATCCGGGACCGGATCTGGTGGGGGGCAGACTCTCTCTCTTCGCTCAGGCTTGGGCAAGAGATGTTCTGGATCCTTGGGCGCTAGAAATAGTCTCCCAGGGTTATCTTCTGGAATTCAAGGGACTTCCCCCAAGGGGGAGGTTCCACAGGTCTCAGTTGTCTTCAGACCACATAAAAAGACAGGCGTTCTTACATTGTGTAGAAGACCTGTTAAAAATGGGAGTGATTCATCCTGTTCCACTAAGAGAACAAGGGATGGGGTTCTACTCCAATCTGTTCATAGTTCCCAAAAAAGAGGGAACGTTCAGACCAATCTTAGATCTCAAGATCTTAAACAAGTTTCTCAAGGTTCCATCTTTCAAGATGGAAACCATTCGAACTATTCTTCCTTCCATCCAGGAGGGTCAATTCATGACCACGGTGGATTTAAAGGATGCGTATCTACATATTCCTATCCACAAGGAACATCTTCGGTTCCTAAGGTTTGCATTCCTGGACAAACATTACCAGTTCGTGGCGCTTCCTTTCGGATTAGCCACTGCTCCAAGGATTTTCACAAAGGTACTAGGCTCCCTTCTAGCGGTGCTAAGACCAAGGGGCATTGCAGTAGTACCTTACCTGGACGACATTCTGATTCAAGCGTCGTCCCTTCCTCAAGCAAAGGCTCACACGGACATTGTCCTGGCCTTTCTCAGATCTCACGGCTGGAAAGTGAACGTGGAAAAGAGTTCTCTATCCCCGTCAACAAGGGTTCCCTTCTTGGGAACAATTATAGACTCTTTAGAAATGAGGATCTTTCTAACAGAGGCCAGAAAAACAAAACTTCTAGACTCTTGTCGGATACTTCATTCCGTTCCTCTTCCTTCCATAGCTCAGTGCATGGAAGTGATAGGGTTGATGGTAGCGGCGATGGACATAGTTCCTTTTGCGCGCATTCATCTAAGACCATTACAACTGTGCATGCTCAGTCAGTGGAATGGGGACTATACAGACTTGTCTCCGAAGATACAAGTAAATCAGAGGACCAGAGACTCACTCCGTTGGTGGCTGTCCCTGGACAATCTGTCTCAAGGGATGACGTTCCGCAGACCAGAGTGGGTCATTGTCACGACCGACGCCAGTCTGATGGGCTGGGGCGCGGTCTGGGGATCCCTGAAAGCTCAGGGTCTTTGGTCTCGGGAAGAATCTCTTCTACCGATAAATATTCTGGAACTGAGAGCGATATTCAATGCTCTCAAGGCCTGGCCTCGGCTAGCGAGGACCAAGTTCATACGGTTTCAATCAGACAACATGACAACTGTTGCGTACATCAACCATCAGGGGGGAACAAGGAGTTCCCTAGCGATGGAAGAAGTGACCAAAATCATTCTATGGGCGGAGTCTCACTCCTGCCACCTGTCTGCTATCCACATCCCAGGAGTGGAAAATTGGGAAGCGGATTTTCTGAGTCGTCAGACATTGCATCCGGGGGAGTGGGAACTCCATCCGGAAATCTTTGCCCAAGTCACTCACCTGTGGGGCATTCCAGACATGGATCTGATGGCCTCTCGTCAGAACTTCAAAGTTCCTTGCTACGGGGCCAGATCCAGGGATCCCAAGGCGGCTCTAGTGGATGCACTAGTAGCACCTTGGACCTTCAAACTAGCTTATGTGTTCCCGCCATTTCCTCTCATCCCCAGGCTGGTAGCCAGGATCAATCAGGAGAGGGCGTCGGTGATCTTGATAGCTCCTGCGTGGCCACGCAGGACTTGGTATGCAGATCTGGTGAATATGTCATCGGCTCCACCTTGGAAGCTACCTTTGAGACGAGACCTTCTTGTTCAGGGTCCGTTCGAACATCCGAATCTGGTTTCACTCCAGCTGACTGCTTGGAGATTGAACGCTTGATTTTATTGAAGCGAGGATTCTCAGATTCTGTTATCGATACTCTTGTTCAGGCCAGAAAGCCTGTAACTAGAAAGATTTACCACAAAATTTGGAAAAAATATATCTGTTGGTGTGAATCTAAAGGATTCCCTTGGGACAAGGTTAAGATTCCTAGGATTCTATCCTTCCTTCAAGAAGGATTGGAAAAAGGATTATCTGCTAGTTCCCTGAAGGGACAGATTTCTGCCTTGTCGGTATTACTTCACAAAAAGCTGGCAGCTGTGCCAGATGTTCAAGCCTTTGTTCAGGCTCTGGTTAGAATCAAGCCTGTTTACAAACCTTTGACTCCTCCTTGGAGTCTCAATTTAGTTCTTTCAGTTCTTCAGGGGGTTCCGTTTGAACCCTTACATTCCGTTGATATTAAGTTATTATCTTGGAAAGTTTTGTTTTTAGTTGCGATTTCTTCTGCTAGAAGAGTCTCAGAATTATCTGCTCTGCAGTGTTCTCCTCCTTATCTGGTGTTCCATGCAGATAAGGTGGTTTTACGTACTAAACCTGGTTTTCTTCCAAAAGTTGTTTCTAACAAAAACATTAACCAGGAGATTATCGTACCTTCTCTGTGTCCAAAACCAGTTTCAAAGAAGGAACGTTTGTTGCACAATTTGGATGTTGTTCGCGCTCTAAAATTCTATTTAGATGCTACAAAGGATTTTAGACAAACATCTTCCTTGTTTGTTGTTTATTCAGGTAAAAGGAGAGGTCAAAAAGCAACTTCTACCTCTCTCTCTTTTTGGATTAAAAGCATCATCAGATTGGCTTACGAGACTGCCGGACGGCAGCCTCCCGAAAGAATCACGGCTCATTCCACTAGGGCTGTGGCTTCCACATGGGCCTTCAAGAACGAGGCTTCTGTTGATCAGATATGTAGGGCAGCGACTTGGTCTTCACTGCACACTTTTACCAAATTTTACAAGTTTGATACTTTTGCTTCTTCTGAGGCTATTTTTGGGAGAAAGGTTTTGCAAGCCGTGGTGCCTTCCATTTAGGTGACCTGATTTGCTCCCTCCCTTCATCCGTGTCCTAAAGCTTTGGTATTGGTTCCCACAAGTAAGGATGACGCCGTGGACCGGACACACCTATGTTGGAGAAAACAGAATTTATGTTTACCTGATAAATTTCTTTCTCCAAAGGTGTGTCCGGTCCACGGCCCGCCCTGGTTTTTTAATCAGGTCTGATAATTTATTTTCTTTAACTACAGTCACCACGGTACCATATGGTTTCTCCTATGCAAATATTCCTCCTTAACGTCGGTCGAATGACTGGGGTAGGCGGAGCCTAGGAGGGATCATGTGACCAGCTTTGCTGGGCTCTTTGCCATTTCCTGTTGGGGAAGAGAATATCCCACAAGTAAGGATGACGCCGTGGACCGGACACACCGTTGGAGAAAGAAATTTATCAGGTAAACATAAATTCTGTTTTTTGAGAGGCATGACATGCAGTCGCATGTGTGAGGAGCTCTAATACATAGAAAAGACTTTCTGAAGGCGTCATTTGGTATCGTATTCCCCTTTGGGCTTGGTTGGGTCTCAGCAAAGCAGATACCAGGGACTGTAAAGGGGTTAAAGTTAAAAACGGCTCCGGTTCCGTTATTTTAAGGGTTAAAGCTTCCAAATTTGGTGTGCAATACTTTTAAGGCTTTAAGACACTGTGGTGAAATTTTGGTGAATTTTGAACAATTCCTTCATACTTTTTCGCAATTGCAGTAATAAAGTGTGTTCAGTTTAAAATTTAAAGTGACAGTAACGGTTTTATTTTAAAACGTTTTTTGTACTTTGTTATCAAGTTTATGCCTGTTTAACATGTCTGAACTACCAGATAGACTGTGTTCTGAATGTGGGGAAGCCAGGGTTCCTTCTCATTTAAATAAATGTGATTTATGTGACACTGAAAATGATGCCCAAGATGATTCCTCAAGTGAGGGGAGTAAGCATGGTACTGCATCATTCCCTCCTTCGTCTACACGAGTCTTGCCCACTCAGGAGGCCCCTAGTACATCTAGCGCGCCAATACTCCTTACTATGCAACAATTAACGGCTGTAATGGATAATTCTATCAAAAACATTTTAGCCAAAATGCCCACTTATCAGCGTAAGCGCGACTGCTCTGTTTTAGATACTGAAGAGCATGAGGACGCTGATGATAATGGTTCTGAAATGCCCCTACACCAGTCTGAGGGGGCCAGGGAGGTTTTGTCTGAGGGAGAAATTTCGGATTCAGGGAAAATTTCTCAACAAGCTGAACCCGATGTGATTACATTTAAATTTAAGTTGGAACATCTCCGCGCTCTGCTTAAGGAGGTATTATCCACTCTGGATGATTGTGAGAATTTGATCATCCCAGAGAAACTATGTAAAATGGACAAGTTCCTAGAGGTCCCGGGGCTCCCAGAAGCTTTTCCTATACCCAAGCGGGTGGCGGACATTGTAAATAAAGAATGGGAAAGGCCCGGTATACCTTTCGTCCCTCCCCCCATATTTAAAAAATTGTTTCCTATGGTCGACCCCAGAAAGGACTTATGGCAGACAGTCCCCAAGGTCGAGGGAGCGGTTTCTACTTTAAACAAACGCACCACTATACCCATAGAAGATAGTTGTGCTTTCAAAGATCCTATGGATAAAAAATTAGAAGGTTTGCTTAAAAAGATGTTTGTTCAGCAGGGTTACCTTCTACAACCAATTTCATGCATTGTCCCTGTCACTACAGCCGCGTGTTTCTGGTTCGATGAGCTAGTAAAGGCGATCGATAGTGATTCTCCTCCTTATGAGGAGATTATGGACAGAATCCGTGCTCTCAAATTGGCTAATTCTTTCACCCTAGACGCCACTTTGCAATTGGCTAGGTTAGCGGCGAAAAATTCTGGTTTTGCTATTGTGGCGCGCAGAGCGCTTTGGTTAAAATCTTGGTCAGCGGATGCGTCTTCCAAGAACAAATTGCTTAACATTCCTTTCAAGGGGAAAACGCTGTTTGGCCCTGACTTGAAAGAGATTATCTCTGATATCACTGGGGGCAAGGGCCACGCCCTTCCTCAGGATAGGTCTTTCAAGGCCAAAAATAAACCTAATTTTCGTCCCTTTCGCAGAAACGGACCAGCCCCAAGTGCTACGTCCTCTAAGCAAGAGGATAATACTTCTCAATCCAAGCCAGCCTGGAGACCAATGCAAGGCTGGAACAAAGGAAAGCAGGCCAAGAAACCTGCCACTGCTACCAAGACAGCATGAGATGTTGGCCCCCGATCCGGGACCGGATCTGGTGGGGGGCAGACTCTCTCTCTTCGCTCAGGCTTGGGCAAGAGATGTTCTGGATCCTTGGGCACTAGAAATAGTCTCCCAAGGTTATCTTCTGGAATTCAAGGGGCTTCCCCCAAGGGGGAGGTTCCACAGGTCTCAATTGTCTTCAGACCACATAAAAAGACAGGCATTCTTACATTGTGTAGAAGACCTGTTAAAAATGGGAGTGATTCATCCTGTTCCATTAGAAGAACAAGGGATGGGGTTCTACTCCAATCTGTTCGTAGTTCCCAAAAAAGAGGGAACATTCAGACCAATCTTAGATCTCAAGATCCTAAACAAGTTTCTCAAGGTTCCATCGTTCAAAATGGAAACCATTCGAACAATTCTTCCTTCCATCCAGGAAGGTCAATTCATGACCACGGTGGATTTAAAGGATGCGTATCTACATATTCCTATCCACAAGGAACATCATCGGTTCCTAAGGTTCGCATTCCTGGACAAGCATTACCAGTTTGTGGCACTTCCGTTCGGATTAGCCACTGCTCCAAGGATTTTCACAAAGGTACTAGGGTCCCTTCTAGCGGTGCTAAGACCAAGGGGCATTGCAGTAGTACCTTACTTGGACGACATTCTGATTCAAGCGTCGTCCCTTCCTCAAGCAAAGGCTCACACGGACATTGTACTGGCCTTTCTCAGATCTCACGGGTGGAAAGTGAACGTAGAAAAAAGTTCTCTATCTCCGTCAACAAGGGTTCCCTTCTTGGGAACAATAATAGACTCCTTAGAAATGAGGATTTTTCTGACAGAGGCCAGAAAATCAAAACTTCTAAACTCTTGTCAAATACTTCATTCTGTTCCTCTTCCTTCCATAGCGCAGTGCATGGAAGTAATAGGTTTGATGGTAGCGGCAATGGACATAGTTCCTTTTGCGCGAATTCATCTAAGACCATTACAACTGTGCATGCTCAGTCAGTGGAATGGGGACTATACAGACTTGTCTCCGACAATACAAGTAGATCAGAGGACCAGAGATTCACTCCGTTGGTGGCTGTCCCTGGACAACCTGTCACAGGGGATGAGCTTCCGCAGACCAGAGTGGGTCATTGTCACGACCGACGCCAGTCTGGTGGGCTGGGGCGCGGTCTGGGGACCCCTGAAAGCTCAGGGTCTTTGGTCTCGGGAAGAATCTCTTCTCCCGATAAATATTCTGGAACTGAGAGCGATATTCAATGCTCTCAAGGCTTGGCCTCACCTAGCAAAGGCCAAGTTCATACGGTTTCAATCAGACAACATGACGACTGTTGCGTACATCAACCATCAGGGGGGAACAAGGAGTTCCCTGGCGATGGAAGAAGTGACCAAAATCATTCAATGGGCGGAGACTCACTCCTGCCACTTGTCTGCAATCCACATCCCAGGAGTGGAAAATTGGGAAGCGGATTTTCTGAGTCGTCAGACATTTCATCCGGGGGAGTGGGAACTCCATCCGGAAATCTTTGCCCAAATTACTCAATTGTGGGGCATTCCAGACATGGATCTGATGGCCTCTCGTCAGAACTTCAAGGTTCCTTGCTACGGGTCCAGATCCAGGGATCCCAAGGCGACTCTAGTAGATGCACTTGTAGCACCTTGGACCTTCAAACTAGCTTATGTATTCCCGCCGTTTCCTCTCATCCCCAGGCTGGTAGCCAGGATCAATCAGGAGAGGGCATCGGTGATCTTGATAGCTCCTGCGTGGCCACGCAGGACTTGGTATGCAGACCTGGTGAATATGTCATCGGCTCCACCATGGAAGCTACCTTTGAGACGAGACCTTCTTGTTCAAGGTCCGTTCGAACATCCGAATCTGGTCTCACTCCAACTGACTGCTTGGAGATTGAACGCTTGATCTTATCAAAGTGAGGGTTCTCAGATTCTGTCATTGATACTCTTGTTCAGGCCAGAAAGCCTGTAACTAGAAAAATTTACCACAAAATATGGAAAAAATATATCTGTTGGTGTGAATCTAAAGGATTCCCTTGGGACAAGGTAAAAATTCCTAAGATTCTATCCTTTCTTCAAGAAGGTTTGGAGAAAGGATTATCTGCAAGTTCCTTGAAGGGACAGATTTCTGCCTTGTCTGTGTTACTTCACAAAAAGCTGGCAGCTGTGCCAGATGTTCAAGCCTTTGTTCAGGCTCTGGTTAGAATCAAGCCTGTTTACAAACCTTTGACTCCTCCTTGGAGTCTCAATTTAGTTCTTTCCGTTCTTCAGGGGGTTCCGTTTGAACCCTTACATTCCGTTGATATCAAGTTATTATCTTGGAAAGTTTTGTTTTTGGTTGCAATTTCTTCTGCTAGAAGAGTTTCAGAATTATCTGCTCTGCAGTGTTCTCCTCCTTATCTGGTGTTCCATGCAGATAAGGTGGTTTTACGTACTAAACCTGGTTTTCTTCCGAAAGTTGTTTCTAACAAAAACATTAACCAGGAGATAGTCGTGCCTTCTTTGTGTCCGAATCCAGTTTCAAAGAAGGAACGTTTGTTGCACAATTTGGATGTTGTTCGTGCTCTAAAATTCTATTTAGATGCTACAAAGGATTTTAGACAAACATCTTCCTTGTTTGTTGTTTATTCTGGTAAAAGGAGAGGTCAAAAAGCAACTTCTACCTCTCTCTCTTTTTGGATTAAAAGCATCATCAGATTGGCTTATGAGACTGCCGGACGGCAGCCTCCTGAAAGAATCACAGCTCATTCCACTAGGGCTGTGGCTTCCACATGGGCCTTCAAGAACGAGGCTTCTGTTGATCAGATATGTAAGGCAGCGACTTGGTCTTCACTGCACACTTTTACTAAATTTTACAAATTTGATACTTTTGCTTCTTCTGAGGCTATTTTTGGGAGAAAGGTTTTGCAAGCCGTGGTGCCTTCCATCTAGGTGACCTGATTTGCTCCCTCCCTTCATCCGTGTCCTAAAGCTTTGGTATTGGTTCCCACAAGTAAGGATGACGCCGTGGACCGGACACACCTATGTTGGAGAAAACAGAATTTATGTTTACCTGATAAATTACTTTCTCCAACGGTGTGTCCGGTCCACGGCCCGCCCTGGTTTTTTAATCAGGTCTGATAATTTATTTTCTTTAGCTACAGTCACCACGGTATCATATGATTTCTCCTATGCAAATATTCCTCCTTAACGTCGGTCGAATGACTGGGGTAGGCGGAGCCTAGGAGGGATCATGTGACCAGCTTTGCTGGGCTCTTTGCCATTTCCTGTTGGGGAAGAGAATATCCCACAAGTAAGGATGACGCCGTGGACCGGACACACCGTTGGAGAAAGTAATTTATCAGGTAAACATAAATTCTGTTTTCCTTCCATTTCCCTGTCCGCTGCATCCCGTGACTACTGTAAGCCTACCACAGACTCATGTTACACTGGCAGCTCTTGCACATGCTCAGTAGTAGCTGGTGCCTCATACATTTTGTATATAAAAAGACTGCACAATTTCTGACTATAGTGTCCCATTAATATAAGTATATTAATAGTAATGTTACATTTGATGTTAGTTTTACAAACCAATGGTCAAAAGAAGACCTGTAACCCATGTCTACTTGTCACACGTAAGCATGTAATTATAATGTATTTTATACCAAACATTTGCTCTATCCTGGTATGTCTCAGAGAATTAGATGTATTGTTTGACCAGTTAAAGGGATAGTAAACACCAAAAATGTTATTGTTTAAAAAGATAGATAATCCCTTTATTTACCATTCCCAAGTTTTGCACAACCAACACTGTTATAGAAATATACTTTTCTTCATAAATGGAAAGAGTCCACAGCTGCATTCATTACTTTTGGGAAATAAGAACCTGGCCACCAGGAGGAGGCAAAGACACCCCAGCCAAAAGTTTAAATACTTCTCCCATTTCCTTCATCCCCCAGTCATTCTTTGCCTTTCGTCCCAGGAGGTTGGCAGAGAAGTGTCAGAAGTTTGTTTTAGTTTCTTATGGAGGGTAGTACTCTTCAACATGGGACGGGAGTTTTAAGTTATCCTGTCAGCCTCTCAGTGAGGGCTTGGATGAAAGTTAGAGTCCGGAGATGCAGGAAGAGTCTTTCTGCGAAACCATCCAGACTCATTTTAACAACTCCACAAACAATCAGCGTTGTCAAACTTCCCTTCGCTGCCTGCTTTCTTCTCTCAAGTCCATGGCGGAGGCGAGGCTACTATCCGTCACACTTGAAGGCTCGTGTTCCTGTTCCACGTCGTAGATTCTGGTAAGATCGTTTCATTTTACTTCTTCATGAATGTACTGTAACTCATTTGTTCCTGCAAAGTCACATGAAAAATTCAGGGTCTCAGTGGGACTCCTTTAGTATCTTGGAATCAAGGGTTAATATCTCCTGAAGGGGATTATTGAACAGGGGGGGGGTATTTAATCATGTTTGTTATGTGATTCAATCTGCTTATGTGTAGTGTTGACTGGGCTCATGGCTTTTGGAACATAACGGCCTGTTGAAGTGACGAGACCTTACAGTCGGGCGCGCTTTTGTGACTGCGTGGCGACGGAGAATTCTAGTCCTTTGGTGTCTGGTTTATAGGAGGTGGTGAGTGCCCCAGCCATTGTGGGTGTCAGGTGCCTTTAAATTGTTTTTTATTTAGTCCATTTTTTGGTATCCTTTATCCAGTTATGGAGGATGCTGATATTGAGATTGTTCAACTTCCTGAATTAGATTCTTCGTTCTGTGACAAATGCGAATTGGCCCCATTGACTCAGGTCAGTCAGTTATGTTCTTTAGGCCGTTCTAGAGCGCTTTGTTCCTCAAGCTCGGGGATTCAAGGGACTGCTGAGCCATCCGCCTCGGGGTGCCTTGTCCTCCGGGAGGCGAGTTCCCTACTGCTCCCTACTACTACACATGCGGGTAACCCAAGTTATGTGTTTCCCTCCTCGGAGGGTGGATTGTTTCCCTCGGAGGTTGTGGCACGTTTTTGCTTTTGCATCTACAAAGTCCAGATGTTTTTTGCGATTGTGCTTGTGCCCAATTGCCCCAGGTCTCTCGGCCACTGGAGGGCATGTGCAGTCCCCTGCAGGTGTAACTGTTCCTGAGTGTTGTGCCTTTCGTTACAGGCTGGCTTGCCTTCGTGTTCTACTCAGACCAGTTTTTGAGCTGTTTGGGGACCCTATCCTTCTCGGTTATAGGACTCAGCAGTCTCCTACTTCGAATGGCTCACCTCGTTAGACAGGGGGGGATGAAGTTATCTCCTTTAAGTCTTGTTATCAAGATCATTCCCAGTTTTGTTGGAAGAACAGGGTTTCCATTAGGCTGGTCCTGTGGATCTTTCTGTTCTTTTTGGGTGTTCACCCTCTGGTTGCCTGTCATTTTATTTTATCCGGTTAGGATGAATTTTATTTTTATTTTTCAAAATATGTTTCCTGCGGGAACTTTCTCTGGGATCAATACTAGCTGTTTGCTTCTACAGAAGTTGTTCGGGACACGTTAGTCCCATGTTTGTCTGTTTTTTCTTCCTCCCTCTCTGAGGAGGGATTTAGCCAGCTTGGCAGTTATGATCCTGGTTGCAGGCTGGTCCTGCTTGGGTTCAGATCTTCTGTCTTGCGGCTTAGTCAGATACGTATCGCCTATTATACCTTGCTGGTCAGGTTGGGGTGCCGAGTGCTCTTAGCATTATGTTTCTTGTTATTTATTTTACAAGTTTCAGCTAAGCATTCTCAAGAGGTCTGTGCGGCTCTCTGGATTGTTTCAGTGCAAAATAGCCGTCTCTCTGGTGACTGGGTCAGTAAATTTTGCTGCGTCACTCTCTGTTGCTTCCGATACCCTCAGAACCTAGAGTTTTCCTTACCACGTGGTGGAAAAAATAGAGGGTTTATCGCCTCTTTTCCACCGGTCGGGGCGGTGTTGCTTTAGGAAATTGTCCTTTTTGGACTTGTTCCTTTAGTGGTTCTTATTCATTGAGACCTCTTGGATTGGTCTGTTTCTCCTTGTGGAGGGGACTTGGATTCCCTTCGGTAATTGGTTGTTCCTTTTTCAGGACATTAGACAGTGAGGTCTTCTTGGGCTCTGGTTAGGGGTCCTTTCCCCGGTGTTCGGAATGCTCTGCATTTCCTTCCTGGGGTAGCAGAGGTCCTAGTGGTTTTCCACTCATATGGTTCAGGTATTGCCATCCAGGTGGCATCCTAACCCATGTTTTACTGTCCTCTAACTTCGAATCTGAGGTGATGTGGAGGCTTGATGTTGCTCTGTTTGGGTGACTTGTCCTCACAGTTCTCCTTGTGTCTTTAGCTCGTGGCTAGCTGGACAGCTAGCTCAGCATACTAATGCTCTGTGGCTTCTGTACTGTAGCAAACCAAGGGTTGCTAGTTTGATCCCCGGCGAGGTCTACTCAGCCTTTCCTCCTTCCAAGGTTGATAACATGAGCAGTGCCTTGTGTCCCTTAAGGGGTATTAGCCGCACTTTTAAAGCACAATCATGCTAATGTTGCTTTGACGCCTGTTAGCTCTAGTGTCCTTTTTATGGCCCTGACTCTTTGAAGTGTTGGGCTCCTGCAAGGGGTGGTCTCTTCCCTTTGGGTCGGGACTTGCAAGGGCTTCTTGCTCTTGTTATCCCGGTTATTCTGGATTTTTCCCCGGGAGGTCTGTTTTTTTATATCAGATGAGGGATTTATGTTCCTGGAAGATTGTTTAATCTAAACATTTGTGGGGCCCGGGCTTCTTGTCCTGATCTTTTGGTGGTCGAGGGTCTTACTCAGCGTTTTCTTGTTGTGGATCCTGCTGTGGGATGTTACCAGACCTTATGATCCTAGGACTGGCCTGGGGGTTTCAGTTTCTGGGGTACTTGGGCTTAGCCCTTGTTCTGGCTGTTCTGTTTTACAACTTGGCCAGATTTACTGAGAGCCGGGGCTCCTTGGAGCTTGACTTGTGCCGGACGATACGGTTCCCTTGGGACAGCCAACTAACGTGACCTGATGGTGGGCTTTCCTGCCTAGCAAGCGGAAGGTTTGCGGTTGTTCAGCTGTCACTTTTGCGCCTGGTGTGTGTGCTAACACGATGGTGTTTTAAGGGGTTCTTCCGTGTTCGTCAGTGAAGTGGCCTTGTGTCCTCTCGGTTCTTCCTACGTCTTCCTGTCTTATGGGCAGGTGTTTGATGCTCTCCTCTTCAGGGGGCTCAGTGTCCTCCTTACGGAGGTGTGGTTCATTTTTTAGGGGTCTCTCCTGTGTTCAGGAGGTTGGAGCAGATGTTTTTATCTGGTTTGAGGACTGGTTTGGGGACTGGTCTGCTCTTTGCGTTGTTCCTTTCCATCTGGGGAGCTGCTGGCTTTGCTAGATCCTTTGGGTCTATCGCCTGCTTGATTGTCTTTAGGTTGAAGTGGCTGTGTCCATTCTGTCCGTTCTTCCGCCCTTTTGGGGGCCGGTCTTAGGGTTCCTTTCGCTTCCCTTGCTTTCAATTCTGCCGCTGCTTGGGCTGGTCTGGCTAGGTGTAGGATCTGAGATCTGTTGTTCATCCTCAGGTCTTGGGGGTGACAGTGGACCTTGTTTTTAGAGGTTCTGTGCCTCTCTCCCTTTGTGATCTGTGAGTAGGCTTGGCGGCCTGGATTGCCTGGAGAGTGTCCTCTGTCTTGGAGGTTGGGCAATCTGCTATTTTGTTCGGCCGCTCTTCCTTACGGATAGTATTTTCTCCGTGTCTTCCTACGGATGACAGCTAATGTTTATTTTCTGAGTTTGCTACTTGTACTTTGCTGTTTGCTCAGTGTCTGTCTTCTGACGTTTTGAGGACTTTGTCTTCAGTTGTCTTTTTCGATGCTGTTGCACGATGTTTGGGAGATTGTTTCTTCTCCTTGATGATGCCCGGTTGCTCCTTGTGGGTTGGGCGTCGTCTCCCCTTGTTCTCGGGATCCATTCGGGTCTCTGTGGACTTGGCCTTCCTTTGAAGGGGGTTTTTCCTTTATGGATTTTGCTGTACCTTTTGGGTATCCCTTTAGCTTACCCTTGTCCTCTCCCTTTTGGGGATTTTGGTACTGTACTAGTAAGGGTTGTGTGGGACCGACTGCTGGGCGACGGTTCTCCTGGAGGAGTGTTGGCTCAGTGAGTGTGCTTCCGGTCTCTAGTTAGGCTTTCGGACTATATGCGGGTCAGTATCCTTGGGGCCTTTTCCTTCTAGTTGTTTTTGCCCGTCTCCGACAAAGCGGGGTTTGGTTGGGTTGGGTTTTATTCAGGCCTGGTGCCCTCAGAATGTGCCGCCTATTGTACCCTCCTGTTTTTTGCATTCAGTGACCTCTATAGCTTGGGTATTGTTTTCCCAAAAGTAATGAATGCAGCTGTGGACTCTTTCCATTTATGAAGAAAAACTTAAATTATGCTTACCTGATAATTTTCTTTTCTTCAGATGGAAAGAGTCCACAGCTCCCCACCCGTGTTTTTCTATGTGGCGTCTGTTATTTTTATTCTTTTGGCACCTTTTCACCCTGGTATTTCTTCTACTGTTTCTTGTTCCTCTGCATAATGACTGGGGGATGAGGGAGTGGGAGGAGTATTTAAGCCTTTGGCTGGGGTGTCTTTGCCTCCTCCTGGTGGCCAGGTTCTTATTTCCCAAAAGTAATGAATGCAGCTGTGGACTCTTTCCATCTAAAGAAAATAAAATTATCAGGTAAGCATCATTTAAGTTTTTTTTACCTCTGTAATTACCTTGTACCTAAGCTTCTGCTGACTGCCTCCTTATCGCAGATCTTTTGACAGACTCAGGCAATTAGTGCTGACTCTTAAATAACTCCACGTGCATGAGCACAATGTTATCTATATGAAACACATGAACTAACACCCTCCAGCTGTGAAAAACTGTAAAATGCATTTAGATAAGAGGCAGTCTTCAAGGGTTTAGAAATTAGCATATGAGCCTACCTAGGTTTAGCTTTCAACTAAGAATAACAAGAGAACAAATCACATTTGATGATAAAAGTAAATTAGAAAGTTGTTTGAAATTACATGCCCTATCTGAATCATGAAAGTTTAATTTGGACTTTACTATCCCTTTAAAAGGACAGTACTGTCATTTTTATTCTCCTCTTTAACATGTCCCCAGTGATCCATTTTGCCTGCTGGAGTGTGTACAAATAACTCTCAATAGACAAACTATCGGCTAGATTACGAGTTGTGCGTTAAGGTAAAAAAGCAGCGTTAACAGGTCCTAACGCTCCTTTTTTTTACGCCCGCTGCTATTACGAGTCTTGCAGGTATAGGTGTACCGCACACTTCTTTGGCCTTACCGCAAAACGACTTACGTAAACTTTGTAAAGTCTTTTTTTCTATGGGACTTCCATAGCGCCGATATTACGAATCTGTCTTGACGGGGTACACCCTACCCCGTCAAGAGTCCTAACGCATTTAAAAGTCAGTAGTTAAGAGTTTTGCACTACAACAACGTAGCATAAAACTCATAACTAAAGTGCTAAAAAGTACACTAACACCCATAAACTACCTATTAACCCCTAAACCGAGGCTCTCCCGCATCGTAAACACTATAATACATTTTTTAACCCCTAATCTGCCGTTCCTGACATCACCGCAACCTACCTACATTTATTAACCCCTAATCTGTCGCCCCAACATACTAAGTCTAACCCTAACACCCCCTAACTTAAATAAAATTACAATAAATCTAAATAAAATTCATATCATTAACTAAATAATTCCTATTTAAAATTAAATACTTACAAACAAAACAGAGAGTAGAGGCACCAAGGATGAACGAAAAACTTCTCTTTAATGATAAAAAGACAGATGAAGAAAACAGGATAAATGCTTGAAAAACCTCAGGACGAGGTGAGGGTTGCGGATATCCACGTACCCTAGCGCTGTCCACGTACCCTAGCTGTTGCCGTAGAATTCTATCAACCAATCGGAATTAAGGTAGAAAAAATCCTATTGGCTGATGCAATCAGCCAATAGGATTGAAGTTCAATCCTATTGGCTGATCCAATCAGCCAATAGGATTGAGCTCGCATTCTATTGGCTGATTGGATGATCCAATCAGCCAATAGGATTTTTTCTTGATTGGATGATCCAATCAGCCAGTAGGATTTTTTCTACCTTAATTCCGATTGGCTGATAGAATTCTATCAACCATTCGGAATCTAAGGGACGCCATCTTGGATGACGTCACTTGAAGGAACAGTCATTCAGTAAGAAGACTTAGTTTGAAGAGGATGCTCCGCGTCGGATGTCTTGAAGATGGAGCCGCTCCGCGCCGGATGGATGAAGATAGAAGATGCCGTCTGGATGAAGACTTCTGCCCGTCTGGAGGACCACTTCGCCTGGCTTAGATGAAGACTTCTCCCGGCTTGAATGAAGACTTCGGCCCGGTTGGATGAAGACTTCTGCCGCTTCCTTGAGGATGGATGTCCGGTCTTCAGAACTGTAAGTCGATCTTCAGGGGGTTAGTGTTAGGTTTTTTTAAGGTTGTATTGGGTGGGCTTTATTTTTTAGATTAGGGTTTGGGCCGCAAAAGAACTAACTGCCCTTTTAACGGCAATGCCCATCCAAATGCCCTTTTCAGGGCAATGGGGAGCTTAGGTTTTTTTTAGATAGTATTTTATTTGGGGGGTTGGTTGTGTGGGTGGTGGGTTTTACTGTTGGGGGGGTTGTTTGTATTTTTTTTTTACAGGTAAAAGAGCTGATTACTTTGGGGCAATGCCCCGCAAAAGGCCCTTTTAAGGGCTATTGATAGTTTATTTTAGGCTAGGAGTTTTTTTATTTTGGGGGGGATTTTTTAATTTTGATAGGGCTATTAGATTAGGTGTAATTAGTTTAAATATCTTGTAATTTGTTTATTATTTTCTGTAATTTAGTGTTTGTTTGTTTTTTGTGCTTTAGCTAATTTAATTTATTTAATTGTTGTTAATTTAGTTAATTTATTTAATTATAGTGTAGTGTTAGGTGTTATTGTAACTTAGGTTAGGTTTTATTTTACAGGTACTTTTGTATTTATTTTAGCTAGGTAGTTATTAAATAGTTAATAACTATTTAATAACTATTCTACCTAGTTAAAATAAATACAAACTTGCCTGTAAAATAATAATAAACCCTAAGATAGCTACAATGTAACTATTAGTTATATTGTAGCTATCTTAGGGTTTATTTTATAGGTAAGTATTTAGTTTTAAATAGGAATAATTTAGTTAATGATAGTAATTTTTATTTAGATTTATTTTAATTATATTTAAGTTAGGGGGTGTTAGGGTTAGACTTAGGTTTAGGGGTTAATACATTTAGTATAGTGGTGGCGACGTTGGGGGCGGCAGATTAGGGGTTAATAAATGTAGGTAAGTGGCGGCGATTTTAGGGTCGGCAGATTAGCGGTTAATAATATTTAACTAATGTTTGCAAGACGGAAATGCGGTGGTTTAGGGGTTGATATGTTATAGTGGCGGCGACGTTGGGGGCAGCAGATTAGGGGTTAATAAGTGTAGGTAGGTTGCAGCGACATTGGGGGCGGCAGAATAGGGGTTCATAAGTATAATGTAGGTGTCGGCGATGTTGGGGGCAGCAGATTAGGGGTTCATAAGTATAATCTAGGTGGCGGCGGTGTCCGGAGCGGCTGATTAGGGGTTAATAAATATAATGCAGGTGTCGGCGGGGGCGGACGATTAGGGGTTAATAAGTGTAAGATTAGGGGTGTTTAGACTCGGGGTTCATGTTAGGGTGTTAGGTGTAGACATAAATTTTATTTCCCCATAGGAATCAATGGGGCTGCGTTACTGAGTTTTACGCTGCTTTTTTGCAGGTGTTAGACTTTTTCTCAGCCGGCTCTCCCCGTTGATTCCTATGGGGAAATCGTGCACGAGCACGTACGACCAGCTCACCGCTGACTTAAGCAGCGCTGGTATTGGAGTGCGGTAAGGAGCAAAATTTTGCTCAACGCTCACTTGCCTTTTAACGCCGGGTTTGCAAAAACCCGTAATACCAGCGCTGCATGTAAGTGAACGGTGAGAAAAAACTGCTCGTTGGCACCACATAGCCTCTAACCTAAAACTCGTAATCTGGCCGTATGTTAACAAGAGACATGGGCTTTTGTGTATAGAAAGAGCAATAAGGAGACACGTGTGTGTGTGTGTGTGTGTATGTATGTATGTATGTATGTATATATATATAATAATTTATATATATATATATATATATATATGTGTATGTATGTATGTGTATATATATATATATATATATATATATATATATATATATATATATACACATACAGGTAGCCCTCAGTTTACGACGGGGTTAGGTTCCAGAAGGAATGGTTGTAAATCGAAACCGTTGTAAATTGAAACCCAGTTTATAATGTAAGTCAATGGGAAGTGAGGGAGTTAGGTTCCAGGCCCCTCTCAAAATTGTCATAAGTAACACTTAAACATTATTTTTTAAAGCTTTGAAATAAAGACTTTAAATGCTAAACAGCATTTTAAACCAAATAAAATAATCACACAACACAGAATATATCATTAAACTAAGTTAAATGAACAAAAACATTTGCTAAACAGCATTATAAACCTAATAAAATAATCACACAACACAGACTTTAATTGCATTTTTCTGCAAACAGTTCTTTCTATGCATTCCAATCTGGACTGATTTATAGACAGGAAGATCTTGTTCCTTTGAAAACTGCTCGATAGCTCAGGTCTAGTTACACAAATTAATTTCAGCTTGCTTGGCTTGCATATCTTTCCTGCAACACAAGCGGACAGCTCCACCTACAGGCTATTTTAATCAATGCACTGCTTCTCAATGCTTTTCAATAGCAGTCACATGACTGAAAAAAAGGTTGTTATTCTGAAACGGCTTAAATTGAACCGTTGTAAACTGAGGGTCACCTGTGTATATATATATATATATATATATATATATATATATATATATATATATATACATACACACACAAGAGAGTGAAATTTTATAGATAGATAGAAATAGATAGATAGATAGATAGATAGATAGATAGATAGATATAAGTTATAGGAAATGCATTAAGCCAAGTTTATAGTACATTGTCAATTTTAAGACCTTTTTTTTTTTCTGGAAAAATAATTTATCAGCTTTTAACAGTAAAACATTTTTTCTTTTTCAAACTGTTAGATCTATTGCCACATGCAAGTTTATTTAGTTTTCACATCATGTGCAGATTGTTCCATACATGAAAGTGACTGTTTAATTAGTTTAGTTGTTTGTAGTAGTTTGTATTTATTATGAGTGGATCATGCAGAGAAGCTGGAATCCAGCCAGGTTCCTCGCTATTAGCGCTGCAGTGCGAGTAGTTATCCGTTAGAGCCTTTTTCGTATCTTGCTAATCATCCCATCTGTTGCGAAAACAAGAATCCGTTGCTCTATGACCCCAGTAACAGGATAATCTTTTTAATGTCTGGAGCATCCTCCGTATAATTCCTTTCACCCTATGTACCCTGCTTATGAAACAAGTGATCAAGTTTTTTTTATTTCTACCGATTTGGTGAGAAATACAATTTTAGTGCATAATAATTGGCTAATATATACTTTCCTGGGTTTTTTTCTCTCCAAATGTTGCATCATAGAAAATGATAAACTCTCTATTTTCAGCATATAAAAATGTTAACACCTTCTTTGCCAGTTCAATTTTTGAATCTACAATCTATTCAATCTATTCAAATGAGCTAAGGTTGCAATGAGTACAGGACTCTTTTTTTTTTTCTTCTCTGTCTGTATACACAAGCACCAAAACTTAAAGCATTTGAAAATTAACATTTTAATACCTTTCGTTCTCCCATGGGAGTGTAATTTCTTCTGTTGCTTTTTGTTTACATAGCTTTTCTATAACCAGTACTCCAGTATTCAGTTTAGGTGGCAGTTTCAACAGGAGAAAGTTATTTTAAATGACAAAATAACGGTTAAGGAGCTATTTGTAAACAATGTAATACACTCTAACAGGTAAAATTGATCATTGCAAACACATTACATGAGAGAGAACAAATTACAGTACACTGTCCCTTTAACTGCTTATGAAACATCTATATTTTATTTTTGCAGGTCATTTGCTATGCAGCTTTTAATTGCCAATGTATATTTTGTATTTGTTAAACTGACTTTTAGTGGCCCTTCAAAGTCTAGGGTTTTTGTCAGGTAAATAATTTACATACTTTTCTCAAAGATTAGAAAATATCACATGATCACACAGCAGCGATTGCATTGGTGCCAGAAATACTAGGTAATAGGATGCAAATCAGGGTCATGCGTTTTTATACAATGTGGAGTTAATATATTCATGATCTTTCCCAGAATTCTAAGACGTTAAAGCTTTGTATTTCAATAGACTGATAATAGTGATGTCATGACAAGCCTGGTAGTTAACAAGTGCTGTCACACAGGTCTGCAATGCATTGTATAGCAACATATTACTACCTACTTCTTGCTTTTTTGTAAACATTGTACTTTGTTTCACGCTCCCTAGAGAGGTCAAAAAGCAAAATGCGTAACCCAAGTTTTCAAATGCTGGAAATTGCCTAAACCAGCAAAGACAGTTTTTACACAAAAGCAATATGTGTAGCATCTTTTAAAGGGTTGTTTTTTGGCTTGCACTGTCATCTGTTGTTCAGCATTTATTTGTACAATAACATTTTCTTCACAATTCCAGGTTGTGTCCTGTGGCGTAGTTGGCGACTCTATTCAGTTTACGATACGTGTGACCCGCACAATTCCTGCCAACTCAGGAACCCAGATCTACAACGTTTGTGTGACTCCACTTTATATAAATGTAAGTCTAATCTTTTGCTTTTATAGCTTGTCTGCTGACACTGGTCCTGTAGAGCTGTTGCTTGGTTAATATTTAGTGAAATGTTTTCAGCCATCACACAGCACAGAATGAGAAAATAAAGTGGCAAAGGGAGACTGTGAATGAACGGGATGGGTAATTCCCCCATGAAATGTTAAAGGGACAGTTTATCCTACATTTTTCCTCTTTCATTTTTTCCCAATGGTTCATTTTACCTGCTAGAGTGTATTACATTGTTGACAAATAGCTGTTTTGCTTTTATATCAGCATTTAAAATTGCTGATTTTGCTTATGCTGAAAATTTCTATTGACATCTATGTAATCATAACCAGCAAAAGAAATTACACTCCCAGTGGGAGATACATTTCTAAAATGTTAATTTTCAATTGTTTTTTCTAAGTATTGTATAGAGACATAGATAATAAAGTGAAGGATTTGAGTAATAATAAAGTTGCCTATTTTGTTGGGTTGTGGTTTCAAAGAGAAAATACAGCGATTTCATTTATAAAAATAAACTTAAAGGATCAATGTCTTATACATTTTATACTCTGCAGCTGGTATAACAAAAAAACAAAAAAATACAGTACACTGTCCCATTAAATAAATGTCTTTTTTGGAATAGTGTCCCTTGCTAACTTTATACCCAACAAATGCTGCTCTGCAGCACAATACAGCTCCTGAGCAGGACATGATGGCCGCCGATTGGCTGCTACATGCTTATGCTGCTTCTAATTGGATCACTCAATGTCCTGTTCTGAACTTAAGTATTTAGCCCCTTTGCAGGGCTTTAGTGGCAAATTAGCACTGTAACACATTAGAGCATTTTATTTTTGTATCAGAATGTCCCATTAGAGAAAGACACCAAAATGGGACATTCTTCTTCCTAAATGGAAAGAGTCCACAGCTGCATTCATTACTTTTGGGAAATAAGAACCTAGCCACCAGGAGGAGGCAAAGACACCCCACCCAAAGGCTTAAATACTCCTCCCACTCCCTCATCCCCCAGTCATTCTTTGCCTTTCGTCCCAGGAGGTTGGCAGAGAAGTGTCAGAAGTTGTTTTTTCTCTTATGGAGGGTGGTACTCTTCGACATGAGACGGGAGTTTTAAGTAATCTTATCAGTCCCTCAGTAAGGGCCTGGATGAAAGTCCGGAGATGCAGGGAGAGTCTTTCTGCAAAACTATCCCGACTCATGTTAACAGCTCCACAATCGGCGTTGTCGAACTTCGCTTCGCTGCCTGCTTTTTTCTCTCAAGTCCATGACAGGGGCACTGCTACTATTCGTCACACTTGAAGGGCCATGTTCCTGTTCCACGGCGTAGATTCCGGTAAGATCGTTTTATTTTACATCATCAGAATGTACTGTAACTTATTTGTTTCCTGTAAGGTACTATCCTGTGGGACTTATTAAGTATATATATATATATATATATATATATATATATATGGCCTCAGTGAGGCTCCTTTGATATCTTGGAATCGAGCGTTAATATCTCCCGAGGGGCATTATTGAACAGGGTTTTTTTTTAATCATGTTTGTTCTATGAGTCAATCTGCTTATGTGTAGTGTTAACTGGGCTCTTGGCTTAGAACATAAAGGCCTTTAGAAGTGACGCTACCTTATGGTTGGTCGTGCTTTTTTTTGGACTGTACGGTTCACCTTGTGACTGGACGTGTTTACGTTCTGGTTTTCCATTTTCGCATTTCTGACAGTGTGGCGACTGAAAAATTTGGGTCTGCTAGTGTCTGGTTCTAGGAGGTGGTGAGTGCCCCAGCCATTGTGGGTGTCTGGTGCCGTTAGATTTTTCTTTAGTCCATATTATTTTATTCTCTATCTAGTTATAGAGGATTCTGATGCTGAGACTGTTCAAATTTCAGATTCTTCGACTTGTGAAGAATGCGAATTGGCCCTGTTGACTCAGGTCTATCAGTTATGTTTGATATGCCGTCTTAGAGTGCCTGGTTCCTCGGGCTCGGGGAATTAAGGGACTGCTGAGCCATCCGCCTCTGGGGGTCCTGTCCTCCGAGAGGCGAGTTCCCTACCGTTTCTACTACTACATATGCGGGTAACCCAGAATATGTTTATCCCTCCTTGCAAGGTGGCTTGTTCCCCCTGGAGGTTGCAGCACGTTTTCACTTTCACATATTTTTGGCGATTATTCGCCTGCAAACTCCAGATGTTTATTTGCGATTGTGCTCGTGCCCTATTGTCCCGGGTCTCCCGGCCTTGGGAGGGCCTGTACAGTTCCCAGTGGGTATAGCTGTCCCTGAGTGTTGTGCCTCTCACTACAGAATAGCGCGCCTTCGCGTTTTACTCAGACATGTTTTTCAGTTATTGGATGATCCTATCCTTAATGGATACGGGAATTCGCAGTCGTCTACTTCGAATGGCTCACCTCATTAGACATGAGGGGATGACGTCATCTCCTATTCCCAGTTTTTGTTGGAAGATCAGGGTTCCGTTTGGCTGGCCCTGCGGGTATGCCTGTTTTCTTCCTGGGCGTTAACCTACGGGTTGCCTTATATTTCTTTTATCCGGTTAGGATGTCTTTTATTTTTGATCATGTGTTTCCTTCGGGAACTTCTGGGATCGATTCTCTCTGGTTGCTTCTTCTGAAGTTTGTTAAGGGGCTTGTTCGTCCTATGTTTGTCTGTTCTACCTTCCCCTCTGAGGGAGGATTTAGGCTACTTGACAGTTATGACCCCAGCTGCGATTCAGATCTTCTGTCTTGTGACTTAGTCAGACACGTGGTGCCGGTTCTGCCTGGCTGGTCCGGTAGGGCGATGATTGCTCACATTATTGTTTGTGTGTTTTCTTGTTTTTCTTTACAAGTTCAGCTAAGCATGTTAAAGGAGGACTTTGAGGTCCGTATGGCAGGGGTACTGTGTCAGTCCTTATTCAGCCTTCTGGTTGACCGGATCAGTGGAGTTCTGCTGCGTCATTCTCTTTTCCCCCGATCTCCTCGGGGCCTAGAGTTTCTCCCCTTTCGTGGGAGATTTGGGGGCTTAACGCCTCCTTACCGCTGTTTTGGGCAGTTTGGCCTTCCAAGGCTCTGAACTTGTCCTTGGACTTGTTCCTGTTGTGGTTCTCTTCTCTTGAGACCTTTCTGACTTTGTGCGTTCCTTAGGGGGACCTGGTTCCCTTCGGGAGTTGGTTCCTTTGTAGGGACATGGGCAGTGTGGTCTCCTTGAGCTCTGTTTCGGGTTTCTCCCCAGGGCTGGGGCATGGTCCGCATCCTTCTTTCATCTTCTCTGATTTTATGGGGGTTATGTGGAGATTATCCTTTGTTCGAGTGACTTTGTCCTCGAGGTATCCCCTTGTTCTTGGTTGTCTTGCGACTGTTTCGCCTTGGGCTTTAGTGACCTTGTTTCGGCCTTTGCTCCTTAGAGTGTTGGACTCTGGTAAGGGGTGGTCTCATCCTTTGGTCGGGACTTGCAAGGTTTTCTCGTTGTCTATTTTACGTTGGACATCTTAGGGTTTCTCCTGTCTTCAGGAGGTTGGGACAGACGGGTTAACTTATTCGGAGCGAGGTTGGCTCTCTGGGTTGTTCTGTCCATCGGGAGAGTTGCTGGCTCCGCCTTGAGTCTATGTTGGGCCTTTAGCTAGATCTCTTGGTTACGGCCTTGTCGACTGTCTCCAGGGGGTGTTTCAGGTTGGCATCCGACAGTGACGTGCAGTGACGTCAGAGGATGGTGAGGCAGTGGCTAGGATACGCCTTCATTCTTTAGATATCCTTTGTTGAAGAAATAGCAATGCACATGGGTGAGCCAATCACATGAGGTATCTATGTGCAGCCACCAATCAGCAGCTACTGAGCATATTTAGATATGATTTTCAACAAAGGACATCAAAAGAATAAAGAAAATTAGATATTAGATGTAAATTGGAAAGTTATTTAAATTTGCATATGGGTTTCATGTCCCTTTAAATGGTGTCTTGGAAAACTGGTCAACTTAGTAAACATCTGATTTTAGTCTAAAAGGATTGTAACAGAAACACTTGCCAGATAACACAATGCTTGCTCTGATTATGAGATCTAGAAATCCATGCCCATTAAAATATGTTTAAAAACATACTTTTTACTTTAATGCTGCAAATTATGCTTATAGATTCTTTCATTACATAAGGGATGAGAGTCAGAGGGGGAGGAAGAGAGACAGAGAGAGAAAGAGACCATGGGGGAGAACAGCACATAAGGAGAGAGATGGATAGATAGAGAGAGAGACACACACACACACACACACACACACACACAAGGGGGGGGACCACTGCATTTTAAAGTAATAAAACAGCAGAGCTACAGAGAGTTCAGAAAATTAGTCTATAATTTAGTGTGAAGTACAGAGGCAAGCTGCTAAGTTAGTGGGTGTAAAGTTTGAGTAAACAAAATACAAAAACGACCCTGCTATAAAAGAGTAAACAAACACTAAACCACATTCATTAAATTATCATTTTAACTAACAGAATCTTTCAGTAAAATCTTACTTTAATAAGATGTGGGTGAAACACTGCTCTCTGTGCCTCTCTCCTGCTCTGTAAGGATTCAGGAAGTGACAGTAGCACATTCCACTGCACTTAGAGGGGAAGTACAGAACTCTCTTTTTCACTTTAGCAAAGCTAGCAGGTTCACAGGACAGCAACAAAATATATGAAAGTTGTTTTTTTGCGTTTTTGTTTTGTTTTATATGATTTAACATCCAGCCCCAACCCTATGTTCCACTTACTAATGCCTCTCACTGGATTGGTTCAGCCCAAATAGGACTGCCTCAAATAAGCAGTTAATGAGCCATGCAATGATCTTAACCACTTGCATCCAGTAGATGGCGCAGCATGTTGTGTAATGGTGGGCAGACCTGATTGTGCCTCTTCATTGCACAACATATAGCTGTGAGAAAAAAAAATGCTGGGGGGAAAAATTTACATTTTTTTTTTAAAGCCAATAAAAAAAATATATTTTTGCCCATATGAGAGGTGAAGCACTGCCTCACCTGCCTCTAGTGACTGCACATCACTGGCATCCGAGCACTGTTGTAATGGTTGTGGCATTTTTCCCCACTCGTCTTTTGAGCTGGGGTTCTTCTGTTCCCCTGGTTTCAGACTGTCAATGCTTGGGCTTGTTTTTCTCGGCTATTGGGGGCGCTTTGGTTCTCGTTGAGGTTCTGGGCTCTCCTTTTATTTTCGAGACCTATGTGTAGGTCTGGCGGCTTCGGTTGCCTAGAGTATGTCCTCAATAGTGGAGATTTAACACTCTATATTTTGTTTGCCGCTTTTTACTTATAGCAAGTATTTCTTCTGTATCATCCTGAGGATGGCTGCGGGTTCTTGACTCAGGTGTTTACCTTCGTCTGGGTCTGCTACAGGTTATTTTGCCTGAATACTTCACTGTTCTGAGTTTGTATGATCTTTGGTGTCCGTTTTTAGTTTGTCCTAGGTGCTGGTTGGCTTGCTGCCTGGCAAGTGAAGGGTTGATCTTTAAAATCGACTGCAGCTGTTTGCGCCTTGATTGTGATAGCTGTTCCAATCCTTCACAGGATGTTGGGAGAACCTTTTCTCTGTTATGCTACCTGACTCTAAACCTTGTGGTTTCTGTTTCGATTGGGCGTTGCCTCCCCTTGTTGTCAGGACCCATTAAGGTCTTGCGAGCTTGGTTTAACTTGAGGGTTTTCCTTTTGAGTTTGTGGTAACTTTCGGTTTCCGTTTGGTCCTCTTTGCCGTATTCCCTTTGGAGTTTCGGCTGAGGTTCCCTTCGCTAGTAAGGGGTGTGTGGTTGGGGACCGACTGTTGGGCGACGGTGTTTCCTGGAGGACTGTTGGCTCAGTTGAAGTCTGATGTTGCGGTCTCTAACTAGGCTTCCGGGCTATCTGCTGGTCAGTGTCCTTGGGGCCTTTTCCCTTCCTGTTTTCTCATCTTCTGATGAAGCAGGGTTTTTGTTAGGTAGTGATTTTCAGGCCTGGTGCCCTCAAAATGGGCTGCCTATTGTACCCTCCCGTTTTGGCATTCAGTGTCCTCTATAGCTTGGGTATTGTTTTCCCTAAAGTAATGAATGCAGCTGTGGACTCTTTCCATTTAGGAAGAAAAACATAAATTATGCTTACCTGATAATTTTATTTTCTTCTGATGGAAAGAGTCCACAGCTCCCCACCCGTATTTTTATTCACCTGGCACCTTTTCACCCTGATATTTCTTCTTCTGTTCCTCGGCAGAATGACTGGGGGATGAGGCGAGTGCAAGGAGTATTTAAGCCTTTGGCTGGGGTGTCTGCCTCCTCCTGGTGGCCAGGTTCTTATTTCCCAAAAGTAATGACTGCAGCTGTGGACTCTTATCAAGTAAGCATAATTTATGTTTTTCTTTAATTTCTTAATTTTGTTTTACATGAATACATAATATATATATGAAATTAACAAGTAAAGTGAAAAAGATCTGTATATAAGCAGTGATAAACCTTAAAAATATAATACAAAATAAATAAACTGAAACACTCTGGGCTAGATTACGAGTGACGCGCTATAGTTTGCGCGTGAGCGATATCAGGTTTTCACCTGCGTTTGCGCACAAGTTAAATTCCGCTCGTATTACAAGTTGAAAGTAAATGCGAATGCAGGAACTCAATTGCAATTTCAGCTAGAATTATTTACCTGGTTAACTGGTACACTTGACAAAAAAGTGTCACAAAACACAATAATAAAAAACATTTAAGAGTACAGTTACACTCATAATAATACTATCTAATAAAAATTATTAAAACATTTGTTTTCAAAAAAGGGCTCAAAGATATGAGGTCTCAGGTGTTAGAGAAAAAGGGCTTTAACTTAGAGATACATACATATACATGTCTAAATATGTATATAAGTGTATTGGAGCCCTTTGCAGTTAAGTAGGTGAAAACATGAAAAATCATATTCAATACTGTTAAACCATGCATTTACTGTAAATATTTCACATTCCAATGTTCTGCACATAGCAGAATATGTTCTAGGCATTTTTAAATATTCCTATATATATCTATACCTATATATATTATAATATCAGTCCATAATTTCCAGCATCTGGGAGTGGTGAAGTTGTGCCAGCTCAAAGGGTCATGCACAAACCCCTGCAATCAATCATGAACAAGAAAGTGCAACACCACTAGTGTCTTTAACAGATTTATTCAGCTCATACAGCCAGAACACAGGGAAAACTACGTTTCGGAAGCTAGTGGCTGTATGAGCTGAATAAATCTGTTAAAGACACTAGTGGTGCTGCTCTTTCTTGTTATATATATTACTAGTCCTAAAGCCCGTTCACACGGGCCATTTTTTGCAGGGTACAGCAGTCCCACCCCTTGCGCTCTCTCCCTGCCCCTCTCTTTTGCTCTCTCTCCCCCCTCTCTTTTGCGCTTTCTCTCCCCCTCTCTTTTGAGATCTCTCGCTCCCCCCCTCTCTTTTGCGCTCTCTCTCCCCCCTCTTTTGCGCTCTCTCCCCCCCCTCTTTTGCACTCTCTCCCCTCTCTTTTGAGCTCTCTCTCTCCCCCCTCTCTTTTGCGCTCTCTCTCCCCCCTCTTTTGCCTTCTCTCTCTCCCCCCTCTTTTGCCCTCTCTCTCTCTCCCCCCTCTTTTGCGCTCTCTCCCCCCCTCTTTTGGGCTCTCTCTCTCCCCCTCTCTTTTGCGCTCTCTCTCCCCCTCTCTTTTGTGCTCTCTCTCTCACCCCTCTCTTTTGCGCTCTCTCTCCCTCCTCTCTTTTGCGCTCTCTCTCTCTCCCCCCTGTCTCTCTCCCCCCTGTCTCTCTCTCCCCTCTCTCCCCCCCTCTCTTTCCCCTCTATCTCTCTCTCTCCCCTCTATCTCTCTCTCTCTCTCTCCCCTCTATCTCTCTCTCCCCCCTCTCTCCCCCTCTCTCTCTCTCCCCCCTCTCTCTCCCCCTCTCTCTCTCTCTCTCTCTCTCTCTCTCTCTCCCCCTCTCTCTCTTTCTGCCCTCTCTCTCCCCCTCTCTCTCTCCCCTCTCTCTCCTCTCTCTCTCTCTCTCCCCTCTCTCTCTCTCTCTCTCTCTCTCCCTATCTCCCCCCTCTCTCTCTCCCTCCCCCTCCCCTCTCTCTCTCTCCCTCCTCTCTCTCTCTCTCTCTCCCTCCCTCCCCTCTCTCTCTCTCCCCTTTCTCACTCCCCCTCCCCTCTCTCACTCTCCCTCCCCTCTCTCACTCTCCCTTTCCTCTCTCTCTCTTCCCCTCCCCTCTCTCTCTCTCTCCCCTCTCTCTCTCTCTCTCTCTCTCTCTCCCCCTCCCCTCTCTCTCTCTCCCCCTCCCCTCTCTCTCTCTCTCTCTCTCTCCCCCTCCCCTCTCTCTCTCTCTCTCCCCCTCCCCTCTCTCTCTCCCCCCCCCTACCCTCTCTCTCTCCCCCCCCTCCCCTCTCTCTCTCTCCCCTCCCCTCTCTCTCCCTCCCCCTCCCCTCTCTCTCTCTCTCTCTCTCTCTCTCCTCCCCTCTCTCTCTCCTCCCCCTCTCTCTCCCCCCTCTCTTTCTCTCCCCCCCTCTCTTTTGATTTCTCTGTCCCCTTTCTTTTGCTCTCCCTCCCCCTCTCTTTTGCTGTCTCTCCCCCTCTCTTTTGTTCCCTCTCTTGTGCTCTCTTTATCTCCCCTCTTGATCTCTCTCTCCCCTCTTGATCTCTCTCTCACCTTTCTTATCATTTCCCTACCACCTCTCTCCCCTCTTTTGAGCTGTTTTGAGCTCTCAGACTGCACAGCCTTTCACGGCCCGCCTGGCCCCGCCCCTTCATGCTCGACCACGCCCCCTCACGGCCCTCCCGCTCGGCCACACCCCCTTCATGCTCGGCCACGCCTCCGGTTACGCTCGGTCACGCCCACTTCTGCTCGCACTGCAGAGCAGAGACTTAGCGACTCTCAAAGGCCAGGTGTGTTTGTCCTTGTGCTGTGCTGTCTACTGCGCATGACAGCTTCGGACAAACACACTTGGCCTTTTATTATATAGGATAATAATCATTGAGTGTTTTTGGCTACATAATATATATAACACACAGAGAAAGTCCAGCACTCAATTGCTCTCAGCTAAGATTAAAAGCAAAACAAGAAGAGTCAGTTACCGCATCTGGCCAAATGGGACAAGCCCAGGTACCATGTCAAGGTCTCTCCCAAAACCTGGGTCCCTAATACAGCCACACAATGCAACCTCTCAATCAAACTGGGAACAAGTCAAGTACAGACTTATGTAATCACTCTTGACATATTCAAAACACGGAAGGGGACTGCACTCTCAGACTGGACTGGGTACACATCCTATGATCCTGCAACATGCTCAGCCCTGGGTGCTCAATAGCACTATTCAGGAAGCTGTGCTGTCCCCACTCTGTGAACTAGGGATGCACCGAAATTTCGGCCGCAGAAACGTTTTGGCCGAAAATTGCATTTTTTGCCTGTTATTTTCAGTAAAATTATTGTGTAGCATGTTTCAAATTTGATGCTAGCCTAGAGCTGCTGTTTAAGTTCATTACTTGACTTACTGTTTTGCATATAATGAGTTTTCTAGGACTATACTTTTATTTGGATAATTGGTAAAAATAAACAACTGTTAAATCTGATTCTGTTACATAGAACTAAATAAAGAATAATACAGTATATTGATATTTAGGTGGCCAAGCACTATAGTGCTGGACACCTATTGTTTTTGCTCAGATTATTATTATTATTATTATTATTATTTTTCCGCCATTTTTTTCCAAATGCTTATAATAACCACAGCATAACTCAAAAACTCATGAAACTTGGCACAGTGCTAGAGATCTATGCTGTGCATAATCCTATGCAACATAAATCCCATAGGTCATGTGATCTAGCAGCCATATTGCTTTTTGCGACAAATTTTGACAAACTCTTGAAAATCTTCTCCGGAACCTCTTATGTTACAGTTGCTGTGTGTACTGCTGTACTGACCTAGAATAAAGTTTGTTCAAGAGAAGTGATTTAGTCACATGATCTAGCTGCCATTTTGAAATGTGCGAAAATCTTTAAACATCTTCTTTTCTGCAACCGCTAAGTGCAATGAAGCGCAATTTTGCACATGCACTCTTTGCAAGGTCATCTACCAAGATTGTTAAAACTGCGAATCTTCCATAATCAACATGACTGCTATGAGCCATTCGCCTTTTTATTGTTGTTTAATTGCATAAATTTGCACTTTATGCATTATATTTACACTATTTAACTATATTACAGTGCAGCAGACACCTGATTACACATAGTCATGACCCCTAAATGCAATATTGCAGTCAAAATTCGCACGGCGCAGTCGCCTTCGTGAAATAAAACATTTGCAAATTTTCATGAAACTTCTGCAAATTGTAGAGGTCTTTAGTAAGCATTAGTATGTGCAATTTGAAAGCCATACATTGCATCGCTTGGCGGCCATTTTGTTTTGTATGCGCTTTTTTTTTAAAACTACAAACATCTTCTTCTTTTTCTCCGAAACCGCTTATGGGACAGACTTGAAATTTGGTTTACAGAGTTATCTTATGACTAACATTCAGATTTGTTCAAGAGAAGTTGATAGGTCATGTGGTTTGGCAGCCATTTTGAATTGTTCAAAAACGCTTAACGATATTTTTAAATTAATAATAAAACAAAAACCGTTTTATAAAAATGCTTTATTTTTGCCATGCTTATTGACATCTATGGTGAGCACTATTGTGCGTAATATGAAGGCTGTATATCTTATGATCGGGCAGCTATCTTGGTTTATGCGAAAATATTGAAAGTCTATTTTCTCTGCAAACGCTTATGTTAGAACTGTAAAACTTGCTTTGTAACCTTATATTGTTACCTAGAGTCACAGTTGTTCATGTTGAAGGATTTAGTCACAAGCTATGGCAGCCATATTGGTTTACGTGAAAATTTAGAAAATGTGTTTTCTTTGCAGCCGCTTATGTTAAAGCTGTGAAATTTGCTATATAGCTATTTATTGTGACTTAGCAGCTTGTATGCCATTGCAAAGGCGATGCGCTTGGCCACCTCTATTGCTGCTTGCAGCTATATTTAATATTGTTTTAAGTAAGGATGCACCAAAACTTTGGTCGTAGAAACATTTTAGACGAAAATGTCAATGTTTTTCCTGGGTTTTTTTCTTGGTAAAATTATTGTGTAGCATATTATTGTTTTAAGATATTTTTGTCCAATTTTAGTGTGTTACTTTCAATAAAAGTGTGGGCTTTTTTTTATTGACTTGAAGGTTTCGTTTCGGTCCAGAATTTCCATTTTGGTGCATCACTACTGTGAACCCTTGACTTGTTCCCAGTTTGTTTGATTGAGAGCTTGCATTTGTATGGGCTTGTCCCATTTGGCCAGATGCGGTAACTAACTATTCCAGTTTTGCTTTTAATCTTAGCTGAGAGCTTGCAAATGAGTGCTGGACTTTTTTTCTGTGTGTTGTATTAATTTATTTTGTAATTTTCCCTATGGGCCTTGCACCCAGACTTGTCTGTGGTTAACTGCCTGTGACTCTGGGGACAGCACAGCTTCCTGAGAGTGCTATTGAGCACCCAGGGCAGAGCATGTTGCAGGGTCATATGTGTGCACAGTCCCCTTCCATGTTTTGTGTGTGTGTGTGTGTGTACATACATACAATGGATATAAAAAGTCTACACACCCCTGTTAAAATGTCAGGTTTCTGTGATGTTAAAAAATGAGACAAAGATAAATAATTTCAGAACTTTTCCCACCTTTAATGTGACCTATAAACTGTACAACTTGATTGAAAAACAAACTGAAACTTCTAGGTTGAGGGAAGTAAAAATAAATAAAATAATATGGCTGCATAAGTGTAACTGGGGATGTTGCTGTATTTAGAATTGAGCAATCACATTCAAAATCATGTTAAATAGGAGTCCGTACATACCTGCCATCATTTAAAATACCTCTGATTAACCCCAAATAAAGTTCAGCTGTTCTAGTAGGTCTTTCCTGACATTTTCTTAGTCGCAACCTACAGCAAAAGCCATGGTTCGCAGAGAGCTTCCAAAGCATCAGAGGGATCTCATTGTTAAAAGGTATCAGTCAGGAGAACTGTACAAAAGAATTTCCAAGAAAATATGGCGCAACAGTGACATTACTAAGAACTGGACGTCCCTCCAAAATTGATGAAAAGACGAGAAGAAAACTGGTCTGGGAGGCTGCTAAGAGGCCTACAGCACCATTAAAGGTGCTGCAGGAATATCTGGCAAGTACTGACTGTGTGGTGCATGTGACAACAATCGCCCGTATTCTTCATATGTCTGGGCTATGGGGTAGAGTGGCAAGACGGAAGCCTTTGCTTACGAAAAAAAACATCCAAGCCCAGTTAAATTTTGAAAAAACACATCTGATGTCTCCCAAAAGCATGTCGCAAAAGGTGTTTTGGTTTGATGAAACCAAGATTAAACTTTTTGGCTATAATTCCAAAAGATATGTTCGGCGCAAAAACAACACTGCATATAACCAAAAGAACACCATACCCACAGTGAAGCATTTTGGTGGCAGCATCATGCTTTGGGTCTGTTTTTCTTCAGCTGGAACTGGGGCCTTAGTTAAGCTAGAGGGAATTATGAACAGTTCCAAATACCAGTCAATACTGGCACAAAACCTTCAGGCTTCTGCTAGAAAGCTGAACATGACAAGGAACTTCATCTTTCAGCATGACAACGACCCAAAGCATACATCCAAATCAACAAAGGAATGGCTTCACCAGAAGAAGATTAAAGTTTTGGAATGGCCCAGACAGAGCCCAGACCTGAATCCAATCGAAAATCTGTGGGGTTATCTTAAGTGGGCTGTGCACAAGAGATGCCCTCACAATCTAACAGATTTGGAGTGTTTTTGCAAAGAAGAGTGGGCAAATCTTGCCAAGTCAAGATGTGCCATGCCGATAGACTCATACCCAAAAAGACTGAGTGCTGTAATAAAATCAAAAGGTGCTTCAACAAAGTATTATTTTAGTTTTTTATTTCTACTTCCTCTACCTAAAAGATTTGTTTGTTTTACAATTGAGTTGTACAGTTTATAGGTCACATTAAAGGTGGAAAAAGTTTATATATATATATTAGAGAAGTAGAATGCCTCAACACAAAGGATAGGAGCAAGCAGCATTATAACCCGTGCTATCAGGAATTGTGAATATATCTACAGGTTCCAAAGCTGCTTGAAACAAAATACCCCAATCCAAAAAACAGCATAAATGTATCATATAAATAGTCAACAACTCAACATATAACAATTTGAAAGGAAGAAAATATTTGCGGTAGGTATTCCAATCTTATGAGGTAAGTTGCCGCATCTGTAAGGCAGAGACCTCCGGTGTAGTGAAAGTGTGAGTTTTGTGGTAGTTATATCTTCCTTGCCTCCTGGAGTATGGCACATGTCTTTAACCTATATAAATCAATAAAAAAGAGAGAACAGTAGGAACTAAATAAGCAACTACATGAAAGACAGGGATTTCAGCACATAATTTTATTACTCAATAACATGGTTCAGAGAACCCACCATATAAGAATGGTTAAATTCAGTGCTTTTCCAAACATACAATTACGTCATAGGCAGAACAACCAAAAAAGTGTGAAATTGACAAAAGAATGACAAAGGAACCATCTGGTAGTACTTAAGAGCAAAGATTACTCTGCAAACCTAAACATATTTGAGGCATAAACACAGGAGCGAACAATATAAACACACTTTAAATTCTTAACAAAGCAACACATCCACTAGACGGTGGCTTCGCATGTATAGCGAAAAACGGCCACCATAGTGATCCGTGAGGATCTATGCTTGTTATATAAATCACTCCTTATGATAAATGTTTTACAAACATAATAATTTGAAAACAAATAAAAATTGACAAAGTAGAAAATGTAGACTGTGGGGTATATACAACACCTTTTTCAGAGGACACCACTAATGTGTATTAGTTCCTAGTGCCATGAAAATAAAATTATCAGGATCTATGCACAACCCCTAAGTAAGTATACAGATTATCATACCACATTGTAAACAAAATTGTTAACCAGTTTAAACATTAGAGCTCAAATGGAAAGTATAAACGACATGTAGCATAAACTTCGTTCTGAACACAAAGCTTATTGACATTAGGGTAGCAAATCAATGCGGGCCCGCTTTAAGTTCCTTAATGAAGCAGGTATTTACAGGCAGGCTTAATAAACTGGTATTTAAGCATTCACAGAAGCATCCATGCGTTGCTGCACATAAGCCATGATCAAAAACTCTCCACAATTGGGTAGGAGTAGAACAGTAATCAGTGTTACCATGCTTTAAAATGAACTAAGCAATGTCCGTTATCCTCCGTATTACCATCTCTCTCAACCCAAGGCTGTTCGTCATAGATGAGACTTGGCTACTTTTTGTAGATATGTAGCAAACGAAACTTATTTCTCCTTGGCTGTTGGTTAGCTGGAAAACATCTTAGTCTCTAGATAGGTCTAAAGCAGAGCAGTCCGCTCCAAGTACGTCACTGCCGATGCGCGTTTCACCCTCCACGTGACTACAACGTCATAGGGGTTTCCTCAGGGCAAAAGCGGTTTAATCCTATTTATAAATACATAAAACATATTCTGCTATGTACAGAACATTGGAATATTGAAATATTTACAGTAAATGCACAGTTGAACACTTCATTAAATATGAATATTGCATAAATATGCTCTTTCCTGTTTTCATCTATTTGGTTCCACAACACATATTTATATAAGTCTATAAATGTGTACATATGTATTTATTTGTTTATATGTATGTATGTGTGTGTGTGTGTATATATATATATATATATATATATATATATATATATATATATGTAAATACATACATACACATATAAATACATTGTTAGACAGACATGTATATGTATGTACAGTATCCCACAAAAGTGAGTACACCCCTCACATTTTTGTAAATATTTTATTATATATTTTCATGTGACAACACTGAAGAAATGACACTTTGCTACATTGTAAAGTAGTGAGTGTACAGCCTATATAACAGTGTAAATTTGTTGTCCCCTCAAAATAACTCAACACACAGCCATTAATGTCTAAACCGTTGGCAGTGAGTACACCCCTAAGTGGAATAGAGCATTCATTCTACACTGACCACTCCTTGAGAAAAAGGACCCTAGTTTTTTTTTTTTTTTCTGACTGGGAACATTTAATCAATGTGTTTTAAGTAATTTATGGTTAGGATTAAATTTGGGTGTCAAGTTTTTACTATTTTTATCTTACATTAAAAGGGCTTTATCCCAGGCAGTTTGTTCTCTTTACGCTTTAAAATAATGAGACCATATTGCATATAATCCTATGGGGAACTTCTGTTTTATGTCCTTCAAATTCTCTTAAATACTTAGTCTTCACAGGAATAAAAATAAAGTGGAGAAAAACACATTAACACTTCCAAAACTGTGACTCGCATCTAGTCAGAAACGGAAAATACCAGCTGTAACTGTGAAATCAATTCTAAACTTTTTTTGCCAACACTAATTTAGTAAAATGAAAAAACAATTGTAGAAGAAATACAAAGTTGAGAATCATTAAAAAGTGACAGGTTTTCTATAAGAAATGGAAGCAAAAAAAGTATCTTACAGGGACTGTCAGGATTAAAGGGATAGAAATGTCAAAACTGCTTGGGTACGTTTCTAGTTTTGCAATATACTCCCATTGGGAAAATGGTTCTATTAAAAATTATTACTGTTTCTCAGTAAGAGCTGGCAGTGGTGTGTATTACATCTGTGAAGACTTAGAGGCCCATTTATCAAACTCCGAATGGAGCTTGAGGGCCCGTGTCTCTGGCGAGCCTGCAGGCTCGCCAGAAACAGCAGTAATGAAGCAGCGGTCTAAAGACAGCTGCTCCATAACCCTATCTGCCTGCTCTTATGATGCGGACAGAGATCGCCACAATTCAATCCGATCGAGTATGATCGGGTTGATTGACATCCCCCTGCTTGCGGACGATTGGCCGCGAATCTGCAGGGGGCGGCGTTGCACCAGCAGCTCACAAGAGCTGCTGGTGCAATGCTGAATACGGAGAGCGTATTACTCTCCGCATTAAGCGAGGTCTGTCGGACCTGATCCGCACTGTCGGATCAGGTCCGACAGACCTTTGATAAATAGGCCTCTTAGGGGCAAATTACGAGTGGTGCGCTAACAGCGATATCTGGTTTATCACGCGTGTCGGATGTAGCGCTCGTATTAAAAGTTGAAAGTACATTATATATGTGTGGGGTTTTCACTGAAAATGGCCTACAGTGGGGCTTAAATGTGAGCAGCATCTAAAAACTCCTGAACATCTCAGCAAATTGGGGGAAATGGACCTGTAGTTAAAGGGTTAAATTGCTGCTCTAAACCTGGGACTAGGTGTCCTGTTTTGTTAATGGTTTGTCAAATGTAACATTTTATTTACATGAAAGAGCACATTTTAAAATATGTTTTCCATAAAAGTTGAGTTACAGCAGTATGGGATCCATTTATCAAGCTGCTGCTGCTTGTGCAATGCCGCCCTCTGCTCATGTGCAGCCAATCTTGTCTGAGTGGGGGCTGTCAGTCATCCCAAACAGATTAGGATGATGGAAATCTGCCACACTTTAGGTGGCGGAGAGGTTAAATAGGAGCAGTCTAAAGACCACCGCTACTTAAAGGGACACTGAACCCAAATTTTTTTGTTTGCGTGATTCAGATATAGCATGCAATTTTAAGCAACTTTCTTTTTTTTCTTTTTTTTTTAATTTCTTTTTATTATTTTTAAATTACATAAACAGTTTCACCTAATTCATCTTGTAGCTTATTGCAATGCATTATACATATCCCAGGACGTACTTGAAAACGACAGAAATCTCAATGTATCCTTCCTGGTAAAATATTTTATAAATAAATAAATATCCAATAACAAAGTCAATCATGGTCAATACCTCCTTAGACCTACTATTCACCTATTCATACAATTGACTTGTCTTATATAACAATATATTCTATTCTAATTATTTATAACAGAAATCCATACTAACCAATAGTAATACCACAGTAATACCTTTTATTTCAACTTGAGTTGTAGCTTGTCTTATATAGCATTCTTAATCATTATACATCTCGAAATCGGAGTTACAACAACATGACAGTCAGGTGTTATGAGTAGTTTCTTAGAACCTACTCCTGAAAATTCACCTTTGAATCCTTGTGAAACTCTGTTTATCTCAGAAAACAATAAGAAAAATCACATTTGTTTTACACGCTCAAGAATCGTCAATTAACTTGTACTATTCCATTAGTTTATATTATATTACCTTTCATTGCCTATACATATCTTATGGCCAAACTTAAAGTTAACCATAGCTAATAAATCAGTCATTCTACCTATTACATAATCATAGGTATTCGCCTTGAATCACACACCAAGATGACACCAACAACAATAACAATGAAAACAAACAAAAACAAACCAGAAAGAAAAAAAAAAAAAAACACCCCTCTCTCCCATCCATCATTTCCCTGTCACTCGTTATCATCTCCATTTAACCACTCCCGGGGGAAATGACCCGCAAGAATGTTTTCAAGAACAAAAGTAGAATTGCTCAATGGCTTTACCAATTGAATCTGAATAGTATTCGGGAAAGTTTTAATTCTCCTTCCTATTTAATAAAGAATAGCTGTACTTGCTGACTATTCACGTTTTGTATGTTGTACTGTTCCAATGTAATTTGTGCAATTACTGCTTTTTTAAATTCAGCAAATTTGGGCGCATGTGTAGCTCTCCATGTTTTCAATATAATATTATGAGCTAATATCAATAATGTATTAATAAGTTTGTAGTTCTTGGAGACAGCAGAGTACCTAACTAAAAAAAATGTCTTGGGGACTTATTCTAACTCCTGTCTCTATCACTACATTCAGCCAATAGCTTATCTTACTCCAAAATTGTACAATCTTAGGGCATAACCACAGACAATGCAAGATATCTGCACGCTCTTTACTACACCTTGTGCACATATGCAATTTTTTATACCAGCTAGTCAATTTTTCATGCGTAATAAACACATCATATAATATTTTAAAATGTGATTCTCGCCATGCCGTGGGAACCCAAGTATCACTGATTAATTTAAGACTCTCTTGAATAACTGATAACTCAATATCCGGAAAATGTCTTTGCCATGTCAGTTGTATATATTTAATTTGTATTAATTTACTGTGCATATTCAAAATATTGTAAAAAGTTGAAATTGAAAATCTACCTGCTTGATATATTTTAATCCCAGCCGCAATTGGGCCTAGAGTCCAATTGGGCTTAAATTCCTTTTAGATATCCATTAAATAATGTCTAATCTGCAAGTAAGCAAAACATCTTTATTCTGTATCCCATATTTACAGGAAATATTATTGAATGTATCTATTGTTCCATCTGCTACTAGTAACTGTTTAACATATTTTAACCCCTTATCTCTCCAACCTTGAAACACTGGGGTATTATACCCGGGTTGAAATCCAGGGTTCCCCTGTATTGGTAAAAATTCTGTAACATATGGGTTAATCTGAATTTCACAGCAATATTTCTGCCAAGCTATTATAATATTCTTAAATGTCATTAAAGGGACACTGTACCCAAACATTTTCTTTTGTGATTCAGATTGAGCATGAAATTTTAAGCAACTTTCTAATTTACTCCTATTATCAAATTGTCTTCATTCTCTTGGTATCTTTATTTGAAATGCAAGAATGTAAGTTTAGATGCCAGCCCATTTTTGGTGAACAACCTGGGTTGTCCTTGGTGATTGGTGGATAAATTCATCCACCAATAAAAAAGTGCTGTCCAGAGTACTGAAACAAAAAAAAAAAAGCTTAGATGCCTTCTTTTTCAAATAATGATAGCAAGAGAACGAAGAAAAATTGATAATAGGAGTAAATTAGAAAGTTGCTTAAAATTGCATGCTCTTTCTGAATTACAAAAGAAAACATTTGGGTTCAGTGTCCCTTTAAATTATCAACATTACAAGGCAGTTTCTGTATTGGGCAATGCAATATGGCCTTCTGCTCAAAAGGAGCAATAATACTAGATTCACATTGATAAAAAGTGACATACTCCGTTTCAGTAATCCAATCAATAGCATATTTAAGTAATGTAACCAGACCATAATATTTGATATTTGGAAAAGCTAACCCTGCCGCCAGATTAGTATTCATTAATCTTTTTAGAGCAATCCGCGGTTTCCCCCCTTTCCATATAAACTTGAAACACATTTGATTAAATTTATTGATATCTGTATTTTTAAGCATTACTGGAATATTTTGTAATAAATACAATATTTTAGGGAATAATATTGTTTTTATTAGCATAATATGAGCAATTAATGAGATCGGCAAATTACTCCAACTATCTAATTTACTCTGTATTCCCTTTAAACAATCTGAGATATTCAGATCATACCATTCTTGTGGATTGCTGCTTAAAACTATACCTAAATAGTTGATCTGTTTAGTTTCTTTGAATGGATGTTTAACAAAAAATGTCACCGGTTTCGTTATCCATAACAACTCAGATTTGGTTAAATTAATTTTATATCCTGACACTAACCCAAAAAATTGCACATTTATTAGCAACATAGGTAGACTAACTTTTAGATTACTTAAGAAAACAACAAGATCATCCGCATATAGCGAAAGAATAAACTTTTGCTCCCCTATGTTAATGCCATCTAATTGCTCACGTAAAATAATTGCCAAAGGCTCAACTGTAATGTTAAATAATAGTGGGGATAGTGGACATCCTTGTCTCATTCCCCTCTGAAGGGAAAAGTAGTCTGTAGTTGAACCATTTATAATAATGGATGAGATTGGATTACTATAAATTAACTGTATAAAATTACTAAAATGACCACTAAACCCGAGTTTTTCTATTGTAGTAAACAAATGACTTCAACTTATGTAGTCAAATGCTTTTTCCGCATCTAGGGTTAGTATAGTAGAATCCAACATTCTTTCGCCCTTTTCTTTTATTCCAAATGTAATCCAAAATAACCATAGTCTTCCATATATTCTTAACCGGGTTTCTCCCTTGCATAAAGCCTACTTGATTCTCATGAATGATCCCTTTAAGTAAAGATTTCAGTCTGTTGGCTAAAATTGTTGTTAATAGCTTATAATCTATGTTTAATAATGATATTGGCCTATAGGAAGCTGCCTTCTCGGGGGCCTTACTTTTTTCAGGATAAGTGAACTATTGGATGCTTTAAAATATTTAGAACAACCTACTTGAGATCCATAGTAAATATTATACAATCTACGTAATGTTGGAGTTATTTCTTCTTGCAAAATTGTATAAAATTCTATCGGGAGACAATCTGGGCCCGGGGCTTTGTTCACTTTAGCTTTTTTAATGGCACTAATTACTTCTTGTATAGTGATTGGTAAATTTAATTCTTGTACTTCTTCTTGAGAAATTCTAGGCAAATTTAACTTAGACCAAAAAATATTATTTTCTTTTTGATTCAGCAGTTCTGGAAGTATTTATAAAAAACTTTCTTAATATCCTCGCTCTGAGTATACCTTTTATTATTCTGTCTAATAGCTGTAATCGCATTACTGCCTTTGGGTTTAGAAATTCTAGCCAAATATTTTGCCGCTCTCCCAGCAAACCCTCTGTACAATGCTTTTTGTCTTAATCCTTCCTGAGTAGTCTTCTGCTTTAAAAATATATCCCTCTGGGTTTTAGCATTAATATATTTCCCCCATGTTTCATTGTTTATAGAGGTGACATATGCATTATAACAATTCCTCACTGTATTTGAAAGTTGTAGCCCTTTCTGTTTAGCTTTCTTTTTAGCTCTACAGAGATATGCCTTAATATTCCCTCTGAGTACCGCCTTCGCGGCCTCCCAATAATTTTCAGTTTTCTCCGCATAATTCCCATTAAAGTTTTGATATTCTGCCCATTTAATCTTTAAAAAATTCTGAAAATTGCTATTAGATAATAAATATTTTGGGAAAAAATACTATTATTGCCGCTCATTTTAATAGAATTAATTCTAAACTCCAGAGAGATAATTGCATGATTTGACAGAATAATGTCTTTAATATCAGCCTTACATTCAAATCCCATCTGACTATCTGCTATTAAAAACATATCTATTCTGGATAAACTTTGGTGACTTTGTGACATACAGGTATATGTTTTAAGATCTGGGTGCTGGATCCTCCATATATCTCTAAGCCCAAGTTGGTTACAGAATTTTTGAAAGATACGCGTCTTTCTATCCCTGCTGAGTGGCTCTTTCTTCCCTGTTCTAGGGAGTTAAGTTAAAGTCATCAGCAATTATTAAATTTTGTCCTATGAATTCTAAAAATCTATTTGTCACTTCGTTCCACAATTTACTATCTACTAAATTGGGACCATATATATTGCATATTATAAACGGAATTGTATCGATTCTTATTTTTAAAATTTGGTATCTGCCTCCCACATCATTTTCTACACCTAAAACCTCATAGGGAAGTTGTTTGTTTAACATAATTGCCAATCCCTTCTTCCTATCCTCCCCTACTAGGGCAATAACTTCTCCAACCTATTTGGCTTGCAATTTGGCTATTTCTGGCTCTTTTAAATGAATTTCCTGTAGCATTACCAAATCGGATTTATGGAGCCCTAATTGTTTTATTAATCGCTTTCCTCTTTATTGGGGAAGTTATCCCTCCTACATTCCAGTCAAGACCCATTCCTACTTGTCACAGAATGATAGATAGGAGAGAGAGTGCCAAATCTCAACAATACACCAAGGAGAGAGGGGAAAAAAAACACATAGTAAAACCAACTTGGCCGGATATACCATCTTAACATTAAAGTTTGCTTTTAAAAGCTTAGCACAAAACGGAGAGATCTCTTTTCTTCTTGCTGCCGTTTCACTGGAAAAATCCTGAAAAATGAATACTCTATGCTGGTCTATCATAAGTGGATATGCCTTCCTATAATGTCTGAGAAAATTCACTTTGTCTTGAAAGTTTAGGAATTTTAAGACTATAGGCCTAGTGCTAATACTATCCTTTCTAGTAACTTGTGGTGCCCCTGTCCTATGTATCCTTTATATAAGTACAGGCTGCAAATCTGTTTTAATTCCAAGAATCTGAGGGAGGGTGACCGTGGCAAAGTGCATAAGGTCTTGATAATTGCTATTTTCTGGAAGACCGATAATTCTGAGGCTATTGCGCCTCAATCGGTCTTCCAAATCCTCTACTCTAGCTTGTAGCTTATTATGCAGAATGTTATGTTCAGTGTTAATTTGTTCGTATAAATTTAATTTATCCTCTGTCTCTGAGATTCTAGTCTCTGTTAAGCAACTTTCTAATTTACTTCTATTATCAAATTTTCTTCATACTGTTGCTATCTTTATTTGAAAAGCAAGAATGTAAGTTTAGATGCTGGCCCATTTTTTGGCGAATAACCTGGGTTGTTCTTGCTGGTTAGTGGATAAATTCATCCACCAATAAACAAGTGCTGTCCAGGGTCTGAACCAAAAACTGGCTGGCTCCTTAGCTTAGATGCCTTCTTTTTCAAATAAAGATAGCCAGAGAATGAAGAAAAATTGATAATTGGAGTAAATTAGAAAGTTGTTTAAAATTGTATGCTCTATCTGAATCACGAAAGAAAAAATGTGGGTTCAGTGTCCCTTTAACTAGCGTTTCAGACTCGCCTTGAGCTCTCAGGGTTAAATAAATATAGCCCTATGTCTTTACACAGTTAGTCTGTTGGCTAGAAATTCACTGGCTGATAAGGACAGTTTCAGTAGCCATGTTGGTGGCAGTAGCATGGCCCAGAAGCAAATTTATTTTATTTTTTATCACAGGAACCTACATTTTTTAAAGAAAAAAAAATGCTGCTTTTTATTTCCCTCTGTGACAAGCGGGTGGTACAGTCAGTTGCACACTGTATGAAAAGATAGAGCTGTATGCTCCCTCTTCAGGTGCAGTCCCTTAGCAACGCTAGAGCTCGCTGCTTTATATTTACCTACAGCTGGCGGTATACTTCAGATTGGTTGCAGTACCAGATAGTCATAGGGGTAAAGCAAAAAACACTGAATGGAAGGGTGGCCATCTGCTTAGAAGATGAGTATTTAATGTATTGCATAATGCTGAAAATTGTGTTTTTAAAACTGAGATTATGTTCAACTACGTGTGCTCTGTTTTAATGCCCAGCTGTTACATATAGTGAAGATTACTTTCACTTTTAATGATGCCTGATAGGTAATACAAAGGGATAGAATTAAAGGGATAGAAAACACAAAAACTTTCTTCTGTGATTCAGACAGAGCAGACCATTTAGAAAAGTTTCCAATTTACTTCAATTATAAAATTTACTTTGTTCCCATGATATTCTTTGCCTAGGTAGACATCTGGAGCACTAACTGGCAGTGGTGCTCATGCAAATGGATAACATTCTTTCTGCCGTATAGTGCTCCAGAAATGGGCCGACTCCTTATGTCCCTGCTTTTCAACAAAAGATACAAATAGAACAAAGAAAAATTGATAATAGAAGCAAATTAGAAAGTTGTTTATAATTTCATGCTCTATCTGAATAATGAAAAAAAAATGTTTCATGTCCCTTTTAATATTTTTTAAAGGAAATGCTGTCGTATTACATCTTTTACTGACTGAGATTTAAAAAAACATGGTCAGCATAAAAACGTATTCAAATACATAAGTAAAGGGAATTAAAGAGATGTTACATTTATCATATGAACATGAGTGAAATGTTAAAAATATTTTTGCTTACTAAAGGTTAACTCAAAGATGTTTAAAAAGCTTAAAATATTGGTGCACAACTGATCCCGAGGGATTGATTGCTCATTGGAAGATTTGAACAACACCCACATTGCCATATTTTTTCCAGCAGAGTTTTCTTAGTAGATTTTGACAGTTTTTGTTCTTTTTATCCAAACAGCTTGAACTTCATATGAAAGAGAACAATGGAGGAAATATCCAGGCTCTGTGGTCAATGGGGAACTTCGCCGATCTCAATTTTCAGGTCACGCCACAAGCTAAGCTGGAGGTCAGTGAGTAAGTTGTGTTACTCTGTACATACTTTTTGTTGTAAGTTATGCAGCTACAGGAACGCTGTACAATAACCTCACACTTGTATCTGCTCACTGTAATCACTTGCCGGGATTCATAGATTCTCGTGACATTGCAGACTCCTTGTAAAGGGGAAATTATGTTGCCAGTACATGGTATCTCGCACATCAAACCAGAACTGCTAGCAACACAGAAAACAAGTATTATAACTGCAAAACTTAGGTAAAATGCTTTCAAAACAGTGACATCTACAGGATTTTTTATAGGGATAGGAGAAACTGCAAATTACAAACAGCTGGCAGGTAGGTGATGTTAACCAACCAGAGAGAAGACGATAAATCTTCCAGGATGCAGCCAGCTGCCGAGGCTCTCTAGTAGCCAGGTAAAAAAGCAGACAGCTGTGGGCCGGATATCCCAGGTTCAGTCCTCAGCAGAACCATGGCAGTTCCGAATATTACATTTAAAATTAATATAATAATAATAATAATAACAAAAATAATAATACTTAAAACATAGTCCCAGTTGATTGAGACCGTGAGTAGTATTAATGAGAAGCTCACTGTCATTATGTTTTACAATTTTATAACCGGGGTTAGTCTTTCCTTTCTTGTAATGTCATTAAAGTATAATGCCTTCCTGATCTTGAATTTCTCAGTTCTCATATTAAAGAGATAATTAATCAGCTGTCTACAAAAAAAAACCCAACAACTTGTAGTTGTCTATAACTGTCCTTTTCTATATTAACATTTTGAATTTTTTAGGTTTTAAAGGTTCATGAAAATCAAAATTTTAACTTTTATGTTTTAGATATAACATCTATTTTTTTTTTAGACACTTATAATTTCACTGACAAGACTGCTTAGATCATCTTACCAGAGCGGAGAGCTTTAGATCATCAGTGTTTTCCGCTGGTGTTTTACTTCCTAGGGATGTAACATTTTACTTCTATATCTTTTGTGTTTTGTGGCAGACTCCTGGGGCAAATGCAATACTGGAAACACTTGAGGATATACTGAAAAACCTCATGGGACATGTCCGACCATCTGTATATCTAAGCACCCGACCTACTGAAGGAAAAGATTTCCAGGTAATGGTGACAGGTTCTGTTGTAGTTTAACTATTGTGCAATATGCAGTATGTGGGGAGCAATTAATTGTATGGTTTATGTACTCACAGGCACTCTATAGTCTATAGTACTGACATGTTCACTAAAGAATTGTGTACCCGGTGAGAGACCACATAAACCATACAATTAATTGCTGCCTACACACTGGGACTTACAGGCGTACTTTGGCCATCACATAACCATTCACGCACACGCCTACTCTTCGCTAAGGTGTCCTGGAACTGTAAGGTCTGGTGCGTGCGCAGGCACAGTTAGTGTTGCAAATTTTGTTTACCTATACATCAGATTTTGCTACCTGACAATCTGCGCATGCACACACGCACATACATCACCGCATTCCACACGTGTTTTTACAAGATGTGTTGAATGCAGTGACGTATCTGCGTGCATGCGCATAATGTGAGGTAAATTTGACGGGTACGCTGAACGCTGGTTGTGATTTTTTTTACAAATTCTGATTATGTTTTGAAAGTTTCTGTGTTACTTTAACAAATTAGGATCATACTTTATATATTTCTGTGCATCTTTTACAAAGTACATTGCACTTTGTATTTTCTCTATTGTAAAATAAAAGGCTTCAGAAAGTGGGAGGTACAGGGGAGTTCCTTGGGCTGTACAGGGGAGTTCCCAAGGTATGCCTGAAGCTTTCTCAAAATTCTTGTGAAATGCTGTAGGCATTTTAAACAAGATGGTATCATTTAATTATATCGCCAGCTGAATGCAGGTAAAGTTTGCTAAAAATTCACAATATACTTATTTAACTGACAGAAAAGTAATATACTGAAAAATAAACTAGTGGCAAAAACAAATACAATTTTAGTGAAAACATTTCAGTTTAAATTGTAATTGATACAAACTGAGTCTTTATATCAGCTCCATATGTTCCTCAGTTACCTTCTCTCTCACCTGTGAAATTCTGTATCCCAGAGAGCTTCATTACTTTCTATGGAAGGCATCTCTTATCTCACCTGGAGTTTCAGGTTCTGCTTTTTTTCTTATAGAATTCAATGAGTTCATCCCTTGTGAAGTCTGCACTATAATTTCTTTCCTACGATATGGTGAGTCCATGGAATCATCAATTACTAGTGGGAATATCACTCCTGGCCAGCAGGAGGAGGCAAAGAGCACTACAACAAAGCTGCTATATATGTCACTTACCTTACCCATAACCTCCATTCATTCTTTTTGCCTGCGGTGCAAGGAGGAGGTGAAGTTTTGGTGTCTGATCTACAATCAAGATTTCTCTTGTTAAGTGTGTTCAGTCCACGGGTCATCCATTACTTATGGGATATATTCTCCTCCCCAACAGGAAGTTGCAAGAGGATCACCCAAGCAGAGCTGCTATATAGCTCCTCCCCTCACATGTCATATCCAGTCATTCTCTTGCAAGTCTCAACAAAGAAGGAGGTCGCGAGAGGAGATAGGAGTTTTTTACCTAATTATTCTTCAATCAAAAGTTTATTATTTTAAAATGGCACCGGAGTGTGCTGTTTTTTCTCTCAGGCAGTATTTAGAAGAAGAATCTGCCTGCGTTTTCTATGATCTTAGCAGACGTAACTAAGATCCACTGGCTGTTCTCGCACATTCTGAGGAGTGGGGTAACTTCAGAAAAGGGAATAGCATGCGGGGTCCCCCGCAAATGAGGTATGTGCAGTAATATTTTCTAGGAATGGAATTGACTAAGAAAACACTGCTGTTACCCATATGATGTAAGTACAGCCTTTAATGCAGTAGTAGCGACTGGTATCAGGCTGATAAATGTATGCGCAGTTGAGTTATTTTCTAGGGACTAGAATTTGACTGAGAAAATACTGTTAATACTGAAATAAATGTATGAGCCTTAACTGCAGTAGAAGCGACTGGTAGCAGGCTTAGTGATAACTTTGCATAACACTGGAAAGTTGTTTTTAAAACGTTTACTGGCATGTTATTCGTTTTGTGAGGTACTTTGGTGATAAATCTTTTTGGGCATGATTTTTTTCCATATGGCTAACGTGTATTTCTGCATAGAAACCGTTGTAACAGGTCTCCCACTGTTGTAATATGAGTGGGAGGGGCCTTTTTTAGCGCCTTGTTGCGCAGTTAAAATTCTAGCACAGTCTTCCTGCTTCTTCCTCCTTGATCCAGGACGTCTCCAGAGAGCTCAGGGGTCTTCAAAATTCATTTTTGAGGGAGGTAATCAGTCACAGTAGACCTGTGACAGTGTGTTTGACTGTGATAAAAGCGTTAAATCATAAATTGATTATCCGTTTTTGGGTATTGAGGGGTTAATCATCCGTTTGCTAGTGGGTGCAATCTTCTGCTAAATTCATACATTTACTGTTAAAATTGTTGGCTATAACTGAATTAGTTCATTGTTATTTCAACTGTGACAGTTTTTTGTGTTTTTAAAAGCGCTGCAGCGTTTTTTCTATTGCTTGTAAATTTATTGAAAGATTTTTTCCAAGCTTGCTAGCCTTCATTGCTAGTCTGTTTAAACATGTCTGATATAGATGAATCTACTTGTTCATTATGTTTAAAAGCCAATGTGGAGCCCAATATAAATATGTGTACCAATTGTATTGATGTTACTTTAAATAAAAGTCAGTCTTTACTGGTAAAGAAATTATCACCAGACAACGAGGGGGAAGTCATGCCGACTAACTCTCCTCACGTGTCAGTACCTTCGCCTCCCGCTCAGGAGGTGCGTGAGATTGTGGTGCCAAGTACATCAAGGTCCTTTCAAATCACTTTGCATGATATGGCTAATGTTATGAAAGAAGTATTATATAATTTGCCTGAGTTAAGAGGCAAGCACGATAGCTCTGGGTTTAGGACAGAGCGCGCCGATGACACGAGAGCCATGTCCGATACTGCGTCACAATTTGCAGAACATGAGGACGGAGAGCTTCATTCTGTGGGTGACTGATCTGATCCGGGGAGACCGGATTCAGAAATTTCAAATTTTAAATTTAAGCTTGAGAACCTCCGTGTATTGCTAGGGGAGGTGTTAGCGGCTCTGAATGATTGCGACACGGTTGCAATCCCAGAGAAATTATGTAAGCTGGATAAATACTATGCGGTACCGGTGTGTACTGATGTTTTTCCTATACCTAAAAGGCTTACAGAGATTATTAGCAAGGAGTGGGATAGACCCGGTGTGCCCTTTTCCCCTCCTCCGATATTTAGAAAAATGTTCCCAATAGACGCCACCACACGAGACTTATGGCAGACGGTCCCTAAGGTGGAGGGAGCAGTTTCTACTTTAGCCAAGCGTACCACTATCCCGGTGGAGGATAGTTGTGTTTTCTCAGATCCAATGGATAAAAAATTAGAAGGTTACCTTAAGAAAATGTTTGTTCAACAAGGTTTTATATTACAGCCCCTTGCATGCATTGCGCCCGTCACTTCTGCAGCGGCATTCTGGTTTGAGTCTCTGGAAGAGGCTATTCGCACAGCACCATTGGATGAGATTATGAACAAGCTTAAAGGCCTTAAGCTAGCTAATGCATTTGTTTCGGATGCCGTTGTGCATTTAACCAAACTAATGGCTAAGAACTCCGGATTCGCCATCCAGGCGCGCAGAGCGCTATGGCTTAAATCCTGGTCAGCAGATGTAACTTCTAAATCTAAATTGCTTAATATTCCTTTCAAAGGGCAAACCTTATTCGGGCCCGGCTTGAAAGAAATTATTGCTGACATTACTGGAGGTAAGGGTCACACCCTTCCTCAGGACAGGGCCAAATCAAAGGCCAAACAGTCTAATTTTCGTGTCTTTCGTAATTTCAAGGCAGGAGCAGCATCAACTTCCTCCGCTCCAAAACAGGAAGGGACTGCTACTCGTTACAGACAGGGTTGGAAAGGCAACCAGTCCTGGAACAAGGGCAAGCAGGCCAGAAAACCTACTTCTGCCCCTAAGACAGCATGAAGAAAGGGCCCCCTATCCGGAAACGGATCTAGTGGGGGGGCAGACTTTCTCTCTTCGCCCAGGCCTGGGCAAGAGATGTCCAGGATCCCTGGGCGTTGGAGATCATATCTCAGGGATACCTTCTGGACTTCAAAACTTCTCCTCCACAAGGGAGATTTCATCTGTCAAGGTTATCAACAAACCTAATAAAGAAAGAGGCATTTCTACGATGTGTACAAGACCTCTTAGTAATGGGAGTGATCCACCCGGTTCCACGGACGGAACAAGGGCAAGGTTTTTACTCAAATCTGTTTGTGGTTCCCAAAAAAGAGGGAACCTTCAGGCCAATCTTGGACCTGAAGATCTTAAACAAATTCCTAAGGGTTCCATCGTTCAAAATGGAAACTATTCAAACCATCCTACCCATGATCCAAGAGGGTCAGTATATGACCACAGTGGACTTAAAGGATGCCTACCTTCACATACCGATTCACAAAGATCATTATCGGTACCTAAGGTTTGCCTTTCTAGACAGGCATTACCAGTTTGTAGCTCTTCCCTTCGGGTTGGCTACAGCCCCGAGAATTTTTACAAAGGTTCTGGGCTCGCTTCTGGCGGTACTAAGACCGCGAGGCATAGCGGTGGCTCCGTACCTAGACGACATTCTGATACAGGCGTCAAGTTTTCAAAATGCAAAGTCTCATACAGAGATAGTTCTAGCATTTCTGAGGTCGCATGGGTGGAAAGTGAACATGGAAAAGAGTTCTCTGTTCCCACTCACAAGGGTTCCCTTTCTAGGGACTCTTATAGATTCTGTAGAGATGAAGATTTACCTGACGGAGTCCAGGTTATCAAAAATCCTAAATGCTTGCCGTGTCCTTCATTCCATTCCAAGCCCATCAGTAGCTCAGTGCATGGAAGTAATCGGCTTAATGGTCGCGGCAATGGACATAGTGCCATTTGCGCGCCTACATCTCAGACCGCTGCAACTATGCATGCTAAGTCAGTGGAATGGGGATTACTCAGATCTGTCCCCTTTACTAAATCTGGACCAGGAGGCCAGAGATTCTCTTCTCTGGTGGTTGTCGCGGGTTCATCTGTCCAAAGGAATGACTTTTCGCAGACCAGATTGGACGATTGTAACAACAGATGCCAGCCTACTAGGCTGGGGTGCAGTCTGGAACTCCCTGAAGGCTCAGGGATCGTGGACTCAGGAGGAGAAACTCCTCCCAATAAACATTCTGGAATTAAGAGCAATATTCAATGCTCTTCTAGCTTGGCCTCAGTTAGCAACACTGAGGTTCATCAGATTTCAGTCGGACAACATCACGACTGTGGCTTACATCAATCATCAAGGGGGAACCAGGAGTTCCCTAGCAATGTTGGAAGTCTCGAAGATAATTCGCTGGGCAGAGTCTCACTCTTGTCATCTGTCAGCAATCTACATCCCAGGCATGCATGGAGAACTGGGAGGCGGATTTTCTAAGTCGCCAGACCTTTCATCCGGGGGAGTGGGAACTTCACCCGGAGGTGTTTGCTCAACTGATTCTTCGTTGGGGCGAACCGGAGCTGGATCTCATGGCATCTCGCCAGAACGCCAAGCTTCCTTGTTACGGATCCAGGTCCAGGGACCCGGGAGCGGTGCTGGTAGATGCATTAGCAGCCCCTTGGGTTTTCAACATGGCTTATGTGTTTCCACCATTTCCGTTGCTACCTCGACTGATTGCCAGGATCAAACAGGAGAGAGCATCGGTGATTCTGATAGCGCCTGCGTGGCCACGCAGGACCTGGTATGCAGACCTAGTGGACATGTCGTCCTGTCCACCATGGTCTCTGCCTCTGAGGCAGGACCTTCTAATTCAGTGTCCTTTCAACCATCCAAGCCTAATTTCTCTGAGGCTGACTGCATGGAGATTGAACGCTTGATTCTCTCAAAGCGTGGTTTTTCGGAGTCGGTTATTGATACGTTAATACAGGCTCGGAAACCTGTTACCAGAAAAATTTACCATAAGATATGGTGTAAATATTTATATTGGTGTGAATCCAAGAGTTACTCATGGAGTAAGGTTAGGATTCCTAGGATATTGGCTTTTCTACAAGAAGGTTTAGAAAATGGTTTATCCGCTAGTTCGTTAAAGGGACAGATTTCTGCTCTGTCTATTCTTTTACACAAACATCTGGCAGAGAATCCAGACGTCCAGGCTTTTTGTCAGGCTTTGGCTAGGATTAAGCCTGTGTTTAAAACTGTTGCTCCTCCGTGGAGCTTAAACTTGGTTCTTAAAGTTCTTCAGGGTGTTCTGTTTGAACTCCTTCATTCCATTGATATTAAGCTTTTATCTTGGAAAGTTCTGTTTTTGATGGCTATTTCCTCGGCTCGAAGAGTCTCTGAGTTATCTGCCTTACATTGCGATTCTCCTTATCTGATTTTTCATTCAGACAAGGTAGTTCTGCGTACTAAACCTGGGTTTTTACCTAAGGTTGTTTCTAACAGGAATATCAATCAAGAGATTGTTGTTCCTTCATTATGTCCTAATCCTTCTTTAAAGAAGGAACGTCTTTTGCATAATCTGGACGTAGTCCGTGCCCTGAAGTTCTACTTACAGGCAACTAAAGATTTTCGGCAAACTTCTTCTCTGTTTGTCGTTTATTCTGGTCAGAGGAGAGGTCAAAAGGCTTCGGCCACCTCTCTCTCTTTTTGGCTTCGTAGCATAATACGTTTAGCCTATGAGACTGCTGGACAGCAGCCTCCTGAAAGAATTACAGCTCATTCCACTAGAGCTGTGGCTTCCACCTGGGCCTTTAAGAATGAGGCCTCTGTTGAACAGATTTGCAAAGCTGCAACTTGGTCTTCACTTCATAACTTTTAAAAATTTTACAAATTTGACACTTTTGCTTCTTCGGAGGCTGTTTTTGGGAGAAAGATTCTACAGGCAGTGGTTCCTTCTGTTTAATGTTCCTGCCTTGTCCCTCCCATCATCCGTGTACTTTAGCTTTGGTATTGGTATCCCATAAGTAATGGATGACCCGTGGACTGAACACACTTAACAAGAGAAAACATAATTTATGCTTACCTGATAAATTTATTTCTCTTGTAGTGTGTTCAGTCCACGGCCCGCCCTGTCTTTTTTTGAGGCAGTTCTAAATTTTAATTGAAACTCCAGTCACCACTGCACCCTATAGTTTTTCCTTTCTCGTCTTGTTTCGGTCGAATGACTGGATATGACATGTGAGGGGAGGAGCTATATAGCAGCTCTGCTTGGGTGATCCTCTTGCAACTTCCTGTTGGGGAGGAGAATATATCCCATAAGTAATGGATGACCCGTGGACTGAACACACTACAAGAGAAATAAATTTATCAGGTAAGCATAAATTATGTTTTTTTTTATTTTAAAGCAGAGTAAGTTTGCTCTGATCTTTCTAAAGGGTCTAGCCTTAGCCCATGTCAGTCTCTTCAGTAGGGCAGTTGTGACTTTTAAGCAATTGGGAACTTGTGGGGTATAATGCTCACTGCGTTTTCCCAAAACATTTTGCTGCCCTATTTAGATAGCCTGAGTAGGTTTACTCAGTCTTTCTGTATTTCCACAGGTCCATGTGAGGGAAGGTATCCTCTCAAACCAGGTGAGCTGTCCTGCTGCCGGACATATGAATATTAAAGTAAGTGCCAGTTTTATCTATGTAGCAGGGAAAAATTTGGCTTTCTCTTGTTAAGTGTATCCAGTCCACGGATCATCCATTACTTGTGGGATATTCTCCTTCCCAACAGGAAGTTGCAAGAGGATCACCCACAGCAGAGCTGCTATATAGCTCCTCCCCTCACTGCCATATCCAGTCATTCTCTTGCAACTCTCAACTAAGATGGATGTCGTAAGAGGACTGTGGTGTTTTATACTTAGGTTATTTCTTCAATCAAAAGTTTGTTATTTTTAAATGGTATCGGAGTGTACTGTTTATCTCAGGCAGTATTTAGAAGAAGAATCTGCCTGCGTTTTCTATGATCTTAGCAGAAGTAACTAAGATCCTTTGCTGTTCTCACATATTCTGAGGAGTGAGGTAACTTCAGAGGGGGAATAGCGTGCAGGTTTTCCTGTAATAAGGTATGTGCAGTTAAAATATTTTTCTAGGGATGGAATTTGCTAGAAAATGCTGCTGATACCGAAGTAATGTAAGTAAAGCCTTAAATGCAGTGATAGCGACTGGTATCAGGCTTATTAATAGAGATACATACTCTTATAAAAGTGTATTTTAAATGTTTGCTGGCATGTTTAATCGTTTTTTTACATATGTTTGGTGATAAAACTTATTGGGGCCTAGTTTTTTCCACATGGCTGGCTTGAATTTTGCCTAGAAACAGTTCCCTGAGGCTTCCCACTGTTGTAATATGAGTGGGAGGGGCCTATTTTGGCGTTTTTTTGCACAGCAAAAATTACAGACACAGACATCCAGCTTCTTCCTGCATGATCCAGGACTTCTCTGAAGGACTCAAAAGGCTTCAAAAGTCGTATTGAGGGAGGTAAAAAGCCACAGTAGAGCTGTGGCAGCTGTTGTGACTGTTTAAAAAACGTTTTTGTCATTTGTTATTCCGTTTTTGGTATTAAGGGTTTAATCATCCATTTGCAAGTGGGTGCAATGCTCTGCTAACTTATTACATACACTGTAAACATTTTGTTAGTGTAACTGCATTTTTTCACTGTTATTTCAAAATTTGGGAAAATTTGTGTTTCTTAAAGGTGCAGTAACGTTTTTTATATTGCTTGTAAACTTGTTTTAAAGTGTTTTCCAAGCTTGCTAGTCTCATTGCTAGTCTGTTTAAACATGTCTGACACAGAGGAACCTACTTGTTCATTATGTTTGAAAGCCATGGTGGAGCCCCATAGGAGAATGTGTACTAAATGTATTGATTTCACCTTAAACAGTAAAGATCAGTCTTTATCTATAAAAGAATTATCACCAGAGGGTTCTGTCGAGGGGGAAGTTATGCCGACTAACTCTCCCCACGTGTCAGACCCTTTACCTCCCGCTCAGGGGACGCACGCTAATATGGCGCCAATTACACCAGGGACGCCCATAGCGATTACCTTGCAGGACATGGCTGCAATCATGAATAATACCCTGTCAGAGGTATTATCTAGATTGCCTGAATTAAGAGGCAAGCGCGATAGCTCTGGGGTTAGGAGAGATACAGAGCGCGCAAATGCTGTTAGAGCCATGTCTGATACTGCGTCACAGTATGCAGAACATGAGGACGGAGAGCTTCAGTCTGTGGGTGACATCTCTGACTCGGGGAAACCTGATTCAGAGATTTCTAATTTTAAATTTAAGCTTGAGAACCTCCGTGTATTGCTTGGGGAGGTATTAGCTACTCTGAATGACTGTAACACAGTTGCAATTCCAGAGAAATTGTGTAGGCTGGATAGATACTATGCGGTGCCGGTGTGTACTGACGTTTTTCCTATACCTAAAAGGCTTACAGAAATTATTAGCAAGGAGTGGGATAGACCCGGTGTGCCCTTTTCCCCACCTCCTATATTTAGAAAAATGTTTCCAATAGACGCCACTACACGGGACTTATGGCAGACGGTCCCTAAGGTGGAGGGAGCAGTTTCTACTTTAGCAAAGCGTACCACTATCCCGGTTGAGGACAGTTGTGCTTTTTCAGATCCAATGGATAAAAAATTGGAGGGTTACCTTAAGAAAATGTTTATTCAACAAGGTTTTATTTTACAGCCCCTTGCATGCATTGCGCCTGTCACTGCTGCGGCGGCATTCTGGTTTGAGGCCCTGGAAGAGGCCATCCAGACAGCTCCATTGAATGAAATTATTGACAGGCTTAGAACGCTTAAAGGATTACTTTCTGTTATAATTTTTAAGCTAAACAACTAACATATTAAAGTTAATAAACATTAATTAAAACCTACTGACCTATATTTTCTCCAAAACGAATTTTCATAACGTTCTAAAAGTTATATCTTTTATTCGCCGATGATGTCACGTTATCCTGCCCACTATTTTCAGCACTGCATGTTCAAAATACTTAAACCAATAACTTTGTGTTTAAAGCGCCATTTTGAAACCTAGGTATTGTAAACGGATTGGTACAGAGCAAAGGATACCCACGGAGTGGGTTTGGAAAACAATTAAATTTGCAGACAAGATTTCTGATATACGGTAGAGATATGTTAATGAAATGCTATTGATAAAAAGCGTATTTGGGGTAGTTAGTTAGTAACAGGCATAGAAAATATTTACTTACAGTGGCCCTTTAAGCTAGCTAACTCATTTGTTTCTGATGCCATTGTTCATTTGACTAAACTAACGGCTAAGAATTCCGGATTCGCCATCCAGGCGCGTAGGGCGCTATGGCTTAAATCCTGGTCAGCTGACGTGACTTCAAAGTCTAAATTACTCAACATTCCTTTCAAGGGGCAGACCTAGTGGACATGTCATCTCTTCCACCATGGACTCTGCCTCTGAGGCAGGACCTTCTAATACAAGGTCCTTTCAATCATCCAAATCTAATTTCTCTGAGACTGACTGCATGGAGATTGAACGCTTGATTCTATCAAGGCGTGGCTTCTCCGAGTCAGTCATTGATATCTTAATACAGGCTCGGAAGCCTGTCACCAGGAAAATCTACCATAAGATATGGCGTAAATATCTTTATTGGTGTGAATCCAAGAGTTACTCATGGAGTAAGGTTAGGATTCCTAGGATATTGTCCTTTCTCCAAGAGGGTTTGGACAAAGGCTTATCAGCTAGTTCTTTAAAAGGACAGATCTCTGCTCTGTCTATTCTTTCGCACAAGCGTCTGGCAGAAGTTCCAGACGTCCAGGCATTTTGTCAGGCTTTGGTTAGGATTAAGCCTGTGTTTAAAACTGTTGCTCCCCCGTGGAGATTAAACTTGGTTCTTAAAGTTCTTCAGGGAGTTCCGTTTGAACCCCTTCATTCCATTGATATTAAACTTTTATCTTGGAAAGTTCTGTTTTTGATGGCTATTTCCTCGGCTCGAAGAGTCTCTGAGTTATCTGCCTTACATTGTGATTCTCCTTATCTGATCTTTCATTCAGACAAGGTAGTTCTGCATACCAAACCTGGGTTTTTACCTAAGGTGGTTTCTAACAGGAATATCAATCAAGAGATTGTTGTTCCATCATTGTGTCCTAATCCTTCTTCAAAGAAGAAGTCCGTGCCTTGAAGTTTTACTTACAGGCTACTAAAGATTTTCGCCAAACATCTAACCTGTTTGTTGTTTACTCTGGACAGAGGAGAGGTCAAAAAGCTTCAGCAACCTCTCTCTCCTTTTGGCTTCGGAGCATAATACGCTTAGCCTATGAGACTGCTGGACAGCAGCCCCCTGAAAGGATTACAGCTCATTCTACTAGAGCTGTGGCTTCCACCTGGGCCTTTAAAAATGAGGCCTCTGTTGAACAGATTTGCAAGGCTGCGACTTGGTCTTCGCTTCACACCTTTTCAAAATTTTACAAATTTGACACTTTTGCTTCTTCGGAGGCTGTTTTTGGGAGAAAGGTTCTTCAGGCAGTGGTTCCTTCCGTTTAAGTTCCTGCCTTGTCCCTCCCATCATCCGTGTACTTTAGCTTTGGTATTGGTATCCCACAAGTAATGGATGATCCGTGGACTGGATACACTTAACAAGAGAAAACATAATTTATGCTTACCTGATAAATTTATTTCTCTTGTAGTGTATCCAGTCCACGGCCCGCCCTGTCCTTTTAAGGCAGGTCTAAATTTTAATTAAACTACAGTCACCACTGCACCCTATGGTTTCTCCTTTCTCGTCTTGTTTCGGTTGAATGACTGGATATGGCAGTGAGGGGAGGAGCTATATAGCAGCTCTGCTGTGGGTGATCCTCTTGCAACTTCCTGTTGGGAAGGAGAATATCCCACATGTAATGGATGATCCGTGGACTGGATACACTACAAGAGAAATAAATTTATCAGGTAAGCATAAATTGTTTTGGTTTTTTTTATGAATACATTTTTTATTGAGGTTACATCAAATATAGGAGTACATTAGTAAGACATTTTTAGGTGAGTCTGTTCATATTACATAGTAAGCAAACACCGTAGATTGAATTTCCTGCTTATACTTGACGGCCAGACTTCATGGGACGTCCGGCCCATATAATGAGACCTTATTTTCTTTATAAGAAAACAGACAATGCAAGGCATCTAACAAGAATTGGTATGAATACTAATCAACGGACATTTGTAACAGATGGCCTTAATGAACATACTAGAGCTGTGGATCTCAGCTCAGAGAACATAAACAAAGATAATGAAAAGAAGAAACAGCATTTAAATAAACTTTGTGGTAACATTGGTTAACATCAACATATATCAACGTGGAGGTATCTTTAAACAGTACTATGAGATATACCATGTAAAATAAAGGTGTCAGAAGTCAGACCGAAAGAGAGAGAGCATATTTAAGAGACTAGAGGGGGGTTAAGGGGAAAGGAGGGTAGTGTGTGTGGGGGTGAGCAGTAGGCCTAAATTCACGTTTAGGCTGTGGTCAACACGTTTTGTGGGAGCGTGTCCCATATGGACCACGTGTTTGAATGCAAGTCAATGAGCCCCCTGTTTATGTACACTGCTTCCTCCATGGTTCGCACTGTAGAGAGTATCTCTATAACTTTCCCCAAGTGGGGTGCATTGGGTTGTTTCCAGTGTCTTGCGATAGCAAGCTTGGTGGACATCAGCAGATACACAAAGAGGTGTTTTAGTGGCTTGGGGAGTTTGTGTTAAGGTGAAGTAAATAGGTCTCTGGGCCCCTATCTGTCGGGAGGGCAAGGAGTCCGCCAAGGGCAAGGACTCTAGTCCATAGCTTCTGGATTTCAGGGCAGCCCCACCAGATGTGTAGGTCATCCCCTTTTTGATTACAACCTCTCCAGCACCTGTCAGAGGTGTCGGTTGAGAATCTACGTAGCCGGCTGGGCACCCAGTGCCACCTTGTCAAAAGTTTGTAAAAAAGTTCAAAGAGAGTTACATTGTGTATGGCCTGTCTTGTGTGTGCTTTAGCTCTTATCCATTCTTGGCAATCAAAAACCACATAAAGGTCTCTCTCCCAAGTCAGAATATTATGTGTCTTTTGGAGTGTAGGAAGATCCTGAATGCATTGGTAGTGAACCGTCAGAGGACGATGCCCCTGTATACCCATTTGGTACCTGGACTCCCATAGTTTTAAAGCGCACGCAGTGCAGCTTTAAAAAAGTTCCCGCTATGTAACAGTGACCGGAAACGTGTGACCTCAAAATGCATTTTACGTGGGATTGAGAAGCGTGTTATATGAGTGGGTCTTGAAGCCCAAGCGATATCTAAATACATATCTTTAATGGTTTCTATGGGAAGGGAAGACCAGCCTGTGGCGTTTGAGTCCGGGAGCCCCCGAATACTATGGATAGGGGATGGATGGGGGGCCACCCTAGGAGAGTGGCACAGTTTATGCCACAGACCGAGGCAATGCTGCATGATGGGGTTGGAAGTGAAGGAGGGTGGTTTACAGTGTTGCGGGATCCACACTAGGTGTCGGAGTAGTATGTCATGAGACAAAGAAGCCTGCTCTATTTCATACCATCGGGGGTATTCCTTGTTAGGGCCCCAACTCGATATATGAGTTAGCATAGCAGCCTCATAGTATGTTCTAAGATTTGGGAGGCCTAGACCTCCTTTATCTATCGGGGCTTGTAATATCTTCCTTGCTACTCTGGGATGAGTGTCAGCCCAAACATATCTATTGAGGAGCGATTGAGAATTGTCTAGGAAGGCATTGGGGAGCTGGAGGGGGAGGCACCTAAACAGATAGGTGAGTTTTTGGAGAATCATCATTTAGAAGGCAGAGATCCTACCCATCCAAGAGACCTCCTTATATCTAGGGAGCAGAAGCGTCTGTCTGAGATCCCGGAGAAAATGGTTATAGTTCGTCGTCATTACATTTTTAAAGTCGTGTGACAAGAAAACACCTAAATGTCGCAGACCCTTTAGATTCCATTTAAAATTATGGGTAGCTTGAAGGGCTCGAAGTTGGGCGGCGGGAATATGGATCGGATAAGCCTCCATTTTAGACACATTCAGCTTATAAAACGATATCTTACCAAAGAGGTCAAATAGATTCAGAAGATGGTGGAGCGATCGAGCAGGGTCAGACAGGAAGACCGTAAGACCATCTGCGAAGAGACTAAGTTTCTGATAAGTCCCATGAATATATACGCCCTTGATGTCCCTGTTAGTGCGAATAGCCTCGGCTAGTGGTTCAATGGCAAGAACAAAAAGAAGCGGGGATAGTGGGCATTCCTGACGGGTGCCATTTATGAGGGCAAAGGGCTCGGAGCAGAACCCCAAGCCCCTCACTCTGGCTGTGTGCTTAGAGTATAGGGCTCTCACAGCTCTGCAGAAGACCTCGGGTAAGCCTACAGTTTTGAGAATTGTCATCGGGTACTCCCAGCGCACCCTGTTGAACGACAGGGTGAGAAGAGGTCTATTTGTTTCATTGACCTCCGCAAACACATTGAGAAGGCGGCACGTACGGTCTGTGCCCTGCCGATTTAGAACAAAGCCCACCTGGTCCCTGTGGATGAGTGGCCAGGATTTTAGAGAAGATCTTAATGTCTAGGTTGATAAGTGAGATTGGTTGATAGCTTTGGCAAAGCATCGGATCCTTTCCCTCTTTTATAATGGTCAATATGGAAGCTTCTAAATATTCCTGTGGTAGGGAACCTGTCTCAAGAATTTCGGAATACAACCGCTGTAAATATGGTATCAGGAGGGGGGCATATGATTTAAAGAATAAAGGGGTAAATCCGTCAGGGCCAGGGGCCTTGTGTAATTTTAGGGATTTAATGGCTTCTTTTATTTCCAGGATTGTTATAGGAAGGGCTAAGCTGTCAGCCTCATCAACTTCTATCTTAGGGAGGCGGAGGGAGAACAAGAAATTGTTGATGGCGTGAGAGTCTGATTTATGTGTAGAAGAACTGGTTTCTAGGTTGTATAGCTCGCTGTAGTAAGGCATAAAGGCCTTTCCAATGTCTCGAGGGGCATGTAGAACTTTCCCTGAGTAGCAGATCTTTTGGATCCGTGTAGCCTTTGTTCTTGTTCTAAGTTTGGTGGCTAAAAGTCTATCTGCTCTATTGCCTTAGTAGTAGAAAAGCTTCCGGAACTGAAGTAAAGATTCTTGTTTCCTGATCGTCTACTTGGAAGTGATTTCAGATCTAATTTGGCCTATACGTGTGGCTAACGCTGGGTTAGGGTGACGTTTGTTTAGTATTTCTAAGGGTCTAAGTTCCCCAAAGAGTTGAGCTAATGTGGCCCCTCTCTCTCGTCGTAGACGTGAAGCCTGTTTTAGGAAAGTCCCCCGGAGATGGGCCTTTAAAGTGGCCCATATAATAGTGTCATTAGTTTGTTTGGTGTCATTGAGTTTAAAAAAGTCTTGTATGTCTGATGCGGTTTGTTGGGACCAAGGGTTTTTGATCGGGGAATCTGCTAGTCGCCAGGATCTCAGACCGCCCTCAGGGGGAAGCAGGTTAATTGTGGCTGTTACCATGTCATGGTCTGACCAAGGACAAATCACTATCTTAGCCAAACGCAATCTATCTAGGGTCCAAGGATCTGTGAGCAGATAGTCTATGCGGGAGTATGAATGGTGTGCAGCAGAGTAAAATGTATAGTCTCTCTCTGTTGTGTGTAGGCATCTCCAAATGTCGAAGTAATTTTATCTCATTAGTAAGTTGCGGAATCTCCGAGATGAGAGACTTGTCGCTTTATCTGGGTCTATGTCCCTGTGTGAGCGCCTATCTACCATGTGATCCCAGGTGGCATTGAAGTCTCCCCCTAAGAGAACAGACCCTCGCTTTAACTGGTCCACTTTCTCCAGCAGCTTCCCCAGGAATGAGGACTGGTGGGTATTAGGGGCATAGACATTGACTAGGGTGAACATAGTATCGTTCAAAGTACACACAATAATCAGGAATCTGCCCTCGGGGTCCCTTTCTATCATGATGGGGGTATATTTGACGTCTTGTCTAATGAGAATAGCTACTCCCCTTTTTTTATTAGTGTATGAAGCAGTCTCACAAGTTGGGTATAGGGTGGATCTAAGGGTGTGGGGGGACAAGTCAGTCCAGTGTGTCTCTTGGATGTAGGTGATCGCTACCTTATATTTTCGTAGTTGTCTTACCAACAGGCTCCTTTTCGTGGGTATATTTAGCCCCTTGGCATTCAGGGTGGAGAATGTCAACTCAGTCATAAGATGTCTGTTGGGGTGTATAGATTAAATCTCGGGTGTAGACCTGCTGCTGGGGAGGGGAAAAAGAGGGGGAGGGAAATAGAAGGTTAAAGTTAGAAAAGGACATATCCAATAGTGCGTATAAGCACTTTCTATGGCTTCTCTGAAACCTCCATATGTGGAGGTCCAGAGTTACTCTAGTATAGGCACTAGCTCAGTACCTATAAAATGGGGGGGGGGGGAGTGTGAGGGAAACAGGGAGGGATTACATCAAGGAAAGGGTTAGGGCTCAGGCTTCTAGACCTAAATAAGTTCGGGTGGATGACAATTTTTTTTATACTGGCTAAGGCTACCATGGGGGAGCTGGAGTCATTACTGTTCCTTTAGATTCTGTGTTATGTCTCCCTTCCCAAGAATTGTATGGCAGAGACAAGGTAACATTTTCAGACCTAGGGGGCCCCACCATTGTAACTGCAAAAAGTTATATGTTTAGGGGGTTAGAGTGAGGTCTAGCATAGGAGATCTCAATGTAAGCAGCACAAAATCTACGTTAGTCCAAGAGGTCTACCAGTCTATCCCCTAATAGATTCGCCCAGCCTTAGTTCAGCCAAATAATGGTGTGGGGGCTTATGGGCTAGGTAAAAGGTAGTTAGTACAAGTATAACAGCTGGCTCACATGGTACGTGTACATTCGAGAGGCAACACATTAATTAACCAAGGTACATATGATACTCAAATTGCAACTAGAACCATGATAACACTAAAGGAAGTAACCTGTGGAAAAGAAAGAGTTGTTAGTGCAATAATAAAACAAAAAAACCCCAGTTTTAATAGTCAGTCCCTCGCATCCCTTCAGGGCACTGTCCATCTTTAAGTCAATTAAAGTGGGTGTACCAATAGGCACCTGACCACTTAGTGCAGAAATAAGTCATTAACCAGTGAACTATAAACATTTGTAAACATCAAACAGCTTGTCAGACAGGCATGAAGCAATTTTGCTCTAAGGTTTCTCCCTCATTGGGGAGAGCAAACTATAAAGGATACTGTAGGCAAGCATAAAACTTTGTGTAGGTTCTGGATTTGGTTCCTGCTAAAGATCCTAGAGACCCGACTAGTCCCTTTTGAGAAAAATCAAGTTACAGGAGGTCACCCATCATGGGGGATTACGTCTAGTATCGGACTGTGATCTAGGAGACTGTGTAGGTCTACGAGGGAGAGGTTTCCATTCTGGAGCGCCAGCTCTAAGGGGAGGTGGCTTTGGGGAGGGAGTCTCTTGTTCTTCTTGATGTTCCGGAAGAAGTCCCCATTTTTGTAAGAGGAGTCGGGCATCTTCAGGAGTATTAATCGTAAACTGGTGGTTGTCCTTAGTTACTAATAGGTTAACCGGGAATCCCCACCGGTACCTAATGCCTTGAGCACAAAGGATTTTGGTGTAATCAGTATAGGTTCTTCATAGGTAGAGCGTATGAGCTGACAAATCAGGGAATATTTGTATTTGGTCAACTTTTTCGGGGAGAGTTTTGGACCGCATGTCAGCATTGATAAGTTGGTTTTTGAATGTGAAGTAGTGTAGTCTGGTCACTACATCTCTGGGTTTATCGGCTGCTAGCGAGCGTGGACGCACAACTCTGTGGGCCCTGTCCATCAGGAGGTCGGACTCTTTAGCCTCCGGAATCATTGCTTTAAAAAGTTCCTTTAGGTAGCTCTCTAGCTCCTGAGGGGAGACAGATTCTGGGACTCCTCTGATTCGCAGGTTATTCCTTCTGGACCTGTCCTCCAGGTCCGCAAGCTTAGCCTCCAGAGAGGAAATCTGACAAGCCAAATTTTCAGAATAAGAAAGGAGGTTAGTATGGTCAATGATTAGGTCTTCTTGTTTATTCTCTAGAGCAGAGCTTTCCAAACTTTTTATGTTGGTGACACACTTTTTAGACCTACATCATTTCGCGACACAGTAATTCATTTGTACTAGCAAAAAGGAGGTTAAACTAACTTATTTTAAGAGATACGGACAAATACATGAATTATATAATAATGAAATATATTTACAAGTAACAGTAAGTATTAAAAAAAAGTTTAATAACACCAATAGCTACTTGATATTTTAATGGGATGTATGAGGTTGATGGGATGAACACAATTTCTGAATATTTGGTGGAATATTAGAAAAAGACACTCACATTTCATCATCAAGCATTTCTTAAGCTTCCACTTCCTATCCATATATCAAGAGCAGGAGCAGCAATGCACTACTGGGAGCTAGCTGCAGAAAATAACCCCTCTGACTTCAGCTTAGCGTTTAAGCTGCCGCCCTCAGAGCTCGGTGAGTCCGATTGACTACTGACCGTGCTGCAAACACACTGCTCTCCCATTTACTGACTACACATGCAGTCACAAGCCAATTAAGGAGACTACACGTGCAGTCAGGAGCCAATGTGCCGCCAATGGGAATAGTTTCAGTTCCCACTGAGCTGCACCAATAGGTTAAGATTATCTGTGTTCCCCTAGGTATCAATCACGTGTCAACCATGTGATATGCGTAGCAGGCAGGCGGAAAGTCAGAAACCAAAAAAAAAAAAAAAATTGTGCTGAAGCAGGGACACACCTACACACTGCTGCCGACACACTAGTGTGTCCCGACACACAGTTTGGAAAGCACTGCTCTAGAGCATCAGTCCTTTCGCCAATTGAGGCTATATCTCTCTTCAGGTCTGCGTGGGATCTCTCAAATTTCTTTGATAGGGACTCATGGTGTCCTGCTAGTAGGGATGTAATAGTATCACTTAAAGGCGGAGAGTCTTCAGAGGGTGATCTGCTCTTGGTACGGACATTTCCCAGAGCAGTTCCCAGCAAGGACTCATATGTGGTATTAGAGTCTGACATTTCTTCTTCCTAGGGGTCCTGCTGTAGCGAGGAAGTTGGGTGGAAATGATCTAAGACAGTCTTTTTATGGAGCTTTTGAGACTTTAATTTTCGTCTTTGAGGTTGAGACATGGCGCAGATCCTCTACACAAATAAGACTTCTGAAGAGTATTATAGTGGTTAAGCCTCTATTAGAAACAAACGTGCCACCTTTGATCTCCTTTTAGGGTAGAACTTCCTCCCACTAAGGCATATAGGTGTAGCTGGCAGCTCTGGAGGGGTATCTTGTATGTCACATGAGTGGATCTCTAGCCCTCTATGAGAACATGGGGAGTATGTAGGCCTCTCCCTTCGGTCCCTAAACTTTTAAGCAGGCATCATGTCGTTGCAGGGCCAAGGCCCACCCTCCAGGGGATTTGTCTCCTATCGACAATGCTGGAAAAGGGATCTGGGGTATGACCCACCTGGGAGCGCAGGTGGGAAAGGGGGGAGAGTGGGACCAGGGCCCAGCAAAGGGGGTCTACTTATAGTGGGGTGGGACCTTGGGCCAGGTCTGTTCAAGCCTGTGAACTAATGGGGCCGATTGCTATGGAATTTGTTTAACCCCAGAAAGACTGTATGCTTTGTTGCCCCAGGGTCAACATAATTCACTAACCTCCCAGGGGCTGTGTGAATTGGCAAGCAGGGGGGTAGATGGGGCGTAGAGAGGGGGCAAGCTGTCCTGTCTTTCTGTAAAATATACCCTCCCTTGGGCTATTCAGAAGCTAGCTCAAGCATGTGTTATCTCTGAGGTCTGGTGGAACAGGTTATCAATCCTGGGCAGGGTAATAGGTATTGTCAGTCTATGCCCTTATAATTGGTGAGTTAGTAGTGAGGCATATAAGGCCCACCAGCTAAACATTAAAGAGATGTTGCCATACGTTATTTATATGACAAAGAGATGGAAGGAAAACAGTTTAACTCACCCCTCTCCAGTAAAAGGCCCCTTCCTTAAAACCGGCTTATGAATGTGTCCTGAGAGAGGCCGGTTCAGTAGTTTCAGGCCTATAGTGGTGCAGGCCGCCGGTTAGGGATAATAATGTAGTGGCGTGGGTCTGGTCTTGTGGCTCCCGGTTTCTCAGAGAGTGAGCGGAGCAATGTAGCAGAAGTCCAGGGTTTCCCCACTCTGACCCGGAATATCTCTCTGGGCGCTAGTAATGTCGGAAGAGGCAAGATGGCGGCTGCACGCTCCACCTTGTTTTCGGTAGGCTCACACCAGATCCCAAAACACTACCGGAGCCGGGTCCAAAGGAGAGTGTAAGCTAGCAATTAGTGGTAGTGCGGTCCCCGCTAATCTAGGGGAAGTCCGTGGACCGTGTAGTCGTTTGCCGGGACCAGACCCGACTATATGGGGTTCAGACAGCCCATGTGGGAGAGATTTCCTGTGCACTCAGTCCTCACCGTAGTTCTTGCAGGAGTGATCGCTCCGGAGCGGAGCCCCGACCCTCCGGAGTTGTGCTTAGGCAGATGGTCCTATGTGGTAAGGCTATCGGGTCCTTCAGCTACTCTCCCATCGGGTTCACTTCTTCCCCCTGTATGGCGCGAGGCGTCCCTGTAGTCTTCTTTATCTAGTGTTCGCCTCTGCTCGACTCAGGTTGCTTAAAAGAAGTACCCCAGGAGCCTGAGGGTATATAGCAGGGTATATATGGTGGTAACTTGCGTCTCTGTACCAATTTATTAGCGTAAACTAAACTGTATTCACGGAGCTCTCTATAACTGCGTCCTCTCAGTTAGGCAGCTAACTCCGCCCCCCGAAAAATGTGGCTTTTATTCAGCTGAAACACTGCAGTGGGACGTTTCATATTATTCCTGTCAGGGTGCAGGTTTTTATGGCAGTTTTTGCAGGCACTGTTAGTGTGAGGAGTTATTTATTTTATTGATGGCTCTGTGAGGATCCGTTTTTAGTAACAGATTATGTACTTTTTTGGGGGGGTTTTATTGTTTTTTTTTTTTTTAAACAACTTTCTTGAAAAACAGGCTTAAAAACAAAGGCTTTTTTGTTAGCTTTAGGACCGCCCCTTTTTGGGAGGTTCTGATTCTATGATGGTTCTGATTCTTCACTTCCTGTAAGAGTGAGGTGCACATATTTCAGATGACTCTGCTGTTTAGAAGGCTTCTTGCTATTTTTGCTTCTCTGGAAATCCGGATTGTAAACGGGACAGTTAGGGCACCTCAGTAATTATGCTGAGGTGTACAGTGTTGCCTGGACTATGCTTTCTTGATTTGGTAAATTTAAAGGGAACATTTATTTAAGAACGTTTTTTGGTTCTGTATTATATCCTTTGTTAAAAGATTAAAAAAAAAAAAATAGTTTAAATTAAAAAAAAAAAGTTACATTTTTTTATTTGCTTTTTTTTTTTTTTTTTTGTATTTTGGATCAGGAGGCTGTGCAGGATGTTACCTGTAGCTTATGTTTTGATGCCAAGGTGAAACCCCCAGTACATTTTTGTTCTTCTTGTAGTGAAAGAACTTTAGCTTTTAGAAAAATACTTTTTTGAGCCATCATTAGCTAAGGCGGATGCTGTTCAGGAGCCTCCTGTTTCAGATGTGCCGCAGCTTTCTCCTCAAGCGTCCCAATCCTATTCATCTGCACATGCAGTGCCCTGCGATTCCTCTCATGCTCCGCCTGAAGTTACTTTGCAAGGTATTGCTGCCCAGGTATCTTCTGCGGTATCTGAGGCGCTGTCTGCTTTTCCCATGCTGCAGGGAAAACGCAAAAGGAAATTTAAAGAAACAGTAAATAAGGTTTCTGATCCTGAGGTGGTTAATCAAAGTATTTCCTCTCAGAAGTCTGAGGATGAAGATTCTTCGGGTGCATCTGAGGGTGAAATTTCGGATTCAGGCAGTATAATTCCTTCTACTGATGCTGAAGTTGTGTCCTTCATATTTAAGCTGAAACACTTCCGCTTGTTACTTAAGGAGGTTTTGGCTACCTTGGATGACTCCAATACTTCTATCATTGTTAACCCTAAAAAGTCTAGTAAGCTGAACAAGTATTTTGATGTTCCCTCTGCGGTGGAGGTATTTCCTTTTTCTACATCTTCTATTTTTAAGAAAATGTTTCTCATAGTTGACTCTATTAAGGAGTCGTGGCAAACGGTTCCTAAGGTGGAAGGAGCTATTTCCACTTTGGCTAAAAGGACCACTATTCCCATAGAGGATAGTTGTTCTTTTAAGGAAATTGGAGGCATTATTAAAGAAAATGTATGTTAACCAAGGTATTCAATGACAGCCTGCGGTGTGTATTGCTACTTTTACCAGCGCTGCAGCTTACTGGTTTGATGCTTTGTCTGATTCTATTCAGACAGATGCTCCTCTTGATGAGATCCAGGACAGGATTAAGGCTCTTATGTTAGCCAATTCCTTTATTACGAATGCTTCCTTACAAGTCATTTAACTGGGAGCAAAAATGTCTGGTTTTGGGATTCTAGCTTGCAGAGCCCTTTGGTTAAAATCCTGGTCTGCGGATGTTTCTTCTAAGTCTAAGTTATTAGCTATTCCCTACAAGGTCCTGGTTTGGCTGAAATTATTTCAGATATCACAGGAGGAAAGGGATATTTTCTTCCTCAAAATAGAAAGAATAAGCAGAAAGGACGTCAGAGTAATTTTCGTTCCTTTCGTAACTTTAGAGGTAAACCCTCCGCTTCCTCTTCCAAGCAAGAAAACTATCCAAGTCTTCCTGAAAGTCTGGTCAGTCTTGGAACAAGGGGAAACAGTCTAAGAAGCCTGCGGCTGACTCCAAGTCAGCATGAAGGATTGATCTCTGATCCAGGAACGGATGTAGTAGGGGGCAGGCTTTCTCAATTTGCTCAGGCTTGGATATGAGATGTCCCAGACCTGTGGGCCGTGGAAATTGTATCTCAGGGGTACAAGATAGAATTGAAGACTTTTCCTCCCAGAGGCAGGTTTCTTCTCTCAAGATTATCTGTAGACCAGATAAAGAGAGAGGCGTTCTTAAATTGTATCAAGGATCTTTTTACCCTGGGAGTTATGGGTCCAGTTCCACCGCAGAAAAAAGGTCTGGGATTTTATTCAAATCTGTTTGTGGTTCCCAAGAAAGAGGGGACTTTCAGACCTATTTTAGACCTAAAGTGTTTAAACAAGTTCCTCAGTGTACTGTCCTTCAAGATAGAGACTATACGTTCCGATATTCCTTTGGTTCAAGAGGGTCAGTTTATGACAACCATAGACTTAAAAGATGCGTACCTTCATATTCCCATTCACCGGGATCATCACAAGTTTCTAAGGTTTGCTTTCTTAGACAATCATTTCAAGTTTGTGGCTCTTCCTTTCAGCCTTGCCACAGCTCCCAGAATTTTCTCAAAGGTCCTGGGGGCTCTTTTGGCAGTGATCCGGTCTCGGGGCATTGCTGTTGCGCCTTATCTGGACGACATTCTGGTTTAGGCGCTGTATTTTCAACAAGCAAACTCTCATACAGAGATTTTGTTGTCTTTTCTTTGCTCCCACGGTTGGAAGGTAAATCTGGGAAAGAGTTCTCCGATTCCAGCCACAAGAGTAGTGTTTTTAGGGACCATAATAGGCTACTTACTAATGAAGATATTTCTGACAGATGTCAGAAAAACAAAGATCTTCGACTCTTGTCTTGTCCTTCAGTCCTCTCCTCGGCCGTCAGTGGCTCTATGTATAGAGGTAATTGGTCTGGTGGTAGCTTCCATGAACATCATTTAGTTTGCTCAGTTCCATCTCAGACCTCTGCAGTTATGCATGTTAAGGCAATGGAACGGGGACTTTGCGGATCTGTCTCCGCAAATAGTTCTGGATCAGGCGACAAGGGACTCTCTTCTGTGGTGGTTGTCTCAGGAACACCTCTCCCAGGGAACTTGCTTTCACAGACCTTCCTGGGTGATCGTGACCACGGATGCCAGCCTTCTAGGTTGGGGAGCAATTTGGGGGTTATTGAAGACTCGGGAGGAGTCAGTTCTCCCTATAAACATTCTAGAACTGAGGGCGATTTTCAATGCTCTACTGGCCTGGCCTCAGTCTTAGCTCTGTTTATCAGTTTCCAGTCAGACAACTTAACTTCGGTGGCGTACATCAACCACCAGGGGGGAACTCGGAGTTCCTTAGCCATGTCAGAGGTGGCCCGGATAATCCAGTGGGCCAAGTCTCACAACTGTTGTCTTTCTGCGATCCACATCCCAGTAGTGGACAATTGGGAGGCAGGATTTTCTAAACCGGCAGACCTTTCATCCGGGGGAGTGGGAACTCCATCCGGAAGTATTTTCCAGTTTAATCCTCAATTGGGGGCAGCCAGAACTGGATCTTATAGCTTCTCGGCAGAATGCCAAGCTTCTGAGGTACGGCTCGAGGTCAAGGGATCCACATGTTTTTTTGATAGATGCTCTGGCGGTTCCTTGGAATTTCAGTCTAGCATACATATTTCCTTCGTTCGCTCTCCTGCCAAGAGTCATTGCTCAGATCAAGCAGGAGAGGGTGTCGGTGATTCTCATAGCGCCGGCGTGGCCTCGCAGGATCTGGTATGCAGATATAGTGGAAATGTCTTCTCTACCTCCGTGGAGACTCCCTCTGAGGAAGGACCTTCTACTTCAGGGTCCTTTTCTTCATACAAATCTCGTTTCTCTGAAGCTGACTGCTTGGAGATTGAACACTTGATTTTATCTAAGCGTGGGTTTTCTGAGTCGGTTATTGAGACCATGATTCAGGCTTGTAAGCCTGTGACAAAAAAAAATTACTATAGGATATGGAGTAAATATCTGTATTGGTGTGAATCCCGAGGCTACTCTTGGAGTAGAGTCAGGATTCCTAGGATTTTGTCTTTTCTCCAGGAGGGTCTGGAGAAGGGTTTGTCAGCTAGTACTCTGAAAGGTCAGATTTCTGCGTTGTCTATTTTGTTGCATATGTGTTTGGCAGATGCGCCAGACATGCAATCTTTTTGTCAGACTTTGGTTAGGATAAGGCCTGTGTTTAAGCCCGTTACTCCTCCCTGGAGTCTTAACTTTGTTCTTAGAGTTTTACAGCGGGCTCTGTTTGAACCTATGCATTCTTTAGATATCAAGATGTTATCTTGGAAGGTTTTGTTTCTTGTTGCTATTTCTTCTGCTCTGAGAGTTTCGGAACTCTCGGCTCTGCAGTTTGATTCTCCTTATCTTATTTTTCATTCTGATAACGTGGTTTTACGTACTAAATTGGGTTTCCTACCTAAGGTTGTTTCAAACAAGAATATTAATCAGGAGATTGTGGTTCCTTCTTTGTGTCCTAATCCCTTCTCCTAATGAGCGTTTATTGCACAACCTAGATGTTGTGCGTGCATTAAAGTTCTATCTTCAGGCGACAGAACTTTCGTCAGTCGTCTGCTTTGTTTGTTTGTTTGTTTTTCTGGGAAGCGCAAGGGTCAGAAAGCTATGGCTACTTCTCTTTGGCTAAGGAGTATTATTCGTTTGGCCTATGAGACTGCTGGAAAGCAACCTCCTGAGAGAACCACTGCTCTTTCCACGAGGGCTGTTTCTTCTTCCTGGGCGTTTAAAAATGAAGCTTCTGTGGAACAATTTTGCAAGGCTGAAACTTGGTCCCCTTTGCATACTTTTTCAAAGTTTTATAAATTTGATACTTTTGCCTCAGCTGAGGCTTCTTTTTGGAGAAGGGTTCTTCAAGCGGTGGTGCCTTCTGTTTAGGTCTGCCTGTCTTGTCCCTCCCTTATCATCTGTGTCCTCTAGCTTGGGTATTGATTCCCACTAGAAATTGATGATTCCGTGGACTCACCATATCTTAGGAAAGAAAACATAATTTATGCTTACCTGATACATTTATTTATTTCCGGATATGGTGAGTCCACGGCCCACCCTTTATTTAAGACAGTTATTTTTTTCTAAAACCTTAGGCACCTCTACACTTTTTTGTGTTATCTTCTTTGTCCATTTTTCCTTTGGTCGAATGATTGGAGGTTATAGGTAAGGTAAGTGACATATATAGCAGCTTTGCTGTTGTGCTCTTTGCCTCCTCCTGCTGGCCAGGAGTGATATTCCCACTAGTAATTGATGATTCCGTGAAATAAATACATTTATCAGGTAAGCAAAAATTATGGGGTTTTTTTAGAGAATCTTTGCTTTTAGGGCCCATAAAAAATAATTAAGCTCTCTGGGAAACGGACACTGTCATTTCTTTTACATGATGATGTACCGAGTCCACGGATTCATCCTTACTTGTGGGATATTGTCTTTCCTGACAGGAAATAGCAAAGAGAGCACCACAGCAGAGCTGTCTATATAGATCCCCCCTTAACTCCACCCCCCAGTCATTCTCTTTGCCGGCTCTAAGCAGGAAGGGTAAAGAGAAGAGGTGTTCAACTGTTAGTTTTTATTTTATCTTCAATCAAGAGTTTGTTATTTTTAAATGGTACCGGTGTTGTACTATTTACTCTCAGGCAGGACATAGATGAAGATTTCTGCCTGGAGGATGATGATCTTATCATTTGTAACTAAGGTCCACTGCTGTTCCCACAGAAGCTGAGGAGTACAGGAAAACTTCAGTGTGAGGAACGGTTCTTGCTATACAGCAATGAGGTATGTTCAGTCATTTTTCTGCAGAGACTGTGTTAACTCAGAAAGGCTGACAGTATCCCCATTAGGGGAAGGGTAAGCAGTAATCCTAGTATGAAAGAGGTTTTACTAGCTTGCATAAAGGGCTAAGTTTTTTTGGGCACTCAGTTTGTTTATGTAAAATTGGGACAAACGTTTGTGTGTTCTGGGAGTAACGTTTTTTTGTTTATGGGACGTTTGCTTGAGGGGTCATTTGGCTTATTTTGGGTTTGTTATAACCCACATGGTTTTCAAACTAGGTTTGTTAGATTTGTGTAGGCCCCAGCAACATTGAGTGAGGTGGGCGGGGCCTATTTTCACTCCTCAGTTGCGCATTTAGTTATACAAACAAGCAGCAAGCAACTTCTCCTGAGGTCCTGATGATCTTCTGAGGGCCTATTCGAAGCTTTAACCCCATATTATTGTTCCTAAGGGCAGGTAGGGCCACAGCAGATCTGTGGAAAGGTGCTTATAGGGGTTTTTAACCGGTTTTAGACAAATTTCAATCCGTTTTTTTCATTTGGGGGTTTATTGCTTATTAACTTGTGGTGCAATCCTTCTAAAGCTTAGTGGGTACACTGTTAAAATTTCAGAAAAATTTAAGCAATTTTAACCAGTTTTGCAGTTTGTGTATGCCTTTTTTTCTCTTAAAGGCACAGTACCGTTTTTGCAAATTGTGTTTTTTTCATTAAATAAAGTGTTTTCCCTAAGAGGGTGTGATGAGATAGGTACCTATTCGCACATGTGGTGGGACTGCCCACGGGTAGCAAATATTTGGTTACAAACCTTTAGTCTATTGGGCAACATTTTCGGGTGCACTTTGAGAGTGTCGGCCACTCATGCCCTCCTGCATGAGCCTATCTCAGGGTTTAATAGGGCGCAAAACAAATTTATTTCTACCATCTTTACTGTAGTAAGATTAACAATAGCCCAGTATTGGAAAGCTGAGATTCCTAGTTTCCAGATTATTCTAAATAAAATTGGGTACTATTACCAAATGAGTAACAATGCAGCTATTATGCTGGACATTGTGGAACAGTTTGTCTCTGTCTGGGAACCATGGATTATGTCTTCTGAAGCCAGAGTTGTGGGTTGATATCCTAAGGTTCTGGGAGTACCTATTGCTTATTGAGTTGGATCCGCAATGTGACCTAATGTGTACGGTTAAATTCAGTGATGTTTATATATTTTGCTGACCTGCCGAGTTATGCCTCAATGTATTTCAAATTATGTTGATGTGACAATTGCATTTACTTTGTTCTGTAACTAAGAAGAAAAATTCAATAAAAATCTTTTCAATTAAATAAAGTGTTTTCCAAGCTTGCTTGCTTTATTACTAGTCTGTTAAACATGTCTGACACTGAGGAAACTCATTGCTCAATTTGTTTAGAAGCCATTGTGGAATCCCCTCTTAGAATGTGTCCCACTTGTACTGATATGTCTATAAATTGCAAACAGCATATTTTGACTTATAAAAGTTTGGCATTAGATGATTCTCAGACAGAAGGAAATCAGGTTTTGCCATCTAGTTCTCCCCAAGTGTCACAACCAGTAACGGCCGCACAAGCGACGCCAAGTACTTCTAGTGCGTCTAATTCTTTCACCTTGCAAGATATGGCTTCAGTTATGAATACTACCCTCACAAAGGTTTTATCTAAGCTGCCTGGGTTGCAAGGGAAGCGCAGTAGCTCTGGGTTAAGAACAAATGCTGAGCCTTCTGACGCTTTAGTAGCCGTATCCGATATTCCCTCACAATGTTCTGAAGTAGGGATGAGGGATTTGCTGTCTGAGGGAGAGATTTCTGATTCAGGAAATATGTTCCCTCAGACAGATTCAGATATGACGGCATTTAAATTTAAGCTAGAGCACCTCTGCTTATTGCTCAGGGAGGTTTTAGCTACTCTGGATGATTGTGACCCTATTATAGTTCCAGAGAAATTGTGTAAAATGGACAAATATTTAGAGGTTCCTGCTTACACTGATGTTTTTCCGGGCCCTAAGAGGATTTCGGACATTGTTACTAAGGAGTGGGATAAACCAGGTATTCCGTTCTCTCCCCCTCTTGTTTTTAAGAAAATGTTTCCCATTTCTGACACCATAAAGGACTCATGGCAGACGGTCCCTAAGGTGGAGGGAGCTATTTCTACCCTGGCTAAGCGTACAACTATACCTATTGAAGACAGTGCTTTCATTGATCCTATGGATAAAAAATTAGAGGGTCTCCTAAATAAAATTTTTGTTCATCAACCTATAGCGTGCATTGTTCCTGTAACCACTGCAGCTGCCTTTTGGTTTGAGGCTCTAGAAGAGGCTCTTCAGATGGAGACCCCACTAGATGATATTTTGGACAGAATTAAGGCTCTTAAATTGGCTAATTCTTTTATTACAGGCGCCGCTTTTCATCTTGCTAAATTAGCGGCTAAGAATTCAGGTTTTGCCATTTTAGCGCGTAGAGCGTTATGGCTTAAGTCCTGGTCAGCTGATGTGTCATCTAAATCTAAGCTTTTGTCCATGCCTTTTCAAAGGTAAGACCCTATTCAGGCCTGCACTGCAAGAGATCATTTCAGACATTACTGGAGGGAAGGGTCATACCCTCCCTCAGGATAAGTCAAATAAGACAAGGACCAAACAAAATAATTTTCGTTCCTTTCGAAACTTCAAGAGTGGTCCCACTTCCTCTGCTGCAAAGCAAGAGGGGAACTTTGCTCAATCCAAGCCAACCTGGAGACCTAATCAGGCTTGGAACAAGGGTAAACAGGCCAAAAAGCCTGCTGCTGCCACTAAGTCAGCATGAAGGAGTAGCCCCGATCCGGGACCGGATCTAGTAGGGGGCAGACTCTCTCTCTTTGCTCAGGCCTGGGCAAGAGATGTTCAGGATTCCTGGGCAGTAGAAATTGTAACCCATGGTATACCTTCTAGATTTCAAGGATTCCCCTCCAAGGGGGAGGTTCCATCTTTCTCAATTGTCTGTAAACCCGACAAAAAGAGAGGCGTTCTTACATTGTGTAGAAGACCTTTTTACCATGGGAGTGATCTGCCCAGTTCCAAAAGCAGAACAGGTGCAGGGGTTCTACTCCAATCTGTTTATAGTTCCCAAAAAGGAGGGAACCTTCAGACCAATTCTGGATCTCAAGATCCTAAACCAATTCCTAAGAGTTCCATCTTTCAAGATGGAGACCATTCGGACTATCTTACCATTGATCCAGGAGGGTCAATATATGACCACCATGGACTTAAAGGATGCGTATCTACACATTCCTATCCACAAAGATCATCAACAGTTCTTCAGGTTCGCCTTTCTGGACAAGCATTATCAGTTTGTGGCTCTTCCTTTTGGGTTGGCCACGGCGCCACAAATCTTCACGAAGGTGCTAGGGTCCCTTCTGGCGGTTCTAAGGCCACGGGGCATAGCAGTGGCGCCTTATCTAGACCACATTCTAATTCAAGCGTCGTCCTTCCAACTAGCCAAGTCTCACACGGACTTAGTGTTGGCCTTTCTAAGATCTCACGGGTGGAAGGTGAATGTACAAAAGAGTTCTCTTTCCCCCCTCACAAGAGTTTCATTTCTAGGGACTCTGATAGACTCAGTGGACATGAAAATATTTCTGATGGAGGTCAGAAAATCAAAGATTTTGTCCACCTGCCGAGTTCATCACTCCATTCCTCGGCCGTCAGTGGCTCAGTGTATGGAGGTAATCGGTCTAATGGTAGCGGCAATGGACATAGTTCCGTTTGCTTGCTTGCATCTCAGACCACTGCAACTATGCATGCTCAATCAGTGGAATGGGGATTATGCGGATTTATCTCCTCAGATAAATCTGGATCAAGAGACCAGAGACTCTCTTCTTTGGTGGTTGTCACAGGATCATCTGTCCCTGGGAATGTGTTGCTGCAGGCCAGAATGGGTTATAGTGATGACAGACGCCAGTCTTCTGGGCTGGGGTGCAGTCTGGAATTCCCTGAAAGCTCAGGGTTTGTGGACTCGGGAGGAGGCTCTCCTACCGATAAATATTCTGGATTTAAGAGCGATATTCAATGCTCTCCAGGCATGGCCTCAGCTGGCTTCGGCCAGATTCATCAGGTTTCAGTTGAACAACATCACGACTGTGGCTTATATCAATCATCAGGGCGGAACAAAGAGTTCCTTAGTGATGATAGAGGTCTCAAGGATAATCCGATGGGCAGAGGCTCACTCTTGCTATCTGTCAGCAATCTATATCCCAGGTGTAGAGAACTGGGAGGCAGATTTTCTAAGTCGTCAGACTTTTCATCCAGGGGAGTGGGAACTCCATCCGGAGGTGTTTGCTCAGCTGGTTTGGCTATGGGGCACACCAGAGTTGGATCTGATGGAGTCTCGTCAGAACGCCAAACTTCCTCGTTACGACTCCAGGTCAAGGGATCCCCAGGCTGTACTGATAGATGCTCTAGCAGTACCCTGGTCGTTCAACCTGGCTTATGTGTTTCCACCTTTCCCTCTCCTTCCACGTCTGATTGCCAGAATCAAACAGGAGAGAGCATCAGTGATTTTGATAGCGCCTGCGTGCAGGGTTTATCTGTGTCAGTCATAAATACCTTGATTCAGGCTCGAAAGCCTGTTACCAGGAAAATCTATCATAAGATATGGCGTAAATATCTTTTTTGGTGCGAATCCAAAGGCTTCTCCTGGAGTAAAATCAGGATTCCTAGGATTTTGTCTTTTCTCAGAGAGGGATTGGAGAAAGGATTGTCAGCTTGTTCCCTAAAGGGACAGATATCTGCTCTGTCTATTTTGTTGCACAAGCGTCTGGCAGATGTTCCAGACGTTCGGGCTTTTTGTCAGGCTTTAGTTAGAATTAAGCCTGTGTTTAAACCTGTTGCTCCGCCATGGAGTCTAAATTTAGTTCTTAGAGTTCATCAGGGGGTTCCGTTTTAACCCATGCATTCCATAGATATTAAGCTTTTATCTTGGAAAGTTTTGTTCCTAGCTGCTATCTCTTCAGCTCGAAGAGTTTCTGAACTATCTGCATTACAATGTGACTCACCTTATCTTGTGATCCATGCTGATAAGGTGGTTTTGCGTACCAAGCCTGGGTTCCTACCTAAGGTTGTTTCTAACAGAAATATCAATCAGGAAATTGTTGTTCCTTCTCTGTGTCCTAATCCTTCTTGTAAGAAGGAACGTCTGTTGCACAACTTGGACGTGGTTCGTGCTTTGAAATTTTATTTGCAGGCAACCAAAGATTTTCGTCAAACATCATCTTTGTTTGTTGTCTATTCTGGAAAGCGTAGGGGTCAAAAGGCTACGGCGACTTCTCTTTCCTTTTGGCTGAAAAGCATCATCCGTTTGGCTTATGAGACTGCTGGACAGGATTACAGCTCATTCTACTAGAGCGGTAGCTTCTACATGGGCTATTAAAAATGATGCTTCTGTTGAACAGATTTGTAAGGCTGCGACTTGGTCTTCACTTCATACCTTTTCAAAATTTTACAAATTTGATACTTTTGCTTCTTCGGAGGCTATTTTTGGGAGAAAGGTTTTGCATGCAGTGGTGCCTTCCGTTTAGGTTCCTGTCTTGTCCCTCCCTTCATCCGTGTCCTAAAGCTTTGGTATTGGTATCCCACAAGTAAGGATGAATCCGTGGACTCGGTACATCATGCAAAAGAAAACAAAATTTAAGCTTACCTGATCAATTTCTTTCTTTTGCGATGTACCGAGTCCACGGCCCGCCCTGTCTATTCAAGACAGATAGTGTATTTTTTTTTTTTTATGTAAACTTCAGTCACCTCTGCACCTTATAGTTTCTCCTTTTCTTCCTTGGCCTTCGGTCGAATGACTGGGGGGTGTAGTTAAGGGGGGAGCTATATAGACAGCTCTGCTGTGGTGCTCTCTTTGCTACTTCCTGTCAGGAAGGACAATATCCTACAAGTAAGGATGAATCCGTGGACTCGGTACATCGCAAAAGAAAGAAATTTATCAGGTAAGCATAAATTTTGTTTTTTTCCGTTTTATTTTAAATAGAAGTAATACAAAGTGCAATGCAATTTGTAAAAGATACACATAAATATACAAAGTATGGTCCAAATTTGTTAGTTACACAGATACTGTGAAAACATAATCAGAATTTGTAAAATCAGATTCTTAAATACACTGCTGTATACAAAATAAAATACAAAATAGAAAGTTTTAATGTAATAAAATTTAATCTGGTGTAAAGTAATATAAATACAAAATGTAAATGCAGCAGAACTTTCATGTCATGCAGTACTGTATTGCACTGTGCTTGTCTCTCCATCACATACAGAAATGCAGGGGACGACCCTTGGAGAAGTAAAGTAAAATCTGCCATTTAAGAATTTCACTAGGGATCTTGCAGTGCCGGAGGATTATTTTAGTTCACCTCACCTGAGCAGAGAGGTTTAGATCATCAGTCTCTTAGTGCTACTGTCTCACAAGATCTAGAGAGGTTTCGTCTCCCCAGCATGGGTGCTGCACCGGAGTAGAAACATCACTGTTCCGTGTTCCCTGTGATGAAAGAGTATACATTTGGCTAGGGGGAACTTTGAGCTAAGCATCTTCATACATAGAATGCGTGATCATTGCTGAAGTTTTATACAGTAGTAACAAGCTTAATAGTTAGTGCACAAGTTGTGAACTTTATCTGAATTTTTTTTTCTTAATGGGACATAAAAGTGCAAAATTAAAAATGCTCTGTGTTAATTTTATTATTGCACTATTGCTTTTTTACAACTATGTGTTTAATCCTGACAATATTAATAACAGCTCCATAGCAACAATTGACATCTGGAATCTATATGAGCACATCTAGAGAGCCAATGACAAGTTGAATATTTGTGTAACCACCAATCACCAACTAGCTCCCATTAGTGCATAGCTGCTCCTGAGCCTATCTACATATGCATTTCAACAAATGGTACCAAGAGAAAAAAGTACATTTAATAATAGCAGTAAATTGAAATGTCTCTTGAAATGGAATAGCTTTTATATATTACATCTGTATTTAAAGGGACAATCTAGTGTAAAAATAAATTACTCTATTATGAAACGAATGTCCTTCTTACTGCATTGATACCCTACAAAGGCATACGTGCATATGCTCCAGTTATTGGCCATATGAGGGTCAGAGTGATGGTGTAGCAGGTAAAATTGTACACTAGATTTGTCTCTGCATAAATGTTTTGTAGATGATCCATTTATATAGCCCATCTGGGAGTGTTTTTGTAACAATGTAAAGTTTTGCTTAATTTTTAAGAGCATTGTGCTATTTTTATGACCAAGCCCCAGAGTGCCAGATGTATACACACATTTACAGACTCCTGCTGGCTCCTGTTTATGTTATCTGTCTTTTCATAGGCAGGGAAGTGGGGAGTGTCTGCTCTTTTTATTTACCCAGCCCCTTTCAGTAGGTGTCCCAGCCTAACCTCCTCAACAGTGCTAAACTGGGAGCTTCTAAGTAGTTTTAAAAAGGTTTTACACTGGATTTTTATATCCCTATCTGTGCATATTCTTCTTTATAGTAGTGTCTATTACATAGTTATATGAAGAATTGTTGTATACTGTCCCTTTAAAGTAAAATAGGACTTTATTTTTACAGTATACTGTCCATTAAACAACAGAGAGATCGTATTTTAAAGACAATATCACTTTAAATATTTTCATTGGGACATTCTCTCTGTTATCTTTCAGAATGTACGCGGTCCGGGAGCCAATTCTCAGGTAATCTGCCCTCCAAAGCCCCCAAGAGCTCATGAACTAAAGCTTCAAGTGAAGGACATCAGAGCAACTCTATCAAGCAAGGCTGATACTTCAGGTATTGTGCTGCAGTCAGAGATAGTTTTCCTTAAAGGGACAGTCTACTCCAGCATTGTTATTGTTTAAAAAGATAGATAATCCCTTTATTACCCATTCCCCAGTTTTGCATAACCAGCACTGTTATATGAATACACTTTTTACCTTTGTGATTACCTTGTATCTAAGCCTCTGCAGACTGCCCCTTTATTTCAGTTCTTTTTACAAACTTGCATTTTAGCCAATCTGTGTCTTCTCATAAGTAACTCCACGAGTGTGAGCCAATAAGCATTAACAGAAAGTGCCTATCAACCAATGAGCATTAGGAGGAAATACCTATCAGCCAATGAGCATTAATAGGAATTACCTATCATCCAGTGATCATAAGTAGGAAGTATCTAGCAGCGAATGAGCATTAGTAGGAAGTGCATAGTTGACAATGAGCATTAAAGGGACCTATAACACCTTCAAAAAATCCTTTAAACTAACTTATACTGATTAATAATAAAACACTACGCATGAATCTCTATTCTTGAGGGTCAGTTTACCTCAAACAGTTCAATTCAGTTCAGTGTCGTCAATCAAACTGCTGATCCAGCACTTGGTAAAGCTATGGATGCCGCCATATTGCCACACGGACACAGCAGTCATGTGATGAACATGGGATATACTTTTATTAATCAAGTCAGAGAATTATCAGAACACTCGCTTACTGTGGAGCTGAGCTAGTGCTACATTAGCTGTATATATTATTACATTTATCTTATGTGCCTCATATAAAAAACATTCAGTTTGTGAAGGCATTATAATAAAAGCACTGACACTTTTTTGCATTATAAATACATCTGCACTATTGACTGCAGCACAGCTCCAGGAATGCACAGTCACAACTCCGTGAACTGTTGTAATTTCTCTTAGCAAACTACGGAGGGGAAGAAGGGGAGTGGGCATGTTCCTTGGAAGATAGCAGCTCTGCTGAATAAGTGAATAACTAATGTATGCACTGTTAGTTTTTCAGCTGCTATCTTCCAACGGAACATGCCTCCTCCCTCTCTCTCTCCCTCCCGTAGTTTGCTATGAGAAATCACAACTGTTCACGGAGGTGTGCATTCCTGGAGGGGGAGGAGGCATGTTCCGTTGGAAGATAGCAGCTGAAAAACTAACAGTGCATACATTAGTTATTCACTTATTCAGCAGAGCTTCTATCTTCCAAGGAACATGCCCCCTCCCCTTCTTCCCCTCCGTAGTTTGCTAAGAGAAATTACAACCGTTCACGGAGTTGTGACTGTGCATTCCTGGAGCTGTGCTGCAGTCAATAGTGCAGATGTATTTATAATGCAAAAAAGTGTCAGTGCTTTTATTTATAATGCCTTCACAAACTGAATGTTTTTTATATGAGGCACATAAGATAAATGTAATAATATATACAGCTAATGTAGCACTAGCTCAGCTCCACAGTGAGCGAGGGTTCTGATAATTCCCCTCTAAACTGGATAAATAAGAGTATATGCATCACATGACTGCTGTGCCTGTGAGTAAAACGTGCGTTACAATATGGCTGCAAACATAGCAGCATTGAGAGCAGTATCAGCATTCTGTTTGACAACATTATCTTGAACATACTGGGGGTAAACTGCGCAGAGTGAATACACATCCTTGATTACTAGATATGAATTATATTTATGATTGACAGCAGAAGTTAGTTTGCAGAATTAGCAGCAGGTGTTTAGTGTCCCTTTAATAAAAAAGTATCTATAAGGAAATGGGCATTAATAGGGCAGTGCCTATAGCCAATGAACATTTAGAGGAAGTAAACTGCTACAGCTGTATTCATTTTTTAAAAGCTTTTAATTCAATTAAAAAAGTTTTGTTTAGATGCTGCTGTTTCATATAGATGACAGACATTTCTCAGAAACTGTGCCTTTAAAGCAATCCGGTTTTTACATTAGACATGAAAGACAGAAAGAGAATACATTGTTATACACCATTCCAATTTACGTCTATTATCTAATTGGCTTCATTCTTTAGCTATCCTTTGTTAAAGAAATAGCCATGCAAATAGGTGAACCAATCACACGAGGCATCTATGTGCAGCCACCAATCAGAAGCTACTGAGCCTATTTAGATATGCTTTTCAACAAAGGATAGCTTGAGAACGAAGCAGCTTCGATTATAGAAGTAAATTGGAAAGTTGTTTAAAATGACATACTCTTTCTTAATCATGAAAGAAAAAAATGTGGGGTTCATGTTCCTTTAAATGCTGAGTGCAACATACTTTATGTATAAACACAGTGAAATGAATTCTCAGTGCTCTTATTACATATTCTTCTTATATATGTTGTGTTCTGTGGTTTTAATCAAAACAGGACAAAAATGTAAGAAGTTTCTGCTATTAAAATGTATGATGTGTGCAACATTATTTAAACATCAGTGCTATAATTTGTTTCCCTATTTGTTGTATTGCATGAGCAAGTTATGATACAGTCGCTAGTGTCCGTGTTTGACTGCCAGGACTGACAATTTATATTGAGATTGGCACTTTCGGAATGTGCTGTTAGATAAATGTTATTGTTAGGGTGATATTAAAGTGATGGTAAAGTTAACAAGTCTGCAGACGAGATTTGTGAAAATTGAAATTTGAAAGATGAGACCTTTTTTTTTTTTTTCTTCTTCTTCATTAATTGCATATGTATAATTTTTCCTCTTTTAGCTTACTTACTCCTTAATCAGCCACCAGCCCCCCTCGACAAACACTTTTTTTCTCCTTGTGATGCTCCACGCTTTCAGCCACTCAGCTTTGTAGTCACACGGCTAACTCTTTTCTATGTGCGACAGCGTCAAACATAAAACGTATGCGCATCTGATCCGGTTATACCCCTCTTCTTAGTTCACTCATGTGCGCTGTGTGCGCGTATTAAAGGTCTGCACATGCGTATTTGATCCGGAGCCGGGAGTGAGTTCTATCTACTATGCAGAGAGCCGGTGGGACTGCGCTCTTCGTTACTACACTAGATAATGATGATAATGCTTCAACATATAAATTTTAAATCTCGATTATTTGCCATCACTTTAACATTAAGAGTTTGCTGTGTTACTACAATAGTCATTTATTATAACTGCTGGAGAAAGTTTCTGCAATAAAGTTTACTTCTCACCAGAAACTAATAAGGACAGGGTAAAATGAATTAACTTTAAAGGGACTTAAAACCCAACATTTCTCTTTCATGCTACAGATAGGACCTGCAATGTTAAACAACTTTTTACATTTACTTCTAGTATCACAATTTTTTGTCATTCTCTTAGTATCTCTTGTTGAAAAGCAGCACTGTAAGCTCAGGAGTGTGCACGTGTCTGAAGCACTTTATGGCAGCAGTTATGCAAGAATGTTATCCATTTGCAAGAGCACAATATGGCAGCACTATTCCCTGTCATGTAGTGCTCCAGATGCCTACCTAGGTATCTCTTCAGCACAGAATATCATGGGAACTAAGCAAATTTGATAATAAAAGTAAATTAGAAACTTTTTTTATATGGTATTCTCTGAACATTTTTGGGTTTCGTATTCCTTTAATAAATTACTTCACCCCTCATAATATGTGGTGTTTGCAATGTGTTTATAATATGCTTAGTTTTTACACTGCAGACTTATAACCTTTACAGCATCAGTCTGGCACACTTACCTCCTTTATGTTTAAGCCTTGAGGTGAAACAGCCAATCAAAACCCATATCTGAGGATATTCTGTAGCTTGTTGCCTGGGGAATGCTTCATAGCTCAGAGCAGTGCTACTGTGCATGCACCGTATTTTATTGGCTAGGATGATCTTAGCTGCATATGTGTTATGTTAATTAGGGAAGTGCATTTTATTTCATCACTCATTAGTGAACTGAATGCCAAAAATGTCTGCAATCTGCGGCATTCGTATTATTTTGGCACTGGGTTTTAGTAAAGTAAAAGTGTAACGCTCAAATATCCAGATCTTTAAGGGCTCAAAGATATGAGGTCTCAGGTAGTAGATATTCCTATATATATATATATCTGTATATATACTGTATCGTGTGTGTATATATGTGTGCGTGTATGTATGTGTGTGTGTATATATATATATATATATATAATGTGTGTGTGTGTTTGAGTGTATAGCTATATACTTTACCAAAATACCATCAGTTATATGTAGACATGTAATTCGTGTAATTATGAATAAATAGAACATATTCGGGTTTGTGCACGAGTAGTGTGCACGCGATATTCTAACTTCTGCTTTTTGTGAGCATCGGATTAGCATTCGTGCAAATTATTTTTACTTTCTATATGTAATTTGATGCACGCAAAAAGTTTACTTCTAGCAGAGTTAGTGCACGAGCGGGAACGGTAAAAATTGGCCCTTAATGGGAAGTAAAATTTAGAGCTTTATATCCCTTTAAAATTAGTGTTGCATGTCTGTTTTTTTCCCTTTGTTTTCTATTGAATTTGTGACATGTTTTTTCTTGTCATAGGAATCTGCAGTGCGGTGTGCATAGCGCAACTAGACGAGCCTGCACAAAAATATACTACTGCAACCCAAACAAACACTACAAACCCCTCCTGGGGGGAAGAATTCACCTTGTAAGTACATTGTATGTTTTTTGTAGAGCCTATTCATTTTCTACTGGTGCCAAAATCTTTACATAAATAATATACATTATTAGGGAGATGGAAAGTAACATTTAGATGATAAAGGTGCTCTGTTTACCATAACTACATATACTATAAAAAGTATTTTCTTTGTGAATTGCTATATTTCTTCTTTTGGTATGTAACTGTTTCTATTGGAGCAATTATATTTAATTCATATCATTAAAGGGACAGTAAAGTCAAAATTAAACGTTCATGACTCAGAGCATACAATTTTAAACAACTTTTCGATTTGTCTTCTATTATCTAACTTGCTTTGTTCTTTTGGTATCCTTTGTTGAAAAACATACATTGGTAGCTTTAGGAGCACACGTGCAATTCTGGGACCTAGCTGCTGATTGGTGGCTGCATATATATATGTCATTGGCTCAACTAATTTGTTCGGTGAACTCCCAGTAGTGCATTGTTGCTCCTTCAACAAAGAATACCAAGAGAATGAAGCAAATTTGATTATAGAAGTAAATTGGAAAGTTGTGTAAAATTGTTTGTTCTTTCTGAATCATGAAAGAAAATGTTTGGTTTTCATTTTATTGGTAGTTGAAAAGATGATGAATTCACAGATTGCTTTTAATATCCCAGATAGGGCTAAATTGCGAGTGGCTAATTAAGTGTAGCTTGCTTAGCATGAGTTCTAAGTAAACACGTTCGCTTGAGCGCAATCAAATTTAACGTGTGTCAGGTTAGCGTGACTTTAGTGCTCTGGTTAACTGTTACGCAAGACAAAAAATGTGCACAAAACACACAAAAAAATACATTTAAAAGTACAGTTAGACTCATAATAACACTGTCTGATAAAAAATATTTAAAAAAAATTGCATTAAAAAAATTATAAGGGCTCAAAGATATGAGGTCTAAGGTGTTTAAAAAAACATATAGATACATACATATAAATGTCTAAATATATATAAGTATGTATGCATACATATACATGACTAAATATATATATATAAGTATGTATGCATACATATACATGACTAAATATATATATAAGTATGTATGCATACATATACATGTCTAAATATATATAAGTATGTATGCATACATATACATGTCTAAATATATATAAGTATGTATGCATACATGTACATGTCTAAATATATATATAAGTATGTATGCATACATGTACATGTCTAAATATATATATATAAGTATGTATGCATACATGTACATGTCTAAATATATATATAAGTATGTATGCATACATGTACATGTCTAAATATATATATATAAGTATGTATGCATACATATACATGTCTAAATTTATATATATATAAGTATGTATGCATACATGTACATGTCTAAATATATATAAGTATGTATGCATACATGTACATGTCTAAATATATATAAAAGTATGTATGCATACATGTGCATGTCTAAATATATATATAAGTATGTATGCATACATGTACATGTCTAAATATATATATAAGTATTTATGCATACATGTACATGTCTAAATATATATAAGTATGTATGCATACATATACATGTCTAAATATATATATAAGTATGTATGCATACATGTACATGTCTAAATATATATATATATAAGTATGTATGCATACATGTACATGTCTAAATATATATAAGTATGTATGCATACATGTACATGTCTAAATATATATATATATAAGTATGTATGCATACATGTACATGTCTAAATATATATAAGTATGTATGCATACATGTACATGTCTAAATATATATATAAGTATGTATGCATACATGTACATGTCTAAATATATATATAAGTATGTATGCATACATATACATGACTAAATATATATATATAAGTATGTATGCATACATGTACATGTCTAAATATATATATATAAGTATGTATGCATACATATACATGTCTAAATTTATATATATATATAAGTATGTATGCATACATGTACATGTCTAAATATATATAAGTATGTATGCATACATGTACATGTCTAAATATATATAAAAGTATGTATGCATACATGTGCATGTCTAAATATATATATAAGTATGTATGCATACATGTACATGTCTAAATATATATATAAGTATTTATGCATACATGTACATGTCTAAATATATATAAGTATGTATGCATACATATACATGTCTAAATATATATATAAGTATGTATGCATACATGTACATGTCTAAATATATATATATAAGTATGTATGCATACATGTACATGTCTAAATATATATAAGTATGTATGCATACATGTACATGTCTAAATATATATATATAAGTATGTATGCATACATGTACATGTCTAAATATATATATAAGTATGTATGCATACATATACATGACTAAATATATATAAGTATGCATGCAAACATATACATGTCTAAATATATATAAGTATGTATGCATACATATACATGTCTAAATATATATATGTATGCATACATATACATGTCTAAATATATATATGTATGCATACATATACATGTCTAAATATATATATATATATAAGTATGTATGCATACATATACATGTCTAAATATATATAAGTATGTATGCATACATGTACATGTCTAAATATATATATAAGTATGTATGCATACATGTACATGTCTAAATATATATATAAGTATGTATGCATACATGTACATGTCTAAATATATATATAAGTATGTATGCATACATGTACATGTCTAAATATATATAAGTATGTATGCATACATGTACATGTCTAAATATATATAAGTATGTATGCATATATATACATGTCTAAATATATATAAGTATGTATGCATATATATATGTGTGTGTGTCTGTGTACATATGTTTTTAAATATTTGTGTTTTACTCATGTACTGTACATATTTAACATTCCAATGTTCTTCACTTAAAGGATAGTGTACTTTTTATTGTAAGTACTGTAAATATTTCTATATAATAGAGAGAGAGAAATCTAATAATAAAAAGTACATTATATTCTATGTGAAGAACATAGGAATGTAAAATATGCATTTTGTGCAGGTCGGGTTAGCACACATGAAAACTTAGTAATCTTCAGGCGCGTTTATTGAAACATTAAATGTAAAATATTTTTATAAATTTATAAAAACTTTTAAAAATTATTAAACATACTGTAAAATATTCTAGAAAATCCATAGAATATATATTTCTTACAGTATGTTTAATAGTTGTAATATTCTGTATTCATTTTTTAATATTTTATATGTAATATGTCAATAATGCACCTTAAGATTACTAAGTTTTCATGTGCGCTAACCCGACAGCGGTAGATCGAAATCACAAAAACACATATTTTACATTTTGTTCACATAGAAATATTTCTATAAATATCTGATACTGTTCATGTAAAATATATATTTGTACATATATATCTATAGGAATAGATATACAGGATATATATATATATATATATATATATGTGTTTTTACAATAAAATAGACATTTTCCTGTAAGCGAAGAACAATGGAATGTTAAATATGTGCAGTAATTATGCAGTAAAACACATAAATACATAGATTCATATGTATACATATACATACCGGTTAGGTTAGGGTGCGAGTATGGGTGTTTTTCCAGTTTTTGTTCTCCATTGAAGCCTATGGGAGAATACTGTCGCAATATTTTACATTCCACTTTTTTTGCGCGTCTGGTTGTCGCTCGCTAACTTTTTACTTTCAACTCATAATACGAGCGCAAACCAATGTTTAAAAAATCCTCTCCGTCTAGTGATCGCTCGAGCAGGAGCGCTATTTCTCCAACATAGGTGTGTCCGGTCCACGGCGTCATCCTTACTTGTGGGATATTCTCTTCCCCAACAGGAAATGGCAAAGAGCCCAGCAAAGCTGGTCACATGATCCCTCCTAGGCTCCGCCTACCCCAGTCATTCTCTTTGCCGTTGTACAGGCAACATCTCCACGGAGATGGCTTAGAGTTTTTTAGTGTTTAACTGTAGTTTTTATTATTCAATCAAGAGTTTGTTATTTTGAAATAGTGCTGGTATGTACTATTTACTCAGAAACAGAAAAGAGATGAAGATTTCTGTTTGTATGAGGAAAATGATTTTAGCAACCGTCACTAAAATCCATGGCTGTTCCACACAGGACTGTTGAGAGCAATTAACTTCAGTTGGGGGAACAGTGAGCAGTCTCTTGCTGCTTGAGGTATGACACATTCTAACAAGACGATGTAATGCTGGAAGCTGTCATTTTCCCTATGGGATCCGGTAAGCCATGTTTATTACGATCGTAAATAAGGGCTTCACAAGGGCTTATTAAGACTGTAGACTTTTTCTGGGCTAAATCGATTCATTATTAACACATATTTAGCCTTGAGGAATCATTTTATTTGGGTATTTTGATATAATAATATCGGCAGGCACTGTTTTAGACACCTTATTCTTTAGGGGCTTTCCCAAAGCATAGGCAGAGCCTCATTTTCGCGCCGGTGTTGCGCACTTGTTTTTGAGAGGCATGGCATGCAGTCGCATGTGAGAGGAGCTCTGATACTTAGAAAAGACTTTCTGAAGGCGTCATTTGGTATCGTATTCCCCTTTGGGCTTGGTTGGGTCTCAGCAAAGCAGATACCAGGGACTGTAAAGGGGTTAAAGTTCAAAACGGCTCCGGTTCCGTTATTTTAAGGGTTAAAGCTTCCAAATTTGGTGTGCAATACTTTTAAGGCTTTAAGACACTTTGGTGAATTTTGAACAATTCCTTCATGTTTTTTCGCAATTGCAGTAATAAAGTGTGTTCAGTTTAAAATTTAAAGTGACAGTAACGGTTTTATTTTAAAACGTTTTTTGTACTTTGTTATCAAGTTTATGCCTGTTTAACATGTCTGAACTACCAGATAGACTGTGTTCTGAATGTGGGGAAGCCAGAATTCCTATTCATTTAAATAAATGTGATTTATGTGACAATGACAATGATGCCCAAGATGATTCCTCAAGTGAGGGGAGTAAGCATGGTACTGCATCATTCCCTCCTTCGTCTACACGAGTCTTGCCCACTCAGGAGGCCCCTAGTACATCTAGCGCGCCAATACTCCTTACTATGCAACAATTAACGGCTGTAATGGATAATTCTGTCAAAAACATTTTAGCCAAAATGAACACTTATCAGCGTAAGCGCGACTGCTCTGTTTTAGATACTGAAGAGCATGACGACGCTGATAATAATGTTTCTGAAGGGCCCCTAACCCAGTCTGATGGGGCCAGGGAGGTTTTGTCTGAGGGAGAAATTACTGATTCAGGGAACATTTCTCAACAAGCTGAACCTGATGTGATTACATTTAAATTTAAGTTGGAACATCTCCGCATTCTGCTTAAGGAGGTATTATCCACTCTGGATGATTGTGACAAGTTGGTCATCCCAGAGAAACTATGTAAAATGGACAAGTTCCTAGAGGTGCCTGGGCTCCCAGAAGCTTTTCCTATACCCAAGCGGGTGGCGGACATTGTTAATAAAGAATGGGAAAGGCCCGGTATTCCTTTCGTCCCTCCCCCCATATTTAAAAAATTGTTTCCTATGGTCGACCCCAGAAAGGACTTATGGCAGACAGTCCCCAAGGTCGAGGGAGCGGTTTCCACTTTAAACAAACGCACCACTATACCCATAGAGGATAGTTGTGCTTTCAAAGATCCTATGGATAAAAAATTAGAAGGTTTGCTTAAAAAGATGTTTGTTCAGCAGGGTTACCTTCTACAACCAATTTCATGCGTTGTCCCTGTCGCTACAGCCGCATGTTTCTGGTTCGATGAGCTGATAAAGGCGGTCGATAGTGATTCTCCTCCTTATGAGGAGATTATGGACAGAATCAATGCTCTCAAATTGGCTAATTCTTTTACCCTAGACGCCACTTTGCAATTGGCTAGGTTAGCGGCTAAGAATTCTGGGTTTGCTATTGTGGCGCGCAGAGCGCTTTGGTTGAAATCTTGGTCGGCTGATGCGTCTTCCAAGAACAAGCTACTTAACATTCCTTTCAAGGGGAAAACGCTGTTTGGCCCTGACTTGAAAGAGATTATCTCTGATATCACTGGGGGTAAGGGCCACGCCCTTCCTCAGGATCGGCCTTTCAAGGCAAAAAATAAACCTAATTTTCGTCCCTTTCGTAGAAACGGACCAGCCCAAAGTGCTACGTCCTCTAAGCAAGAGGGTAATACTTCTCAAGCCAAGCCAGCTTGGAGACCAATGCAAGGCTGGAACAAGGGAAAGCAGGCCAATAAACCTGCCACTGCTACCAAGACAGCATGAAATGTTGGCCCCCGATCCGGGACCGGATCTGGTGGGGGGCAGACTCTCTCTCTTCGCTCAGGCTTGGGCAAGAGATGTTCTGGATCCTTGGGCGCTAGAAATAGTCTCCCAAGGTTATCTTCTGGAATTCAAGGGGCTTCCCCCAAGGGGGAGGTTCCACAGGTCTCAGTTGTCTTCAGACCACATAAAAAGACAGGCATTCTTACATTGTGTAGAAGACCTGTTAAAAATGGGAGTGATTCATCCTGTTCCATTAAGAGAACAAGGGATGGGGTTCTACTCCAATCTGTTCATAGTTCCCAAAAAAGAGGGAACGTTCAGACCAATCTTAGATCTCAAGATCTTAAACAAGTTTCTCAAGGTTCCATCGTTCAAGATGGAAACCATTCGAACTATTCTTCCTTCCATCCAGGAAGGTCAATTCATGACCACGGTGGATTTAAAGGATGCGTATCTACATATTCCTATCCACAAGGAACATCATCGGTTCCTAAGGTTTGCATTCCTGGACAAGCATTACCAGTTTGTGGCGCTTCCTTTCGGATTAGCCACTGCTCCAAGGATTTTCACAAAGGTACTAGGGTCCCTTCTAGCTGTGCTAAGACCAAGGGGCATTGCTGTAGTACCTTACTTGGACGACATTCTGATTCAAGCGTCGTCCCTTCCTCAAGCAAAGGCTCACACGGACATAGTCCTGGCCTTTCTCAGATCTCACGGATGGAAAGTGAACGTGGAAAAGAGTTCTCTATCTCCGTCAACAAGGGTTCCCTTCTTGGGAACAATAATAGACTCCTTAGAAATGAGGATATTTCTGACAGAGGCCAGAAAAACAAAGCTTCTAGACTCTTGTCGGATACTTCATTCCGTTCCTCTTCCTTCCATAGCTCAGTGCATGGAAGTGATCGGGTTGATGGTAGCGGCAATGGACATAGTTCCTTTTGCGCGCATTCATCTAAGACCATTACAACTGTGCATGCTCAGTCAGTGGAATGGGGATTATACAGACTTGTCTCCGAAGATACAAGTAAATCAGAGGACCAGAGACTCACTCCGTTGGTGGCTGTCCCTGGACAACCTGTCACAAGGGATGACATTCCGCAGACCAGAGTGGGTCATTGTCACGACCGACGCCAGTCTGATGGGCTGGGGCGCGGTCTGGGGATCCCTGAAAGCTCAGGGTCTTTGGTCTCGGGAAGAATCTCTTCTACCGATAAATATTCTGGAACTGAGAGCGATATTCAATGCTCTCAAGGCTTGGCCTCAGCTAGCGAGGGCCAAGTTCATACGGTTTCAATCAGACAACATGACAACTGTTGCGTACATCAACCATCAGGGGGGAACAAGGAGTTCCCTAGCGATGGAAGAAGTGACCAAAATCATTCTATGGGCGGAGTCTCACTCCTGCCACCTGTCCGCTATCCACATCCCAGGAGTGGAAAATTGGGAAGCGGATTTTCTGAGTCGTCAGACATTGCATCCGGGGGAGTGGGAACTCCATCCGGAAATCTTTGCCCAAGTCACTCAGCTGTGGGGCATTCCAGACATGGATCTGATGGCCTCTCGTCAGAACTTCAAAGTTCCTTGCTACGGGTCCAGATCCAGGGATCCCAAGGCGGCTCTAGTGGATGCACTAGTAGCACCTTGGACCTTCAAACTAGCTTATGTGTTCCCGCCGTTTCCTCTCATCCCCAGGCTGGTAGCCAGGATCAATCAGGAGAGGGCGTCGGTGATCTTGATAGCTCCTGCGTGGCCACGCAGGACTTGGTATGCAGATCTGGTGAATATGTCATCGGCTCCACCTTGGAAGCTACCTTTGAGACGAGACCTTCTTGTTCAGGGTCCGTTCGAACATCCGAACCTGGTTTCACTCCAGCTGACTGCTTGGAGATTGAACGCTTGATCTTATCAAAGCGAGGGTTCTCAGATTCTGTTATCGATACTCTTGTTCAGGCCAGAAAGCCTGTAACTAGAAAGATTTACCACAAAATTTGGAAAAAATATATCTGTTGGTGTGAATCTAAAGGATTCCCTTGGGACAAGGTTAAGATTCCTAAGATTCTATCCTTCCTTCAAGAAGGATTGGAAAAAGGATTATCTGCAAGTTCCCTGAAGGGACAGATTTCTGCCTTGTCTGTGTTACTTCACAAAAAGCTGGCAGCTGTGCCAGATGTTCAAGCCTTTGTTCAGGCTCTGGTTAGAATTAAGCCTGTTTACAAACCTTTGACTCCTCCTTGGAGTCTCAATTTAGTTCTTTCAGTTCTTCAGGGGGTTCCGTTTGAACCCTTACATTCCGTTGATATTAAGTTATTATCTTGGAAAGTTTAGTTGCAATTTCTTCTGCTAGAAGAGTTTCAGAATTATCTGCTCTGCAGTGTTCTCCTCCTTATCTGGTGTTCCATGCAGATAAGGTGGTTTTACGTACTAAACCTGGGTTTCTTCCAAAAGTTGTTTCTAACAAAAACATTAACCAGGAGATTATCGTACCTTCTCTGTGTCCGAAACCAGTTTCAAAGAAGGAACGTTTGTTGCACAATTTGGATGTTGTTCGCGTTCTAAAATTCTATTTAGATGCTACAAAGGATTTTAGACAAACATCTTCCTTGTTTGTTGTTTATTCCGGTAAAAGGAGAGGTCAAAAAGCAACTTCTACCTCTCTCTCTTTTTGGATTAAAAGCATCATCAGATTGGCTTACGAGACTGCCGGACGGCAGCCTCCCGAAAGAATCACAGCTCATTCCACTAGGGCTGTGGCTTCCACACTTTTACCAAATTTTACAAGTTTGATACTTTTGCTTCTTCTGAGGCTATTTTTGGGAGAAAGGTTTTGCAAACCGTGGTGCCTTCCATTTAGGTGACCTGATTTGCTCCCTCCCTTCATCCGTGTCCTAAAGCTTTGGTATTGGTTCCCACAAGTAAGGATGACGCCGTGGACCGGACACACCTATGTTGGAGAAAACAGAATTTATGTTTACCTGATAAATTACTTTCTCCAACGGTGTGTCCGGTCCACGGCCCGCCCTGGTTTTTTTAATCAGGTCTGATAATTTATTTTCTTTAACTACAGTCACCACGGTACCATATGGTTTCTCCTATGCAAATATTCCTCCTTCACGTCGGTCGAATGACTGGGGTAGGCGGAGCCTAGGAGGGATCATGTGACCAGCTTTGCTGGGCTCTTTGCCATTTCCTGTTGGGGAAGAGAATATCCCACAAGTAAGGATGACGCCGTGGACCGGACACACCGTTGGAGAAAGTAATTTATCAGGTAAACATAAATTCTGTTTTTGCGCTCCACTCGTAATCTAGCCTATAATAGTGAGAACATATGAAATGTTTCCAAGTAGAACAAAGGCCGTTGTCTTCTCCTAAATTGTAATTCAATTATTTGCCCTCACATGAACGTATCTGCTTCACCTCTTACCCAAATGGCACTTTTATAGCAACTTTTTCTTTTTTTCTGACTGAACCTGATTAGCATTGCAGCCGATAATTGTAGACAGTGGCGGTTCTAGACAAATTTTACTGGGGGGGGACCAAGGTGGGACCAGTGTTTAATCAGAGGGGCACATTAAAAAAACGGAAACGATATTTAAACATTAAATACTTTAATTTTGTCAGTGCCCTCACTTTCATCACCTGCCTTCTCTCCGACCTCTACCAACTCCTCTGGCTATGTTTCGCTCACTTTTTTATTTACTGGGGCAAAAAAGGCTGCAATGTCCCTTTCTCGTTTCATGATGACTACTAGAAGAAGAAAAACAACGTAGAGACATACCGTAACCATCCCTCCCTACTTAACACGGTCACGGGCAGATACTGTTGATTACTTTACTCAATAAATGTATTATTTATCGAAATGCAACAGCCAAGACTGATAAAGTTACGTGGTTAACGTTACAACATTTGGTAGAACTAGCTAGAATACTGACATTCTGATATTAGCTTCTGCTTCAATGAGTTTGCTTAGATATTTAAACATAGCGAGACCAGACATTTACAAACTTGATTTCTTCTACAAGATACGACAAGTCCATGGATTTCATCCTTGTGGGATATTATCCTCCTGCTAATAGGAAGTGGCAAAGAGCACCACAGCAGAGCTGTATATATAGCTCCTCCCTTCCCCTCCACCCCTAGTTATTCTCTTTGCCTGTGTTATACTAGGAAGAGGTAAAGTGAGGTGTTAGTTTTATTTTCTTCAATCAAGAAGTTTTTTATTTTAAATGGTACCGGTGTGTACTATTTTCCTCAGGGGGTTATGGAAGAAGATTTCTGCCCTGAGGTTGATGATCTTAGCAGCTGTAACTAAGATCCACGCTGGTTCCCACAAGACTTCTGAAGGTAACACAAGAGACATCTTCAGTGTGGAGACCGGTTTCATGCTACAAGCAGCATTAAGGTATGTGCAGCCTATTTCTGAGGAGACTCGATATATCAGAACTGGCTGGCATTTATTTCCCTGTAAGGGAATGGGGTAAGCAGTAGACCTATTATACAGAGGGGTGTTACTGGAGTCCGTTGTTTTTTATTTTTTTAAAAATTGACATTATAAGGGCATTATATGACGCTATGGGAGAGGCAAAAAGAAAAACGGTTGATAGAGTTTTTTATGTTTGCAGATAACCAGTATGACTTGCTGGGATGTGTTTTGGGGTGTATATTGTTCCACTTAGCTTGTGTGTAAAACCGCTTCACCATGCGGTTGTTTTTGGGCCTACTCCGGCATCGGCCATAAGGGGCGGGGCTTGTTTTCGCGCGCTCAGATGCGCACTTCCTTCTGACTAAGAAGCAGCAAGCAGTAACTCTGGTTGCTCCTGGACAGTGTATCTCTGATCCGGAGTGTTGGCAAGTCATTTCGAAGTAGGGGGTATTTTGTGTGTAAACTGACATTTTTGTGATCTAAGTTACTTTAGAGCCTTATTTCTCCCCTTACTACTGGGGTGCAATAATTTTTGGATACACCAACGAGTTTAGGTTAATTTTTGAGACAAAGTAACGTTATTTAAGCAGTTTTGGAAAAATTGTACACTTTTTATTTCTTAAAGGCGCAGTACACGTTTATCAAAAATGTATTTAAAGCAATAAATAAAGTGTTTAAACGACTTCTGGGGTTATTACTAGTCTGTTCAACATGTCTGACATTGAGGAATCTCATTGTTCTATTTGTTTAGAAGCTATTGTGGAACTCCCTCTAACATTGTGTACCTCTTGTACTGAAAGGGCCTTACATTGTAAAGACCATATTTTAGGTCAAGAAAGTGTGCCTAAAGATGATTCTCAGTCTGAAGAGAATCAGGATATGCCATCCAATTCTCCCCAAGTGTCACAACCTTTAACGGCCACACAAGCGACGCCAAGTACCTCTAGTGCGTCTAATTCCTTTACTCTGCAGGAGATGGCTGCAGTTATGTCAACTACCCTTACAGAGGTATTATCTAAATTACCAGTGTTGGAGGGTAAACGCCGTAGGTCAGGTATTAATGTAAATACTGATTCCTCTGATGCTTTATTAGCTATTTCCGATGTACCCTATGTGTTCTGAGTTGGGGGTCAGGGAATTGCTTAAATTTAAGCTTGAACACCTACGCCTGTTACTTTGGGAGGTTTTAGCAACTCTGGATGATTGTGAACCTATTGTGATACCACCAGAGAAATTGTGTAAGATGGACAAATATCTAGAGGTGCCTACTTAATTTCGGAAATTATAAAAAAGGAATGGGATAGACCAGGTATACCGTTTTCTCCCCCTCCTAATTTTAAGAAAATGTTTCCAATATCAGACAAACGGTCCCTAAGGTAGAGGGAGCTATATCTACCCTGGCTAAGCGTACAACTATACCCATTGAGGACAGTTGTGCTTTCAAAGACCCTATGGATAAAAAGTTAGAGGGTCTTCTAAAGAAATTATTTATTAATCAGGGTTTTATTTTACAACCTACGGCCTGCATTGTTCCAGGAACTACTGCAGCAGCTTTTTGGTTTGAGGCTCTGGAAGAGTCTCTAAAGGTTGAAACTCTGTTAGATGACATTTTGGATATAATTAAGACTCTTAAACTAGCTAATTCTTTCATTACTGACGCTGCTTTTCAAATTGCTAATTTAGCGGCAAAAAATGCAGGATTTCCTATTCTAGCGCGTAGAGCGTTATGGCTCAAATCTTGGTCTGCTGATGTGACATCAAAAACTAAAATTTTAGCTATTCCTTTCAAACGTAAGACCCTTTTCTGGCTTGAATTGAAGGAAATAATTTCTGACATTACTGGAGGCAAAGGCCATGCCCTGCCTCAGGATAAGTCTGTTAAGATGAGGGGTAAACAGAATAATTTTCGCTCCTTACGGAATTATAAAGGAGGACCCTCTGCTTCCTCTTCTTCCACAAAGCAGGAAGGGAATTTTGCCCAATCTAAGTCAGTCTGGAGACCCAACCAGACTTGGAATAAAGGTAAACAATCCAAGAAGCCCGCTGCTGCTACAAAGACAGCATGAAGGGGCGGCCCCCGCTCCGGGACCGGATCTAGTGGGGGGCAGACTTTCTTTCTTTGCTCAGGCTTGGGCAAGAGATGTTCAGGACCCCTGGGCGCTGGGAATCGTGACCCACGGGTATCAACTGGAATTCAAGGACTTTCTCCCAAGAGGGAGATTTCATCTTTCAAGATTATCTGTAGACCAGATAAAAAGAGAGGCGTTCTTACGCTGTGTAAAAGACCTCTATACCATGGGAGTAATTTATCCCGTTCCAAAACCGGAACAGGGACAGGGATTTTACTCAAATCTTTTCGTGGTTCCTAAAAAAGAGGGAACTTTCAGACCCATTTTAGATCTCAAATGTCTAAACAAGTTTCTCAGAGTCCCATCGTTCAAGATGGAGACTATACGAACAATCTTACCAATGATCCAGGAGGGTCAATATATGACTACCGTGGATTTGAAGGATGCTTACCTTCATATTCCTATTCACAAGGATCATCATCAGTTTCTAAGGTTTGCCTTCCTGGACAAACATCAGTTTGTGGCTCTTCCCTTCGGGTTGGCCACAGCACCCAGAATCTTCGCAAAGGTTTAAGGGTCGCTTCTGGCGGTTCTCAGACCGCGAGGCATACCAGTGGCGCCTTATCTGGACGATATTCTAATCCAGGCGTCAATTTATCAACTGACAAAATCTCACACGGACACAGTGTTTTCTTTCCTGAGAACTCACGGTTCGAAGTTGAACATAGAGAAAAGTTCACTAGTTCCACAGACAAGGGTTCCTTTCTTGGGAACTCTGATAGACTCGGTAGACATGAAAATATTCCTGACCGAGGTCAGGAAATCAAAGATTCTAAATACTTGCCGAGCACTTCAGTCCATTCCTCGGCCATCAGTGGCTCAGTGTATGGAGGTAATTGGATTAATGGTAGCGGCAATGGATATCATTCCGTTTGCTCGCTTTCATCTCAGACCACTGCAACTGTGCATGCTCGGTCAGTGTAATGGGGATTATGCGGATTTATTTCCTCAGATAAATCTAGACCAGGAGACCAGAGACTCTCTTCTTTGGTGGTTATCGCCGGATCATCTGTCCCAGGGGACTTGTTTCCGCAGACCCTCGTGGGTGATAGTGACAACGGAAGCCAGCTCAGGGTGTTTGGACTCAGATAGAGTCTCTACTTCCAATCAATATTCTGGAACTGAGAGCGATATTCAATGCGCTTCAGGCATGGCCTCAGTTGGCTTTGAACAAATTCATCAGATTCCAGTCGGACAACTTTACGACTGTGGCATATATCAGTCATCAGGGGGGAACAAGGAGTTCCTTAGCGATGGTAGAAGTATCCAAGATAATTCGATGGGCGGAGGCTCACTCTTGTTATCTGTCGGCAATTTACATACCAGGAGTAGAGAACTGGGAAGCCGATTTTCTAAGTCGACAGACCTTTCATCCGGGGGAGTGGGAACTCCACCCGGAGGTGTTTGCCTCACTAATTCTCCGATGGGGCAGACCTGAATTGGATCTGATGGCATCTCGACAGAATTCCAAACTTCCAAGATACGGATCCAGGTCGAGGGATCCTCAGGCCGAACTGATAGATGCCCTGGCAGTGCCTTGGTCGTTCAGCCTAGCTTATGTGTTTCCACCATTTCCTCTCCTTCCACGTGTGATTGCTCGAATCAAACAGGAGAGAGCTTCAGTAATCCTGATAGCGCCTGCGTGGCCAAGCAGGACTTGGTATGCGGATCTAGTAGACATGTCTTCTCTGCCACCGTGGAAACTTCTTTTGAGACAGGACCTTCTCATTCAGGGTCCTTTCCAACATCCAAATCTAAATTCTCTGCAGCTGACTGCGTGGAGATTGAACGCTTGATTTTATCGACGCGAGGATTCTCTGATTCGGTCATCAATACTTTGATACAGGCTAGAAAGCCTGTCACTAGAAAAATCTATCATAAGATATGGCGTAAATATCTTTATTGGTGTGAATCCAAGGGTTACTCATGGAGTAAGGTTAAGATTCCTAGGATTCTGTCTTTTTCTCCAAGAAGGATTGGAGAAAGAGTTATCAGCAAGTTCCTTAAAGGGACAAATTTCTGCTTTGTCTATTTTGCATCGCAAACGATTGACAGATGTGCCAGATGTTCAGTCTTTTGTCAGGCTCTATCTAGAATTAAGTCTGTATTTAGACCTATTACTCCTCGCTGGAGTTTGAATTTAGTTCTTCATGTTCTTCAAGGGTTCCGTTTGAACCCCTGCATTCCATAGATATTAAATTGTTATCTTGGAAAGTTTTGTTTTTGGTTGCTATTTCTTCTGCTCGAAGAATTTCTGAGCTTTCAGCATTACAGTGTGATTCACCTTATCTCATTTTTCATTCTGATAAGGTGGTGTTACGTACCAAACCTGGATTTCTTCCTAAGGTTGTTTCAAATATGAATATTAATCAGGAAATTGTTGTTCATTCCTTATGTCCTAACCCTTCTTCTAAGAAGGAGCGTATGTTGCATAATTTGGACGTGGTCCGTGCCTTAAAGTTTTACTTACAGGCAACTAAGGATTTCCGTCAATCATCTTCATTATTCATTGTTTATTCTGGACAACGTAGGGGTCAGAAAGCTATGGCTACCTTTCTTTCTTTTTGGCTGAGAAGTATCATCCGCCTGGCATATGAGACTGCTGGACAGCAGCCTCCTGAAAGAATTACGGCTCATTCTACTAGGGCTGTGACTTCCACATGGGCCTTTAAAAACAATGCATCTGTTGAACAGATTTGTAAGGCTGCGACTTGGTCGTCCCTTCATACTTTTTCCAAATTTTACAAATTTGATACTTTTGCTTCTTCTGAGGCTGTTTTTGGGAGGAAAGTTCTTCAAGCAGTGGTGCTGTCTTGTCCCTCCCTTTCATCCGTGTCCTGTTGCTTTGGTATTATATCCCACAAGTAAGGATGAAATCCGTGGACTCGTCGTATCTTGTAGAAGAAAAGGAAATTTATGCTTACCTGATAAATTGATTTCTTCTACGATACGAGTCCACGGCCCTCCCTGTCAATTTAAGACAGATTATTGTTTTTTATTATTTACAACTTCAGTCACCTCTGCTCCTTTTAGCTTTTCCTTTCTCTTCCTTAAACCTTCGGTCAAATGACTGAGGGTGTAGGGGAAGGGAGGAGCTATATATACAGCTCTGCTGTGGTGCTCTTTGCCACTTCTTGTTAGCAGGAGGATAATATCCCACAAGTAAGGATGAAATCCGTGGACTCGTCGTATCGTAGAAGAAATCAATTTATCAGGTAAGCATAAATTTCCTTTTTCTTATCGGAGTGAGGATTAGGAACAACAGTAACACGGTTACGTGCAAGAAATCACTTTACGAGATGAAACCGTTTTTCTTACCTTCGCCTATTGCAAAAATACATTAGTAGCTCCTCTCTTTACTTCAATACTTGTTGCTGCCGTTCTCATTCTCATCTCGCATCCAGCAAGGCAGTGTTTGTATGCGTCGCTCTAATTAATCGGTGTAGAATGCTGAGTCACATTACATTAGTTCCGCTTTTAGCGCTAGAGCATAAAATCGTAATAACTTGATCATTAAATTATTTAATTTTCATTTTATTCTTCAGTCAGCTCGGGGGGGCAGGGACAACAAAATTTATGAGCCAGCAAAGTGACTTTTGGAGCAGCCATCCCTTGAAATGTTTTAAAGAGACCTGGGTGTTATGTATCACTTCTAAGTTTTTACAAGAGCTACATTTAAAGAACGCATGTTTTTTACATAAATATTAAGGATATAAAGGGGAGATAATAAAATGATCTCATCGGTTAGAACAGCTTATTATTGCCCTATTGCCTGAACAAAACAAAGTCAGCTTTGGACTGGTAATGCACTACTGAATCATTTATGTCCCTTTAAATGAAGCTCACCCTCCAGCTGGCCGCATTGTATTTATTTTTAATTAAAGAGAGTTGGCCGTGGTGTGTATTGCATATGTGAAGACTTCATTTGTGTCGTACAAGCCACTGCTGAATCTCTGAGAATGTGTGGTGTTTGAATGCTGGTGCACAAGCCCGCACAACATATGTGTGTATCATTTTTACTAAAAGCATTTGTTTGCTAATGGAAGTATATAGAAAAAAAATCTGTTTCTATTTAAAATTGAAATGCACCCATGCACATTTCAATTTTGAACTTTCTATCCCTTTAAAGGGAGATAGTACTTCAAGGGACATGAAACCCCCAATTTTTTTATTTAAAATTCAGATAGAGCATGCTATTTTAGACAGCATTTACTTCTATTATCTAATTTGCTTAGTTCTCTTGGTATTGTTTGTTGAAAATCATACCTAGGTAGGCTCAGGAGATAGGAGCTAACTGCTGATTGATGGTTGCACATATATGCCTCTTGTTATTGGCTTACAAATGTGTTCAGTTAGCTCCCAGTAGTGCATTGCTGCTCCTTCAACAAAGGATACTAAGAAAATGAAGAAAAATATAAATAAAATGGAAAGCTGTTTAAAAATATATGGTCTGTCTGAATCATATGAGAAAAAAAAATGTATTTCATGTCCCATTCAGATGTTTCTGTAATGTATAAGAAAGAACAGTTAAATTAGATAAAGTATTTTTGCATGAAAAATGGTTAAAGGGACATGAAACCCAAAGTTATTCTTTCATGATTCAGATAGAGCATACAATTGTAATCAATTTTCCTTCTGGCGGGTGGAACGTCATTACTAAACGTGTGTGTCACAGCTTTTTCTGAAGCATGTAAAACAAGGCATACGTGTCTTAAAGGGATGTTAAACAGTATGAGATTGTAATATAAAATGTTAACATATGTGTAGTTAAAACACTTCACAGTATACATTCGTTATTTATTTTGTTCCATTTTCCTGTAATTTACCCTGAAAAGTGTTGGTTTTCTAAATTCCACTGAGTTTTTGTAAAGTCACGGGTGTCGCCTTGTTTGAACTTAAGTTGCCCCTTATCTGTTTCCCTTGCTGAAGACAATTAAGGACAGCTATAACAAGACAATAAAATAGACTGTCCAAACCAGGATGTGTATAACATGGGATAAAAGTAAAAGGATTATACATAGCTTTGCTTGCACAGAGATACATAAAAAACTATATCAAACATGGCAGCACCCATTACTATAGAGAAAATAAAGTAATTTATAGAAACTAAACCTTTGCACTTATATTTTCAATATTTAAACAACTACTATATTGGGGGAAAAACACATCTACATATTATTCTAAGACTAATCATTGATTTGAAATCATCACTATGTATTTACTGTTTAACGTCCCTTTAAATGAAAATCTGCTATACGCCACATTAAAGTGAATCTACATTTTGATGCTAAAGTGCCCGGTTTTTAAAGGGGCACTTTAATTCATCAAAATGTACATTTCACTCCTGTTGTGAAAAAAAAAACTTACCTTTTAATCTTCACAGCAGCTCCAGCTTCCTCCACCCGTTGCAAAGCCTCTTCCTGGGTCTAAAATGAGGAATGCGGCTTCCTCCAATAACGGCGTTGAATCAGACACTGATTCCCCCGGGGGGGGGGGGAGCCGTGATTGGAGGATGACCTATCCATCATTTCTGACATCAGAAATGGCTTGCGACGACCGGAGGAAGCTGGAGCTGCTGTGAAGATTAATAGGTAAGTATATTTTCTCAACAGGAGTGAAATGTAAATTTTGATGAATTAAAGTGCCCCTGTTTTTAATCAAATTTTTAAAAACCGGGCACTTTAGCATCAAAATTTACATTCACTTTAAGGGAACAAGAAATGATTTATTAAAGGGACATTTATACACCTGTTGGATTTGTACACAAAATTATGTTTTTTCCCACACACCCAAGATAAGCTTTCTTTAAAGTGCTGCAGATTATCTAAACCAGCTTTTTTATATATATATTTGCATTATTTACAGGTTTGCTTTTTGGTTTCTCTAGGTAATGTGGGTCAAACACAACTTTTACACAAAAGCAACAGGTGTGTAATTTCCTTCACATTTAGTGTAGCACTTCTGTACCCATATAAAGTAAATATCAGAAAGTGTTATTGATCATATTCGTGTGTCTGTATTTCAATCAAGTGTTTAATTGTCTACAAATGTCATCTTATTGTGTACACTGGCCTACTAAAGTGACTACAGACTCCAAAAACAGAAAGGAAATATTTGTCATAGAGACCATTTGAGAGTCAACTGTAGGGTTGCAAACCTTTAGTTCAGGCCAATAACAAACACTTTTGCACTATGCACATCGCACTATGTATAATAGCGCATAAATACAAACTCTCACATAAATATTCACGCTCTCTATCTTACACACTCTCTCTCGCACACACACTCTCACACACACTATTTCTCTCTCATAGACACACAAACACTTACGCACACAAATACACTAATGCTCTCACACACTCACACACTATTTCTCTCACAGACACTTACGCACACAAATACACTAATGCTCTCACACTCACACACACTATTTCTCTCACAGACACTTACACACACACACACACACTCTCACACACTATTTCTCTCTCACAGAAACTTACGCACACAAATACATTAATGCTCTCACACACACAGACACTCTCTCACACACTAACAGAAACACATTCTCTCACACACACACAAATAAACTCACTCTATCACACACAGACTCACACACACAGAAAGACACTGACTAACACACAAACACACACTCTCTCACATACAAAGACACACACTAAGACGCACTCCTACACAAAGACATACACACACACACTCTCTCTCACACACTAAGAGACACACATTATCTCTCTTACACACACACAAATAAACTCACTCTTTCACACACAGACTCACACACACAGAAAGACACTGACTAACACACAAATGCACACTCTCTCACATACAAAGACACACACTAAGACGCACTCCTACACAAAGACACACACACAGAGAGAAAGAACCGACGTGCAGTATGTTGCAAATGCACGTCACCTTTTTTGGGTGTGGCTGTTTCCCACCAAACTGACTCAGCTTCAAACCCGGACACTCAAATGGAAACCCGAACTGTGTGGGTTGTTCCCGGACTGGTAGCAACCCTAGTCATCTGCTTAGTAAAAACAAAAGCTGGTTCCCAAATAAATAACAAACTGCAAGTTGTGTTTTATTAATCTCTGGTAGCGGTGGAGCTTTCTAGTGTAAAACCAGAGTGCTATATTAGGAATGGAAACTGAAGACTTTGGAACAAAAGGATTAGAGCAGATGTGTTAATAATGCAGGGCAAGGCAGCATGAGAATAATAGCTATAAGGGGGATCTAGAGGAGAACAAGGGAGGAATGTAAATCTGATCTGAGGTGAGACATCAACAGCCAATCACAAGCAGGTGTTGATTCCCTTGACAACTGAACTGAAAAATCTAAACGCTATTGAGCTTCATAGCAGTGAGAGGTTTAAAGGGACAGTGACATTACCTTAAAAACTGAAGCCTTTGGAAAAGGGCTGGGATAAACTCAATTTCAAACTTTTATAAGCATGTTCTCTTTATTCCTTTTTCAGCTTCTTCACTCCTTTTAGTCTGTTTCTTGCAGTTTAATAGGGAGAATTTATCAAGCTGCAAGCGCAGCTTCTGACACTTTGGGGTGCAGGCTGTGACCAACAATTTAACCTTTTCTCTACCGGGAATTTCAGAGAAAAACTTGCCCGAAATACCAGAGAATTTTTAGCATTTTTGCTGTCACTCCATTTAAACAGAAAAATAGCCTTTTGTTTTTGAGTTATCTATCAGAACTATATATTTCTTTTAAGTAGACTACCCAAAGTATTGATCTAGGCCCATTTTGGTATATTTCATGCCACCGTTTTGCTGCCAAATGCGATTAAAAAAAGTTAACTTTCTCCAACATAGGTGTGTCCGGTCCACGGCGTCATCCTTACTTGTGGGATATTCTCTTCCCCAACAGGAAATGGCAAAGAGCCCAGCAAAGCTGGTCACATGATCCCTCCTAGGCTCCGCCTACCCCAGTCATTCTCTTTGCCGTTGTACAGGCAACATCTCCACGGAGATGGCTTAGAGTTTTTTAGTGTTTAACTGTAGTTTTTATTATTCAATCAAGAGTTTGTTATTTTAAAATAGTGCTGGTATGTACTATTTACTCTGAAACAGAAAAGAGATGAAGATTTCTGTTTGTATGAGGAAAATGATTTTAGCAACCGTTACTAAAATCCATGGCTGTTCCACACAGGACTGTTGAGAGGAATTAACTTCAGTTGGGGGAACAGTGAGCAGTCTTTTGCTGCTTGAGGTATGACACATTCTAACAAGACGATGTAATGCTGGAAGCTGTCATTTTCCCTATGGGATCCGGTAAGCCATTTTTATTCAGACAGTAAATAAGGGCTTCACAAGGGCTTATTAAGACTCTAGACATTTTCTGGGCTAAATCGATTCATATATTACACATATTTAGCCTTGAGGAATCATTTAATCTGGGTATTTTTGTTAAATAATATCGGCAGGCACTGTTTTAGACACCTTATTCTCTAGGGGCTTTCCCTAATCATAGGCAGAGCCTCATTTTCGCGCCGGTATTGCGCACTTGTTTTTGAGAAGCATGACATGCAGTCGCATGTGTGAGGAGCTCTGATACATAGAAAAGACTTTCTGAAGGCGTCATTTGGTATCGTATTCCCCTTTGGGCTTGGTTGGGTCTCAGCAAAGCAGATACCAGGGACTGTAAAGGGGTTAAAGTTAAAAACGGCTCCGGTTCCGTTATTTTAAGGGTTAAAGCTTCCAAATTTGGTGTGCAATACTTTTAAGGCTTTAAGACACTGTGGTGAAATTTTGGTGAATTTTGAACAATTCCTTCATACTTTTTCGCAATTGCAGTAATAAAGTGTGTTCAGTTTAAAATTTAAAGTGACAGTAACGGTTTTATTTTAAAACGTTTTTTGTACTTTGTTATCAAGTTTATGCCTGTTTAACATGTCTGAACTACCAGATAGACTGTGTTCTGAATGTGGGGAAGCCAAGGTTCCTTATCATTTAAATAAATGTGATTTATGTGACACTGAAAATGATGCCCAAGATGATTCCTCAAGTGAGGGGAGTAAGCATGGTACTGCATCATTCCCTCCTTCGTCTACACGAGTCTTGCCCACTCAGGAGGCCCCTAGTACATCTAGCGCGCCAATACTCCTTACTATGCAACAATTAACGGCTGTAATGGATAATTCTATCAAAAACATTTTAGCCAAAATGCCCACTTATCAGCGTAAGCGCGACTGCTCTGTTTTAGATACTGAAGAGCATGAGGACGCTGATGATAATGGTTCTGAAATGCCCCTACACCAGTCTGAGGGGGCCAGGGAGGTTTTGTCTGAGGGAGAAATTTCAGATTCAGGGAAAATTTCTCAACAAGCTGAACCCGATGTGATTACATTTAAATTTAAGTTGGAACATCTCCGCGCTCTGCTTAAGGAGGTATTATCCACTCTGGATGATTGTGAGAATTTGATCATCCCAGAGAAACTATGTAAAATGGACAAGTTCCTAGAGGTCCCGGGGCTCCCAGAAGCTTTTCCTATACCCAAGCGGGTGGCGGACATTGTAAATAAAGAATGGGAAAGGCCCGGTATACCTTTCGTCCCTCCCCCCATATTTAAAAAATTGTTTCCTATGGTCGACCCTAGAAAGGACTTATGGCAGACTGTCCCCAAGGTCGAGGGAGCGGTTTCTACTTTAAACAAACGCACCACTATACCCATAGAAGATAGTTGTGCTTTCAAAGATCCTATGGATAAAAAATTAGAAGGTTTGCTTAAAAAGATGTTTGTTCAGCAAGGTTACCTTCTACAACCAATTTCATGCATTGTCCCTGTCACTACAGCCGCGTGTTTCTGGTTCGATGAGCTAGTAAAGGCGATCGATAGTGATTCTCCTCCTTATGAGGAGATTATGGACAGAATCCGTGCTCTCAAATTGGCTAATTCTTTCACCCTAGACGCCACTTTGCAATTGGCTAGGTTAGCGGCGAAGAATTCTGGGTTTGCTATTGTGGCGCGTAGAGCGCTTTGGTTGAAATCTTGGTCAGCGGATGCGTCTTCCAAGAACAAACTCCTTAACATTCCTTTCAAGGGGAAAACGCTGTTTGGCCCTGACTTGAAAGAGATTATCTCTGATATCACTGGGGGTAAGGGCCACGCCCTTCCGCAGGATAGGTCTTTCAAGGCCAAAAATAAACCTAATTTTCGTCCCTTTCGTAGAAACGGACCAGCCCCAAGTGCTACGTCCTCTAAGCAAGAGGGTAATACTTCTCAAGCCAAGCCAGCCTGGAGACCAATGCAAGGCTGGAACAAGGGAAAGCAGGCCAAGAAACCTGCCACTGCTACCAAGACAGCATGAAATGTTGGCCCCCGATCCGGGACCGGATCTGGTGGGGGGCAGACTCTCTCTCTTCGCTCAGGCTTGGGCAAGAGATGTTCTGGATCCTTGGGCACTAGAAATAGTCTCCCAAGGTTATCTTCTGGAATTCAAGGGGCTTCCCCCAAGGGGGAGGTTCCACAGGTCTCAATTGTCTTCAGACCGCATAAAGAGACAGGCATTCTTACATTGTGTAGAAGACCTGTTAAAAATGGGAGTGATTCATCCTGTTCCATTAGGAGAACAAGGGATGGGGTTCTACTCCAATCTGTTCATAGTTCCCAAAAAAGAGGGAACGTTCAGACCAATCTTAGATCTCAAGATCTTAAACAAGTTTCTCAAGGTTCCATCGTTCAAAATGGAAACCATTCGAACAATTCTTCCTTCCATCCAGGAAGGTCAATTCATGACCACGGTGGATTTAAAGGATGCGTATCTACATATTCCTATCCACAAGGAACATCATCGGTTCCTAAGGTTCGCATTCCTGGACAAGCATTACCAGTTCGTGGCGCTTCCTTTCGGATTAGCCACTGCTCCAAGGATTTTCACAAAGGTACTAGGGTCCCTTCTAGCGGTGCTAAGACCAAGGGGCATTGCAGTAGTACCTTACTTGGACGACATTCTGATTCAAGCGTCGTCCCTTCCTCAAGCAAAGGCTCACACGGACATAGTCCTGGCCTTTCTCAGATCTCACGGATGGAAAGTGAACGTGGAAAAGAGTTCTCTATCTCCGTCGACAAGGGTTCCCTTCTTGGGAACAATAATAGACTCCTTAGAAATGAGGATTTTTCTGACAGAGGCCAGAAAAACAAAACTTCTAAACTCTTGTCAAACACTTCATTCCGTTCCTCTTCCTTCCATAGCGCAGTGCATGGAAGTAATAGGTTTGATGGTAGCGGCAATGGACATAGTTCCTTTTGCGCGCATTCATCTAAGACCATTACAACTGTGCATGCTCAGTCAGTGGAATGGGGACTATACAGACTTGTCTCCGAAGATACAAGTAAATCAGAGGACCAGAGACTCACTCCGTTGGTGGCTGTCCCTGGACAACCTGTCACAAGGGATGACCTTCCGCAGGCCAGAGTGGGTCATTGTCACGACCGACGCCAGTCTGATGGGCTGGGGCGCGGTCTGGGGATCCCTGAAAGCTCAGGGTCTTTGGTCTCGGGAAGAATCTCTTCTACCGATAAATATTCTGGAACTGAGAGCGATATTCAATGCTCTCAAGGCTTGGCCTCAGCTAGCAAAGGCCAAGTTCATACGGTTTCAATCAGACAACATGACGACTGTTGCGTACATCAACCATCAGGGGGGAACAAGGAGTTCCCTGGCGATGGAAGAAGTGACCAAAATCATTCAATGGGCGGAGACTCACTCCTGCCACCTGTCTGCAATCCACATCCCAGGAGTGGAAAATTGGGAAGCGGAGTGGGAACTCCATCCGGAAATCTTTACCCAAATTACTCAACTGTGGGGCATTCCAGACATGGATCTGATGGCCTCTCGGCAGAACTTCAAGGTTCCTTGCTACGGGTCCAGATCCAGGGATCCCAAGGCGACTCTAGTAGATGCACTAGTAGCACCTTGGACCTTCAAACTAGCTTATGTATTCCCGCCGTTTCCTCTCATCCCCAGGCTGGTAGCCAGGATCAATCAGGAGAGGGCGTCGGTGATCTTGATAGCTCCTGCGTGGCCACGCAGGACTTGGTATGCAGATCTGGTGAATATGTCATCGGCTCCACAATGGAAGCTACCTTTGAGACGAGACCTTCTTGTTCAAGGTCCGTTCGAACATCCGAATCTGGTCTCACTCCCGCTGACTGCTTGGAGATTGAACGCTTGATCTTATCAAAACGAGGGTTCTCAGATTCTGTTATTGATACTCTTGTTCAGGCCAGAAAGCCTGTGACTAGAAAAATTTACCACAAAATATGGAAAAGATATATCTGTTGGTGTGAATCTAAAGGATTCCCTTGGGACAAGGTAAAGATTCCTAAGATTCTATCCTTTCTTCAAGAAGGATTGGAGAAAGGATTATCTGCAAGTTCCTTGAAGGGACAGATTTCTGCCTTGTCTGTGTTACTTCACAAAAAACTGGCAGCTGTGCCAGATGTTCAAGCCTTTGTTCAGGCTCTGGTTAGAATCAAGCCTGTTTACAAACCTTTGACTCCTCCTTGGAGTCTCAACTTAGTTCTTTCAGTTCTTCAGGGGGTTCCGTTTGAACCCTTACATTCCGTTGATATTAAGTTATTATCTTGGAAAGTTTTGTTTTTGGTTGCAATTTCTTCTGCTAGCAGAGTTTCAGAATTATCTGCTTTGCAGTGTTCTCCTCCTTATCTGGTGTTCCATGCAGATAAGGTGGTTTTACGTACTAAACCTGGTTTTCTTCCAAAAGTTGTTTCTAACAAAAACATTAACCAGGAGATAGTCGTGCCTTCTTTGTGTCCGAAACCAGTTTCGAAGAAGGAACGTTTGTTGCACAATTTGGATGTTGTTCGCGCTCTAAAATTCTATTTAGATGCTACAAAGGATTTTAGACAAACATCTTCCTTGTTTGTTGTTTATTCTGGTAAAAGGAGAGGTCAAAAAGCAACTTCTACCTCTCTCTCTTTTTGGATTAAAAGCATCATCAGATTGGCTTACGAGACTGCCGGACGGCAGCCTCCTGAAAGAATCACAGCTCATTCCACTAGGGCTGTGGCTTCCACATGGGCCTTCAAGAACGAGGCTTCTGTTGATCAGATATGTAGGGCAGCGACTTGGTCTTCACTGCACACTTTTACCAAATTTTACAAGTTTGATACGTTTGCTTCTTCTGAGGCTATTTTTGGGAGAAAGGTTTTGCAAGCCGTGGTGCCTTCCATTTAGGTGACCTGATTTGCTCCCTCCCTTCATCCGTGTCCTAAAGCTTTGGTATTGGTTCCCACAAGTAAGGATGACGCCGTGGGCCGGACACACCTATGTTGGAGAAAACAGAATTTATGTTTACCTGATAAATTACTTTCTCCAACGGTGTGTCCGGTCCACGGCCCGCCCTGGTTTTTTAATCAGGTCTGATAATTTATTTTCTTTAACTACAGTCACCACGGTATCATATGGTTTCTCCTATGCAAATATTCCTCCTTAACGTCGGTCGAATGACTGGGGTAGGCGGAGCCTAGGAGGGATCATGTGACCAGCTTTGCTGGGCTCTTTGCCATTTCCTGTTGGGGAAGAGAATATCCCACAAGTAAGGATGACGCCGTGGACCGGACACACCGTTGGAGAAAGTAATTTATCAGGTAAACATAAATTCTGTTTTTTCACAAATTTTTGGTTTCTCACTGAAATTATTTACAAACTGCTTGTGCAATCATAACACAAATGGTTATAAAACCTCTGGGATCCTTTTTGTTCGGAAATGGCAGACATGCATGGCTTTACCAGTGCTTTTTGGTAATTGGAAGGTCGCTAATAGCAGCTGCGCACCACACTTCTGAAATTCCCAGCAGTGCAGGGGTTAATTAGTTAGCTGGTATGGGTAATAGTATTGTAATGTAGGGATTGCCCACCCAACTGACTCTTCCAACCTCTCTCCCCCACCCACACTCACATAATATTTTTTGTTTTGCTTTATTTATTAATTAATATTGTTTTCTGTAGTGTAGGGCCCCCCTGTATGTGATCACTATATTTCTGTAGCGTATGGTCTCCCTCTCCCCTCCCCTCCCCCCTATATCTATTTTCGTAGCGTAGTCCCCATCCCTCCATCTCTATTCAAAACTTGAATACTTGTCTTCCTGCAGCTTGATTAATTTGCAAGATTAAATGCACAGTTTTATCATGTTTTATTCTATCCCGCTAACATTTTCCATTGATTTCAAACAAATGGAATTTGCTGAGCATTTTTATGATTACAAATTATTAGTAAAATAAAAAATGCAATTGGAGAAATTAATATTATTTTTGCATAGCAATAATGTACAACTAAACACACATGTTAAACCTATGTGACTGTTTCCTTCTGTCCCAGCATTGGTGAGCCACAATGAGAGGGGTGTGGCTATGGGTGTGTTGTGGGCGGGGTTCAGAATCTGAGTTTATCATAGGCAGCACGCGATAGTCCTTGAAAAATGGGATGATTGCCCCACAATATCCGGGACGTTAGGGAAGCTATTTGAGTAAAATAATTACCTTTTCTAGTGACAAAGCATTTCTTTATTCTATAGTGTTCAAAGAAGGGCTTCTAAAATTGTAGATTTTCTAAAAAAAGAAAGCCCACAAGATTAAATAAATAAATATGTATTTGATAAAGTTTATTTTGGTTTTCACTCAAGGTACACACCTTTACAAGTATTCTTTATCTTATTTCCTTGGCTGGGGCCAGATAAGGACGGGCATAATGAAGCACTAACTGACCAACCAATCACTTTGCAGCATGTAGTATTGCATGGAACGTACACCATATAATTTTCAGGTTTAATTTAGAGGTGATTTGGAAAAATAAATAATAAAACTGTAAAGTTTCTTCACTATGCACAATGAAGCCTTTTATGTGGTATTCTCTTTTTAGTTTAATATCTATTTAAAGTGATTGTAACGTTTAATCAATTAAAGCCCAGTATCTAAAAATAATCTTAAAAACAGGGGCACTTTAATTAATTTAATTTTTTTTTTTAATACTTACCTTTTTGTTAAGGTAAACAGACTGCCGATCCTCCGCCCGCATCTCCGACTGTATTTTTCATATCAATGGCGAATCCGGCTTCCTCCATTCGTTGCGTGCGCCACAAGCTGGACGTCAATGGGGTACACAATGATTTGAGGGAGCCGGATTTGTCATCGATCTGCAAAATACAGAAGAAAAATCGGGCGGAGGATCGACGGTCCGTTTACCGTAACAAAAAGGTATTTTTTTTTTTTTAAAAAGCGTGTTTGTAAAGTTTAATAAATTAAAGTGTCCCTGTTTTTAAGAGTATTTTTAGATACTGGGCTTTAATTGATTCAACTTTACAATAATTTTAATATCTGTAACTTAGAGGAGAAAAGAAAGAGAAAATGTTATTGCATGATAACAACTAAATTGAAAACCTTTGTACAAGCCATTTATTGATTCCAGGTTTGTGCAATTAAATGCCGAACACAGAAATGTGCATTTTTATTTTTTTACTTTTTCGTGTTTTATTCTTTTTAACAGACATAATAAGGAACTAACTGTTATTTGTTTATAGGTAAATTAAGAATGTACCCTTATTGAAGAACATGTGATTCCTAGAAATGTATAGAGAGTGTCTTCCTAACATGAAATATCACTACTGATTAACTATGACATAACACAACATTTACAGTTTGTATTCTGATATTTTAGTATTACTAAGCTGGACTTCCAATGTGTCTTATCGTCCTTATTCCATGATCAATCAAAGGGGACAAAATTAAAAAAAAATGTTAGAAAAGGAGACAAAAAGAGGAAGACAGACAGGTGACACATATTTACATATGTCCTGTGTGCAGTAAAACCTATTTAAAAATGGAAATACACTCATGTCCATTTTAGTTTTGACTGTTACACAACTCATATATGAGCTTCCTAATGCTTTCTTTTAAGAGATTAGATACCAGGTTTAAGTTCCAGGCTTTCTCCAATCTGCAGAAATAAGTTTTACTTTTTTTTTTCTAGTGAGCTCAACGCAAAATCTAGGGAGATTCTTCTGCACATTTATGAAGCTGGAAAGTCAGCTGATAGTAGTAAGTATATATATATATATATATTAAAGTAACCTAAACCATTTTGTGTCTGTATATACTAGGCATTTGTTTGCTAAACAAATGCAGAATATGGCTGCAGGCAGCTGCTTTTGGCTATTTTCAGCACTAGATATATTAGTATGAAAGTACAACGCAGAACGATCTGGATTTGCACAAAATAACTGAATGTCACAGCATTTTTGCCCATGTCTAGTATATACATACAGATTTTTTTTAATTATACATATATACATACATACACTGTATGCACAAATATTTTTACACACACACACAAACACATTTATAAACATTGCACACAAACTATTTTTACACAAACATACACACACACACACACACACACATATATATATATATATATATATATATATATATATATATATATATATATATATATATAGTAGGAAATGACCCTGAATAGCATAATAACTGCAAGAACCATCTATAACATTAGCATACTTAACAGTGGGTAAATTGGAATAATGTCACATTTATTTAGCTGTTTTTAGTATTTATTACTCAAGATGCTGAGCCTTTGACATCACAGTTTTAACGCACTGTGGACTAATAGTTTATCCCATTCATTCATAAAAGAGAAACAAACGCTTTTATTCATTGTGAGTCCTATATTAGCAGACCTAGATCATTTTAAATCCCATAAAAAAATAGGAAGAAATGTTGCTCTGTGATGAACACCTTTATATCAAAAGGACACTAAAATTAGGAGTAGTTCTGTTTACATTCAGTGAGTGACATCATCAGTCTTGGCAGTGCTAAAGCGACATAAAAACCCAATTTCTTTCTTTAGACACGGTGAGTTCATGGAATCATCAATTACTGTTGGGAATATCACTTCTGGCCAGCAAGAGGAGGCAAAGAGCACCACAGCAAAGCTGTTAAGTATCACTTCCCTTCCCACAATTCCCAGTCATTCTCTTTGCCATCAGTGCAAGGAGGAGGTGAGGTTTGGTTTTCTTCCTAATGTTGTTTCGGACAGAAATATTAACCAGGAAATTGTTGTTCCTTCTCTTTGTCCTAATCCTCCTCCTTGACGTTGTGCGGGCTCTTAAATTTTGTTTACAGGTGACTAAGGACGCCAGTCTTCAGCATTGTTTGTGTGTTTTTCTGGGAAACGCAGGGGCCAGAAAGCTACTGCTACTTCTCTTTCTCTTTGGTTGAGAAGTATTATTCGTTTGCCTTATGAGACTGCTGGACAGCAGCCCCTTGAGAGAATCGCAGCTCACAGCTGTTTCTTCCTCTTGGGCCTTCAAGAATGAGGCCTCTGTAGAACAGATTTGCAAGGCTGCGACTTGGTCTTCCTTGCACACTTATTCATGTTTTTATAAATTTGACACTTTTGCCTCGGCTAAGGCTTCTTTTGGGACAAAGGTTCTTCAAGCGATGGTGCTTCTGTTTAGGTTACCTGTCTTGTCCCTCCCTAATCATCGGTGTCCTCTAGCTTGGGTATTGATTCCCAACAGTAATTGATAATTCCGTGGACTCACCGTGTCTTAAGAAAGAAAACAAAATTTATGCTTACCTGATAAATTTCTTTCTTTCGAGTCCACGGCCCACCCTTATTTTCAAACAGTTATTTTTAACTTTAACCTCAGGCACCTCTACACCTTGTGTTATTTATTTTCTCTCCTTTTCCTTCGGTCGAATGACTGGGGATTGTGGGAAGGGAAGTGATACTTAACAGCTTTGCTGTGGTGCACTTTGCCTCCTCCTGCTGGCCAGGAGTAATATTCTCAAAAGTAATTGATGATTCCGTGGACTCACCGTGTCTCGAAAGAAATACATTTATCAGGTAAGCATCATTTTTTTTTTTCTTTTTCTTTTTTTTTTGAAAATATTTTTTATTGAGGATTAAGCATTACAACAGGTGTCACAGCGCAGGTGACTGATCAGTACACATATATGTAAACATTATGTTGTTATAATAATACAGTACATATAGCTCTTGGTGGGAATGCAGAGCTTATAAATCAAGTATGTCAAGTGTGAAATAAAATGCTTGCCACATAGACCTCATTTTTGATTAATATGAATAAAAATATCAACTATGAAAACCTCATTTTTAAATAATAAGAACAGATTTTAAACTCAGGGACCAAGTAATACTTCGGTCCTATATATTAACTCAACTTTCTAGGGACTTCTTAAAGTCAGCTTAGGTATATCTGTCCATACACTTCCCCTAGTAATCTCAGTGCGCATCTCCAGGCGGGGGAGGCCCTTTATGGGAAAAAGGGAGGGAAAGGGGGAGAGAGAGGGAGAGAGAGGGAGGGGGGGCGATCAGTTTTTGGTAGGGAGTTTCAGGAAGCAGGTGCTATCGGCTAAATATCACATTTTTAACTGGGTATGAACGTTTAATTATGATAATGGGAGTGGTCAGAAACTTTACTATGACTACGTATTTAGCTGTGGTCTCCCTGATAGTTAAACCAGGTCTCCCAAACCTGCCAATATAGCTCTTCCTTATCCATGTTAGAATAGAAACTTTGTTCCATTTTGGCGTACATCTGCATTATGGATGTAATAGCTGTAATATCTGGGGGTTGGGCTTGCTTCCAGGCCCTTGCTATCGCCAGTTTCGTGGCCGCTAGGACAAAGATGACCAATTTAGAAACATGGGTTGGGACATTCCTCGGGAAGATGTGTAGGAGAGCAATTGCAGGAGTGAGTGGAATAGAGAGCCCAAGGTAAGCACAAAGGGTTTTTACTTGATTCCAGAGAGGTGCCAGTTTTGGGCAATCCCACCAAACATGTATATCTGAGCCTCTTTGCATACAATCTCTCCAGCATAAAGGAGACGTTGTAAGGAACATCTGCGACAGCCTCGTGGGAGTATAGTACCATTTTAGGAATAATTTCATATAGGCCTCCAAGGTATTTGCACAGTGTACTGTCTTTTTAGTTAGCGTCATAGCCATACATAGTTTGTTTTTCTTTTTATTATTCACATAGAACATGCAATTTTAAATAACTTTTCAATTTATTTATATTATCTATTGTGTTTCATTCTCTTTATAACCTTTGTTGAAAAGTATACCTAGGTAGGCTCAGAAGCTGCTGATTGGTGGCTTTTTGCTATTCAATATATTATATTGATTCCTTGAACAGCAAAGTCTTTAAATAGCGCTTGAAAATTTGAAAACTAGTGGAGAGTCTTGTGGAGCAAGGCAGAGAGTTCCACGAAATAGGGGCCAATATGGAGAAGTCCTGTAGACAGGAATGTGAGGAGGTAACAAGAGAGGAGGAGAGCAGGAGGTCATGAGCAGAGTGAAGTGGAGGCAGTCTGAGATATAGGGGGCAGCAGTGTTAATGAGGGCCTTGAATGTCAGAGTCAGGATTTTGTTTTTTATTCTGGAGTTTGGAGAAAGCCGCTAAATGAATTGGCAGAGAGGTGCAGCAGATGAGGAGCAATGTTTAAGGAAGGCAGAGGCATTCATTATGGATTGTAAAGGATATAGATGGCAGCTTGAAAGTCATGGGAGGATGGAGCTGCAATAGCCAAGACAGGAAAGGATAAGAGAGAGTGGATTTAAATCTTAGTTGTGTCTTGTGTGAAGAGTTGGAGAATTTTGGAGATGCTTTTAATGTGGAAATGGCAGGAATTGGAAAAAGACTGGATGTGGACAGTGAAAGAAAGATCTGAGTCAAGTGTGGCCTTAAGACATTGGTCATGCAGTGCTGGAATAATGATGTTATCAGCAGTTATACAAAGTTTGGGAATAGAGATTTTGGAAGAAGGGGGGAAAGTAAGGAGCTCCGTTTTGGAGAGATTTAGCTTAAAGTGAAAGTCAACCCTAGCGTTTGTGAAACGCTAGGATTGACCATTGAAACAAATAAAGGGGACTTTCATTCATGAAGTATAATATACTTCATGCAGAAAGCTCCTTTATTTGTTTCAAGCGAGCGCCGTTCTGAGCTGCTCAGGCAGCCCACGGCAGAAATTTATTTTGCAAATAGGTGACATTTTCATCTTTTAGCAAATAGCATGCAGGAAATCCGTCTCCAAAGGACGCCAAGCCGGATTTACTGCATGGCTATTGGCTAAGAGGTGAAAATGTCACCTCTAAAGCAAAACCGAGATCTGCCGTGGGCTGCCTTAGCAGCTCAGAGCGGCGATCGCTTGAAACAAATAAAGGAGCTTTCTACATAAAGTATCTTATACTTCATAAATGAAAGTCCCCTTTATTTGTTTCAATGGTCAATCCTAGCATTTAAAAAATGCTAAGGTTGACTTTCACTTTAAGTTAGTGAGAGGACATCCAGGATGAAATATTAGAAAGACAGTGACACAAGCTATCAAGGAAGGGTATAAGTCTGGTGCTAAGAGGTAGATTTGGGTATCGTCAGCATACAATTGATATTGAAAATCATGGGAGTTTAATTAGGAACCTAAGGATGATGTATGAATTGAGTAGAGAAGGGGACCAAGTACCTCAACAGAAAGTGGTAAAGGGGCTGAGGGTGCACTGGAGAAGGCTACAATAAAGGTACAGTTAGGTAGGAGGAGAACCACAAGAGGGCTGTGTTTCAGGTTCCGTAGGATTGGAGGGTTTGGGCTGCAGACAGATCAAGGAGGATTAACAGAGAGAAGTGGGCTTTTGATTTAGCTGCAATTAGGTCATTTGTAACCTTAATGATTGCTGTCTCTGTGGAGTGAAAAAATGGGAAGGTGAGAGATTTGGGAAAATAAAGGGTTAATCAGCACTCTTTCCTAGCAACTTAGTATACTATGCTGCTAACTGCAGCTATAGGTCTGTAATAATTATTAAGTATGCTGGGTGACTCCAGCTATATGTGGATAAGTGAATATGCTGTGTGTATATACAGCAATTATGTAAAAAATAACCTTTATTAGTAAACATTAAAAAGGTATGGGTGAAGTATGTCCACCAACAATTACCCCCTATATACCACAAAACTTGAAAACCCTCAAACAAATAAAACTAGATTGCTGGAAGCTGCTCCCCAGTGTTCCTGGCCGATAGCTGGAATCGTCGGCTTCAGGTACCAGGAGCAGCTAAGAACAGCACTCTAGATTAAAAAAGATTGGGTTCAATTATAAACAAAATTGATACTCCAAAAAAGAAGGGTGTTTGCACACAAATGCGTTTTGGCTCTTGCGTCTGAGCCTTTCTCAATGTGAAAATTTGGAAATAGATTGACAAGACGAGTGCCTCTACACGCTACGTTATAAACCACTCTAGTTATGATATTCCACCAATCATTGGTGGTTCTCAGTGCACGCCCTCCAACTTTCCAATCCTGGATTTTGTTTATCAATGACGTATATGAACTCACGATGTGTGGTAGTTCTATTGTGTGGCGATTTCATTTAGCCAATCAATACCTTGTTGCATTTGACACAGCATGTACATGTTATCTGTCATGTTGATTGCAATATTATTTCCTAACATCCCTTCTAGAAGTGTACTGTCAGACAACAAACTTGTTTCTCACCCAATAAGAAAATGTGCACCCAGAGTTAGTGAAGTGTATCCACGCATGCGCGAAAGGCGTCAGGCAATCCTGACTGTGTACCTCAGTAAAGTGTTACTATTTTGGACTGCCAATAAACAGTGTTATCCAGCATTAATCTACTCTGAGTCAGCTCACTTTTTTCCTCATCACTTAGTGAAACAATATATGTGACACAATATGAAGCAATTAGTATTAAATATATACATTTAGTCTCTATATGTAGTCATAGATCGATAAGTGGAAATATGTTATATTAATAAAAGGTCATAAAATGGAAACATTAAGTCTGACCCCACAACACATTCCACGTACATCTACAATTGTTTTGCTGTTTTTATTCATTATGGTGGTTTATGACATAGTAGCATATTAATAGCGATATATCCATCATAATACACATTTAATATAGCAAAGGTCATTAGCCCGTGAGGCATGAATAATTAAAAAAACCCTAAAGTGTGCACATAATTCTCACTCACGCACCCGCTTATATATTTTTTATCCCTTCGTTATGCTACAATCAGGCACACGCCATTTCCACGTAAAGGAAATAATATTGCAATCAACATGACAGATGACATGTACATGCTGTGTCAAATGCAACAAGGTATTGATTGGCTAAATGAAATCGCCACACAATAGAACTACCACACATCGTGAATTCATATACGTCATTGATCAACAAAATCCAGGATTGGAAAGTTGGAGGGCGTGCACTGAGAACCACCAATGATTGATGGAACATCATAACTACAGGGTTTAAAAAGGAGCGGGTAGAGGCACTCGTCAATCTATTTCCAAATTTTCACATTGAGAAAGGCTCAGACGCAAGAGCCGAAACGTATTTGTGTGCAAACACCCTTCTTTTTCGGAGTATCAATTTTGTTTATAATTGAACCCAATCTTTTTTTAATCTAGAGTGCTGTTCTTAGCTGCTCCTGGCACCTGAAGCCGACGATTCCAGCTATCGGCCAGGAACACAGGGGAGCAGCTTCCAGCAATCTAGTTTTATTTGTTTGAGGGTTTTCAAGTTTGGTGGTATATAGGGGGTAATTGTTGGTGGACATACTTCACCCATACCTTTTTAATGTTTACTAATAAAGGTTATTTTTTACGTAATTGCTGTATATACAGCCAGCATATTCACTTATCCACATATAGCTGGAGTCACCCAGCATACTTAATAATTATTACAGACCTATAGCTGCAGTTAGCAGCATAATATACTAAGTTGCTAGGAAAGAGTGCTGATTAACCCTTTCTTTTCCCAAATCTCTCACCTTCCCATTTTTTCGCTCCTCAGAGACAGCAATCATTAAGGTTACAAATGACCTAATTGCAGCTAAATCAAAAGCCCACTTTTCATCGTATACTTTAAGGGATAGCACAGAGGGTAGACTTACCTTTTATTTCCTAAAATAACGATTATATCTCAATGCCAATATAACTATTGTTGTTGCTTGTCTCTGTGGAGTGTTGGGGGCAAAATTCAGATTACAATGGATCAAGGAGGGAGTTTAATGTGAGGAAATGTGATAAACGTATATAAACAAGATGTTTAGAGGCGAGAGGGAGTAAGGAAATAGGGTGGTAGTTGGTTGTGGATGTTGGATTGAGAGGTTTTTTGAGTATAGTTGTGACTAGTGCATGCATAAGGCATGTTTAAGGCTTCATCTAGTATAATAAGGTTGATAAAGCCAGAGCTTTATACATGAAGTGCTGGCTTCTCATGGGAAATGTAAGCCACTACATGAGTGCTTGCAACCTTATCTGTTTATAGAACACTAAAATACATTTTATAATGATGAAATCTACTTTTTTTTTTTTGTACTTTTTGTACATGAGAATAACTGTGTTCTTTTTCATGACAGATCCTCCCTGGGCTTGGGCAGCTGTGCCCTTGGACCTATTTAGAAAGCAGCCTTCAGGGCGACTGAATTTCCCGCTCCGCTGTGGGTCTGGCAGCGCAACGTCTGGAACAATCACTGCACAGGTGCAGACAACATCTGCTTATTAACGTCATATTAGCAATATCAGAGCACCCAGCAATGTGCTAGGGGCATAACTGTGCCTACAATACTCTTATTATATAGAAATATACAATATAAGGTCTCTTTGATAGAGAGATTATTTTTTTCTTTTAATGTATTTAAGCAAATGTATTTAAATCCCTATTTGGCGTCTAGTGTGTTTAAAGGGATAAGTACACATTCCATAGACAGACTTTGTCAGTTGATAATCTATAAAAGGCAAGAAGTGTTTTTATGATACCCAGTAATGATTTATGCCACAGGTAACTGTTGTGTATAGAAATGGTATTTACTTACTGCCTCTAAGCAATGAAAATATGGCAGGAGAGTGTGAGAACACGCTGTGTAATCTGACAACATACGCTAAAGTTCTACAAGTGATAATACATACAAGGCAAGGTGAATGCACTTTACATACTCTTATGCAGATGTTAGCTATTAAATTCCTCATGAAAATAAAAAAAATATGCTATTAAATCCTGTGCAGTTAACAAGTTACATGCATTCTAATGACTACTGAAGGATCGTTAAAGACAGTTTTGATATAGTCAATTTGCAAAAGATCTGCATGTAATAAAAATGTATTAAAAGCACTTCAAACTTTTTATAAATTGAGGATAGATGCACCTACTGAGAATGCTTATTATATCTGCTGTGGCTAGATGTGAGGTCTTGCACTGATTTAGCAAGGTGAGGAGAAAACTGCAGCATATTTAAAGGGCAATTGAACATTATAGGACTGTATAATCAACAAAAGTTGAAAATTAAGTCATAAGTATGTGATACAAACCATCGCTGCCTCTTTGGCCAAGCACAGTGATTAAAATGTGGGTGCATAGCAGGACTGTTTTACCAATAGAGCTTTCCCCTCATTTCTTTTTCTCCACAGTTTTTGAGCTCAAATCAATCCATATTGCTTTTTTTCAGTTTTTCTTTCAATAAAGGTTAAAGGGCCAGTCTACGCCAGAATTGTTATTGTTTAAAAAGATAGTCCCTTTATTACCCATTCCCCAGTTTTGCATAACCAACACTGTTATATTAATACACTTTTTACCTCTGTGATTAGCTTGTATCTAAGCTTCTGCAGACTGCCCCCTTATTTCAGTTCGTTTGACAGACTTGCATTTTAGCCAATGGGTGCTGACTCATAAATAACTCCACGGGAGTGAGCACAATGTTCTCTATATGACCCACATGAACTAGCACTGTCTTGCTGTGAAAAACAATCATAAGATAAGAGGCAACCTTCAAGGGCTTAGAAATGAGCATATGCGCATACCTAAGTTTAGCTTTCAACAAAGAATACCAAGAGAACAAAGCAAATTTTATGATAAAAGTAAATTGGAAAGTTGTTAAAAATTGTATGCCCTATCTGAACCATGAAAGTTTAATTTTGACTAGACTGTCCCATTAATAAGTAAAGAAACCCAATTCCTTGTTTTTTTTTTTAATTTTGCTTCTTAAACTTAAAGCAAGATTTCTATTATGCTTCATTATATATTATTTTTGCGCCTTGTTCCCCCCCCCCCCCCTAACATTGCTTCTACAACGGGTATAGAACGGATTTCTAAAGCTGTTCTCCACAGTAGTTATGGAGAACTTTAATGCACGCATTTGCAGGAAAACTTTCAGTCTGGTATAAGAGAAAATAAAAAAAAAAAAAAAAAATGCATTTGTAACTTGTCTAATTAATGAGGTGTACTATAGGAAATATGACTAAAACAATCTAATTTAACCATTTTGTTAGCACACCTGTGCGCCGAGAACAGGAACAGAGTAGGAGAATTTTACAGTCAAACTTGCCCAATTTTAGGAGCATTTTGAATGATAAAAAGGAGCATTTATTCGTGTGCTCATTTTTAGGCGCAGATATAGGAGAATAGCAATGATAAATCTTATTTTTATTTTACAGGCAAGTTTGTATTTATTTTAACTAGGTAGAATAGTTCCTAAATAGTTATTAACTATTTAATAGCTACCTAGTTAAAATAAAGACAAATTTACCTGTAAATAAATCCTAACCTAAGTTACAATTACACCTAACACTACACTATAATTAAATTAATTACCTAAACTAAATACAATTAAATACAATTTAAAAAAATTATCTAAAGTACAGAAAAAAAACAAACGCTAAATTACAGAAAATAATAAAATAATTACAAGTTTTTTAAACTAATTACACCTAATCTAATCCCCCTAATAAAATAAAAAAGCCCCCCAAAATAATAAAAAGCCCTACCCTATACTAAATTACAAATAGCCCTTAAAAGGGCCTTGTGCGGGGCATTGCCCCAAAGTAATCAGCTCTTTTACCTGTAAAAAAAAGTACAATACCCCCCCCCAACATTAAAACCCACCACCCACACACCCAACCCTACTCTAAAACCCACCCAATCCCCCCCTTAATAAAACCTAACACTAACCCCTTGAAGATCACCCTACCTTGAGAAGTCTTCACCCAGCCGGGCCGAAGTCCTCAACGAAGCCCGGCGAAGTGGTCCTCCAGACGGGCAGAAGTCTTCATCGAAGCTGGCCAGAAGAGGTCCTCCAGGCGGCATCTTCTATCTTCATCCATCCGGCGCGGAGCGGCTCCATCTTCAAGACATCCGACTCGGAGCATCCTCTTCCAACGAAGTCCAACTGAAGAATGAAGGTTCCTTTAAATGATGTCATCCAAGATGGCGTCCCTTGAATTCCGATTGGCTGATAGAAAAGGTAGAAAAAATCCTATATTCAAAAAGGTATAGAGTTAGATCCTACGACACACCCGAAACAGCCAATGAATACATTTTCACCCTCTATTAGTTATCCCCAGGTTTCCCATTAGGTACATTGTCTATAATCCTACATAGGGCTAGCAAAATCAGGTTTTTGTGGCCGGTTGTGTACAAGTTAAATTCCACCTGTATTACAAGTTGAAAGTAAATGCAAACGTGTGAACTCAATCGCAATTTAGGCTAGAATGATTACCGCCACTTCAGATCTCTGGTCAACTGTTAAACAAGTCACAAAATACATCAACAATACATTTAAAAGTACAGTTACACTCATAATAACACTATCTAAAAAATATTTTTAAATAAAATTCAATAAATAGTAATAAGGGCTCAAAGATATGAGCTGTCAGGTGTTCAAAAAAAAAAAACGGTCAACAGTGCTTTTACATAGATATCCATAGGAACACATGTATAAATATAAATATATATATATATATATATATATATATATATATACACACACATATAAATACAGATATACATAAGTATAGGAAATATATATATATTTCTCCAACATAGGTGTGTCCGGTCCACGGCGTCATCCTTACTTGTGGGATATTCTCTTCCCCAACAGGAAATGGCAAAGAGCCCAGCAAAGCTGGTCACATGATCCCTCCTAGGCTCCGCCTTCCCCAGTCATTCTCTTTGCCGTTGTACAGGCAACATCTCCACGGAGATGGCTTAGAGTTTTTTGGTGTTTAAATGTAGTTTTTATTCTTCAATCAAGAGTTTGTTATTTTAAAATAGTGCTGGTATGTACTATTTACTCTGAAACAGAAAAGAGATGAAGATTTCTGTTTGTAAGAGGAAAATGATTTTAGCAACCGTTACTAAAATCGATGGCTGTTTCCACACAGGACTGTTGAGAGGAATTAACTTCAGTTGGGGGAAACAGTGAGCAGACTTTTGCTGCTTGAGGTATGACACATTTCTAACAAGACTTGGTAATGCTGGAAGCTGTCATTTTCCCTATGGGATCCGGTAAGCCATTTTTATTAAATAAGAATAAAGGGCTTCACAAGGGCTTTAAAGACTGGTAGACATTTTTCTGGGCTAAAACGATTGATATATAAGCATTTTTAATAGTTTATAGCTTTGAGGAGTTATTTTATTCTTGGGAATTATGTTAAATAACCGGCAGGCACTGTATTGGACACCTTTTTCACTGGGGGCCTTCTCTAATCATAGGCAGAGCCTCATTTTCGCGCCTCTATTGCGCAGTTGTTTTTGGGAAGCAAGACATGCAGATGCATGTGTGAGGAGCTCAGATACATAGAAAAAGCTTACTGAAGGCGTCATTTGGTATCGTATTCCCCTTTGGGCTTGGTTGGGTCTCAGCAAAGCAGATACCAGGGACTGTATAGGGGTTAAATATAAAAACGGCTCCGGTTCCGTTATTTTAAGAGTTAAAGCTTTCAAATTTGGTGTGCAATACTTTTAAGGCTTTAAGACACTGTGGTGAAATTTTGGTGAATTTTGAACAATTCCTTCATACTTTTTCACATTTTCAGTAATAAAGTGTGTTCAGTTTAAAATTTAAAGTGACAGTAACGGTTTTATTTTAAAACGTTTTTTGTACTTTGTTATCAAGTTTATGCCTGTTTAACATGTCTGAACTATCAGATAGACTATGTTCTGTATGTGGGGAAGCCAAGGTTCCTTCTCATTTAAATAGATGTGATTTATGTGACACAAAATTTAGAGAAAATGATGCCCAAGATGATTCTTCAAGTGAGGGGAGTAAGCATGGTACTGCATCATCCCCTCCTTCGTCTACGCCAGTCTTGCCCACACAGGAGGCCCCTAGTACATCTAGTGCGCCAATACTCCTTACTATGCAACAATTAACGGCTGTAATGGATAATTCTATCAAAAACATTTTAGCCAAAATGCCCACTTATCAGCGAAAGCGCGACTGCTCTGTTTTAGAAAATACTGAAGAGCATGAGGACGCTGATGATATTGGTTCTGAAGTGCCCCTACACCAGTCTGAGGGGGCCAGGGAGGTTTTGTCTGAGGGAGAAATTTCAGATTCAGGGAAAATTTCTCAACAAGCTGAACCTGATGTGATTACATTCAAATTTAAATTGGAACATCTCCGCGCTCTGCTTAAGGAGGTGTTATCTACTCTGGATGATTGTGAGAATTTGGTCATTCCAGAGAAATTATGTAAGATGGACAAGTTCCTAGAGGTCCCGGGGCCCCCCGAAGCTTTTCCTATACCCAAGCGGGTGGCGGACATTGTAAACAAAGAATGGGAAAGGCCCGGCATACCTTTTGTCCCTCCCCCTATATTTAAGAAATTGTTTCCTATGGTCGACCCTAGAAAGGACTTATGGCAGACAGTCCCCAAGGTCGAGGGGGCGGTTTCTACTCTAAACAAACGCACTACTATCCCTATAGAAGATAGTTGTGCTTTCAAAGATCCTATGGATAAAAAATTAGAGGGTTTGCTTAAAAAGATGTTTGTTCAGCAAGGTTACCTTCTACAACCAATTTCATGCATTGTTCCTGTCACTACAGCAGCGTGTTTCTGGTTCGATGAACTAGAAAAGTCGCTCAATAAAGATTCTTCTTATGAGGAGATTATGGACAGAATTCATGCTCTCAAATTGGCTAACTCTTTTACTTTAGACGCCACTTTGCAATTGGCTAGATTAGCGGCGAAGAATTCTGGGTTTGCTATTGTGGCGCGCAGAGCGCTTTGGCTAAAATCTTGGTCAGCGGATGCGTCTTCAAAGAACAAATTGCTTAACATACCTTTCAAGGGGAAAACGCTGTTTGGCCCTGACTTGAAAGAGATTATTTCTGATATCACTGGGGGTAAGGGCCACGCCCTTCCTCAGGATAGGTCTTTCAAGGCTAAAAATAAACCAAATTTTCGTCCCTTTCGCAGAAACGGACCAGCCCCAAGTGCTACATCCTCTAAGCAAGAGGGTAATACTTCTCAAACCAAGCCAGCCTGGAGGCCAATGCAAGGCTGGAACAAAGGTAAGCAGGCCAAGAAACCTGCCACTGCTACCAAGACAGCATGAGATGTTGGCCCCCGATCCGGGACCGGATCTGGTGGGGGGCAGACTTTCTCTCTTCGCTCAGGCTTGGGCAAGAGATGTTCTGGATCCTTGGGCGCTAGAAATAGTCTCCCAAGGTTATCTTCTGGAATTCAAGGAGCTTCCCCCAAGGGGGAGGTTCCACAGGTCTCAATTGTCTTCAGACCACATAAAAAGACAGGCATTCTTACATTGTGTAGAAGACCTGTTAAAAATGGGAGTGATTCATCCCGTTCCATTAGGAGAACAAGGGATGGGATTCTACTCCAATCTGTTCATAGTTCCCAAAAAAGAGGGAACATTCAGACCAATCTTAGATCTCAAGATCCTAAACAAGTTTCTCAAGGTTCCATCGTTCAAAATGGAAACCATTCGGACAATTCTTCCTTCCATCCAGGAAGGTCAATTCATGACCACGGTGGATTTAAAGGATGCGTATCTACATATTCCTATCCACAAGGAACATCATCGGTTCCTAAGGTTCGCCTTTCTGGACAAGCATTACCAGTTTGTGGCACTTCCATTCGGATTAGCCACTGCTCCAAGAATTTTCACAAAGGTACTAGGGTCCCTTCTAGCGGTGCTACGACCAAGGGGCATTGCAGTAGTACCTTACTTGGACGACATACTGATTCAGGCGTCGTCCCTACCACAAGCAAAGGCTCATACGGACATTGTCCTGGCCTTTCTCAGATCTCACGGGTGGAAAGTGAACGTAGAAAAAAGTTCTCTATCTCCGTCAACAAGAGTTCCCTTCTTGGGAACAATAATAGACTCCTTAGAAATGAGGATTTTTCTGACAGAGGCCAGAAAATCAAAACTTCTAAGCTCTTGTCAAGTACTTCATTCTGTTCCTCTTCCTTCCATAGCGCAGTGCATGGAAGTAATAGGTTTGATGGTCGCGGCAATGGACATAGTTCCTTTTGCGCGAATTCATCTGAGACCATTACAACTGTGCATGCTCAGTCAGTGGAATGGGGATTATACAGACTTGTCTCCGACGATACAAGTAGATCAGAGGACCAGAGATTCACTCCGTTGGTGGCTGACCCGGGACAACCTGTCACAGGGGATGAGCTTCCGCAGTCCAGAGTGGGTCATTGTCACGACCGACGCCAGTCTGGTGGGCTGGGGCGCGGTCTGGGAACTCCTGAAAGCTCAGGGTCTTTGGTCTCGGGAAGAATCTCTTCTCCCGATAAATATTCTGGAACTGAGAGCGATATTCAATGCTCTCAAGGCTTGGCCTCAGCTAGCAGAGGCCAAATTCATACGGTTTCAATCAGACAACATGACGACTGTTGCGTATATCAACCATCAGGGGGGAACAAGGAGTTCCCTGGCGATGGAAGAAGTGACCAAAATCATTCAATGGGCGGAGACTCACTCCTGCCACTTGTCTGCAATCCACATCCCAGGAGTGGAAAATTGGGAAGCGGATTTTCTGAGTCGTCAGACATTTCATCCGGTGGAGTGGGAACTCCATCCGGAAATCTTTGCCCAAATTACTCAATTGTGGGGCATTCCAGACATGGATCTGATGGCCTCTCGTCAGAACTTCAAGGTTCCTTGCTACGGGTCCAGATCCAGGGATCCCAAGGCGACTCTAGTAGATGCACTAGTAGCACCTTGGACCTTCAACCTAGCTTATGTATTCCCACCGTTTCCTCTCATCCCCAGGCTGGTAGCCAGGATCAATCAGGAGAGGGCATCGGTGATCTTGATAGCTCCTGCGTGGCCACGCAGGACTTGGTATGCAGACCTGGTGAATATGTCATCGGCTCCACCATGGAAGCTACCTTTGAGACAGGACCTTCTTGTTCAAGGTCCGTTCGAACATCCGAATCTGGCCTCACTCCAACTGACTGCTTGGAGATTGAACGCTTGATTTTATCAAAGCGAGGGTTCTCAGATTCTGTCATTGATACTCTTGTTCAGGCCAGAAAGCCTGTAACTAGAAAAATCTACCATAAAATATGGAAAAAATATATCTGTTGGTGTGAATCTAAAGGATTCCCATGGAACAAGATAAAAATTCCTAAGATTCTATCCTTTCTTCAAGAAGGTTTGGAGAAAGGATTATCTGCAAGTTCTTTGAAGGGACAGATTTCTGCTTTATCTGTTTTACTTCACAAAAAGCTGGCGGCTGTGCCAGATGTTCAAGCTTTTGTTCAGGCTCTGGTTAGAATCAAGCCTGTTTACAAACCTTTGACTCCTCCTTGGAGTCTCAATTTAGTTCTTTCAGTTCTTCAGGGGGTTCCGTTTGAACCCTTACATTCCGTAGATATTAAGTTATTATCTTGGAAAGTTTTGTTTTTGGTTGCAATTTCTTCTGCTAGAAGAGTTTCAGAGTTATCTGCTCTGCAGTGTTCTCCTCCTTATCTGGTGTTCCATGCAGATAAGGTGGTTTTGCGTACTAAACCTGGTTTTCTTCCGAAAGTTGTTTCTAACAAAAACATTAACCAGGAGATAGTCGTGCCTTCTTTGTGTCCGAATCCAGTTTCAAAGAAGGAGCGTTTGTTGCACAATTTGGATGTAGTTCGTGCTCTAAAATTCTATTTAGATGCTACAAAGGATTTCAGACAAACATCTTCCTTGTTTGTTGTTTATTCTGGTAAAAGGAGAGGTCAAAAAGCAACTTCTACCTCTCTCTCTTTTTGGCTTAAAAGCATCATCAGATTGGCTTATGAGACTGCCGGACGGCAGCCTCCTGAAAGAATCACAGCTCATTCCACTAGGGCCGTGGCTTCCACATGGGCCTTCAAGAACGAGGCTTCTGTTGATCAGATATGTAAGGCAGCGACTTGGTCTTCACTGCACACTTTTACCAAATTTTACAAATTTGATACTTTTGCTTCTTCTGAGGCTATTTTTGGGAGAAAGGTTTTGCAAGCCGTGGTGCCTTCCATCTAGGTGACCTGATTTGCTCCCTCCCATCATCCGTGTCCTAAAGCTTTGGTATTGGTTCCCACAAGTAAGGATGACGCCGTGGACCGGACACACCTATGTTGGAGAAAACAGAATTTATGTTTACCTGATAAATTACTTTCTCCAACGGTGTGTCCGGTCCACGGCCCGCCCTGGTTTTTTAATCAGGTCTGATAATTTATTTTCTTTAACTACAGTCACCACGGTATCATATGATTTCTCCTATGCAAATATTCCTCCTTTACGTCGGTCGAATGACTGGGGAAGGCAGAGCCTAGGAGGGATCATGTGACCAGCTTTGCTGGGCTCTTTGCCATTTCCTGTTGGGGAAGAGAATATCCCACAAGTAAGGATGACGCCGTGGACCGGACACACCGTTGGAGAAAGTAATTTATCAGGTAAACATAAATTCTGTTTTTTATATATATATATACATATTTATTTTAAAGGGACATCGAAGTCATTTTTATTTAGGTATCATAAATAAATGGATACTATGAAAAGTATTTACGACTGGCATTTTGTTAGAATATTGTTTTGAAGGCCCTGAACACACCCTTTCATATGCCTCTTAAGATATTATCTTACATCCTTTGTTGTAACCAATAAGGGCAATTATAAACAAGTGCCTGCACATATCAGCCAATTACTGTGCAGCATGTAGGAGTGTCAGAGTTGCTTTCCACAGAATACACTCCAGCCTCTCTTGGGAGGGGTAGAAACATTAGAGTTTTCATAATTAAATTACTTTGAAATCAAGCAAAATAATTAATGAATTTTGCATCACAAATTTTTAATATACATTAGCAAACATTTTATGAGAAATAACATTTTGAGTTTAGTCTCCTTTTAATGTCCCTTTAAAGGGCCACCAAAGTCAAAATTAAATGTTCATGATTCAGACAGAGCTTGCAAGTTTAAGCCTTTCTAATTTGCTTCCATTATCAAATTGGGCACTGTCTTTTTATATGCACAATTTGTAAAGCACTGGCTTCTAATGAGCATGTGCAGAAGTACACAGCATATACTACGTATATGAGTCTGTGATTGGCTGATGGCTGTCATATGATAAAAGGGGCTGGCAAATTGAAGAACATTTTGAAAAATGTCAGAAAAAAATCTGCTTATTTAAAATTCAGAGATATATTGCATTGTCTTTTTATTATGCACTTTATTATGCAATTATACTGTATTTAATGGCCGTTAAGATGTAATCATTTAACTAAAATGTGTAAAAATAACAACTTTCCTGTTCCAGTAAAAATAATGTGTCATCATATTTGTTTTGTGTAAACAGCAAGCATACTTTTTTAGTTTTGTCGACATCATTTTCAGTCTTCGAGTCGATCATTTATTTAGTTTTCTGTTACTTATTTGTATTGCTTTAAAAAATAATGTCATGTAATACCTATTATCTTTATTTTAAGTTTTTATATATAGAACCAAGTGACGTGAAGTCCTGGCCAATTCCGGCCCCAGTACCTGCAAAGAAGGTTGAGAAGGACCGTACTGTTATGCCTTGTGGGACCGTGGTTACCACAGTAACGTCAGTGAGTTCGAAGCCTCGTGTGGATGGGAAGAACTTGGGTTTGAGTAATGGTGAGAAACAAACTGTTTATTTAGAAGCACTGGCCTTCCTGTTTTGGTTCTATATATAAAAAATCTACAGAGTTTGTCTTTCCCTTACTGTAATATGAAAATATATATGTTTTACTTTATTAAAGGCACTTAATGTATCATCAAGTGCCTTTAATATCTTCTTTTGCAGCCTTTCTTGTTTTTAATAGGGACAACGGTGATACAAAGATAGTTGTCATCTTTGGTGACAAAAATACTCTGTGCTATAACTATTTTTTACTGATTGAGCTTAACAGTACATCCTTTTTTAAATAGGATTTACTAATTTATACTGCGTTATGGCCAGCACTGCCTATTGATGTCACCATGATCACATGAGCAAACCAATCACAGCGCTCAGACCCTTCATACTACAGTGTGACATTGTGTGTGCGTTTAAGTCTTATCAATGCTCTGTTTAGCTCAGAATTCGAGCATTGTTCCTTGTATAATGTGTCATTGTTTGTACAGTCCTTGTACCGCTCTCTACAAATGTTTGTTTTTAATGCAGTAAAATAGCTGTAGATGTGGAGATACTCTGCCATACTATCTATACACAGTAGGGAGCAAATGTCTGAGTCTGCTTTCATATCTAAAAAACAAAGTTGTTTGACAAAATATACAGTATTTATTTTATAAATGTAAAAAAATATGTGTCTGTATTTGGTATCACTACCATGTGCCTCATTGACAGCTTTACCTCTGCCTGACATTAATTCAGCTAATTTGTGCAGAATTTTACATTACCTATTATTGCAGCACTTTCCCGAGAGTGTTTAGCGACATTGGGCTAGATTACGGAGCACTAACGAATCAGCCATTACAAGTGGCTGGTTATTGCTACCGTGAGCTGGTAGAAATACATATTAGCACATATTAACACGTACATATATATGTATTTATATTTGCTGTCATCGTTGCGCGACTTACCCCCTTCTCTGGCGATGAAGTTCGGATGCCTTCTCTGACTGCATCAGAACAAGGCTCCCATAGGAGCCTATGGAAGCGTGCTCTTGTAAAAGCGATGCTTCCCAACGATGTGAATGCATGGACGCGTTTGCATTGCTGAAAACTTCTTCACAGATGGGGTTAATGGGATATGAAACAGTGCTTCTTTAGTGAAAATGTCTAATTAAAGTAAACATAAAAAGAAAACAGATTCTGTAAAAAAAAACAAAAAAAACCCAGCAAATAACTTACTTTTCTTTCCTATGGCATGGAGAGTCCACAACGTCATTCCAATTACTAGTGTGATATTCAACTCCTGGCCAGCAGGAGGAGGCAAAGAGCACCCCAGCAAAGCTCTTAAAGGGCCATGAAACCCACATTTTTTCTTTCATGATTTAGAAAGAGAATGTAATTTTAAACATCTTTCTAATTTACTTATATTATCTAATTTGTTTTATTCTCTTGATATTCTTTGCTGAAAAGCATATCTAGATATGCTTAGTAGCTGCTGATTGGTTGCTGCACATAGAAGCCTCGTATGATTGGCTCACCATGTGCATTGCTTTTTCTTCAACTAAGGATATCTAAACAATGAAGCAAAATAAACAATAGAAGTAAATTGTAATGTTGTTTAAATTTCTATTCTCTATCTGAATCATGAAAGAAAGATTTTGGGTTTAGTGGCCCTTTAAGTGTAACTTCCCTTACCAATAATCCCCAGTCATTATTTTTGCCTCTTTCAATGGAAGATGTGCAAAGATGGTGTCTGAAGATATTTAATCCTTTTATGGGTACTTTTCCCTGTTTTTCATATACAATTTTGGAAGATCATTGACCATACTATGATTAACATAGTAGGGAGAAATATAATATACTTTTATCATAATTACTAAATATTTTCCACTATATTCAGCCCAAGTAGCAATTACAACACAATTTAGGTTATAACCATATATGGATACGCCAAAAGTTGACTTTATTTAATAATCACATGTGACAAGAAGAACCAAAAAACCCCACTGTTGTGGTAAATATCAGTAGACAGTGATAACTGTTCTCGGTCTTCCTTACTACATAAGTGACTCAGCAACCTCTGTGGTATCATCTATTGGTTAAGGATTTGAGTGCTGCAATATTGCAGCACTTTCAGTTTGCACCAAGTACTAGTACACTTTAGATTTTTTGCCTCCAAGTATTATTTAAACTTTAGGTCTATTACTTTAATCTAGTGAGGGCCAACATATATAAGGCCACTATAGGTCACCCCATTCTCTTACTGACCTAAGTAACAACTTTATCCATTTCCTGGTGTGACTATATCGAGGAAACGACTCTACGATTCAGCCCAATCGTCTCCAGTTGTTTTTATTGCACCCATTTTTTTAAATAAATCTAATAAAGTTTAATTTTTTAAAATGTATTTTGTCGACGTATACCCTCCTATAAACATATACACGTTTTTTTGTTGGATTTGAGTGCTTAAAGTGTATTCTTTTTTGCCTCTACTTCTTATCTGCTTTTGTGTGCCAATACACAGCACCTTTGGGCTATCTGGAAACTTTATATAAGGCCAACTCGATATTATTCTAGGCCCATCCCTCATATAACCATTTATTAGTAGTGCCTTTACTCCTCCCTTTTTGTAAAAAACGCTTTTAGCTCCATATCTTTTTTCTCTGCGTGAGGGTCAGAAGCGCTTTCTCAATTTCTTATGCCAGGTCTCTTAGTGTGGAGACTTTATTTTAGGGAATTTATTTTTCTATCTGTGAGTGATTTATAATGCTTTGTTTAAAGGGACACTGAACCCAAATGTTTTCTTTCATGATTCAGATAGAGCATGCAATTTTAAGCAACTTTCTAATTGACTTCTATTATCAATTTTAATTCGTTCTCTTGCTATCTTTATTTGAAAAAGAAGGCATCTCAGTTAAGGAGCCAGCAAATGTTTGCTTCAGTACCATGGACAGCACTTGTTTATTGCTGCTGACCAATCAGCAAGGACAACCCAGGTTGTTCACCAAAAATGGGCCGGCATCTAAACTTACATTCTTGCTTTTCAAATAAAGATACCAAGAGAATGAAGAAAATTTGATAATAGGAGTAAATTAGAAAGTTGCTTAAAAATGCATGCTCTATGTGAATCACGAAAGAAATTTTTTGAGTACAGTGTCCCTTTAAGTAGGTCACTTTATCTTAGTGGTCTTTTAAGCTGTTTTGTTCGCATAGACTTAACAGTCTTTTATGCGTATACACGTTATTTAAGTCTCTTTTAGAAAATGGGACCATTTTGTCAGTATTTTTATTTTCGCTGCATTTGTATTTTTTGTTACTAAATTATACAATGCGTTTTTTATCATGACATTTCAAGGCAGTTACTGCCATCTTGTGGCAGTTTTTATGTATATGATCAGTCACATTTTAATTTATATTTATTTTTTGTGTATTCATATGCATAGGAGTCTCTCTTTATATTCGGAGACTATCACGCTGTTGGTAGCAGGAAAGATTCTGCCTACCTAGGGCCCTAAAATTATAATTTATTTTATATTGAGTTTTCCCTGTCTGATACAGAGATTCCATGTATTAATCTCTCTCATATGAAGTTTTTTTTCATATGTCTGTATCATATGTATTCCTTTTTTTTATGTATGGGGACTTTTTGTATGTTTTACTTTTTATTTTTCTATGTTTTTAGTATAGCCATTTAATATGATATTTTTCCTCCTATTGAGGCGCCTATTTTATATAGATGACATGTATGGTTTTCATGTATCTTTCTCAGTTTTTTCTTTGTTTTTTTCAATAAAATTCTCTACTCTCAGAGTATCAAGCTGAGATAGAATCAGCAGCAGAGGTTTCAGGATTGTCTCTAGACATTGCTGTGTCCTTGGAACTAGGGCAAGCAATCCAAGAAGCCTTCCGCTGAGTCTAATTCAGTACGAAGAATTCGCCCCTGATCCAGTTTCTCGAATCAGGTAGGGGCTGGACTTTCCTTTTTCCAACAGGCTTGGATTCGAGTTGTCCAAGACCCATGGGTAGTGGAAGTAGTCTCCCAGGGTTTCAGTATAGGATCCAAATCTTGCCCTCCCAGAGGCAGATTTTTCCTGTAAAGATTATCTGCTATCCAGGTGAAGAGAGAGGCCTTCTTAAACTTTGTAAAGGTCCTATCTTCTCTGGGGGGTGATTGTTCCAGTACCCGAGATGGAACAGAGTCAAAGTTGTTACTCAAACCTTTTTGTGAGCTGTGGACATAGTATCCCAGGGTTACAAAATAGGATTAAAATTTTACCCTCCAAGGGGCAGATTTCTCCTGTCAAGACTATCCACAAACCAGGTAAAGAGTGAGGCATTCTTAAACTGCGTAAAGGACCTTTCCTCCCTGGGAGTAATTGTTCCAGTTCTTCTAGGGGGAACAGGGTCAAGGATTCTATTCAAATCTCTTTGTGGTTCCCAAAAAGGAGGGAGCTTTCCGTCCCATCCTAGACTTCCTATTCGTTCCATTCTTCCATAGGTTCAGGAGGGTCAGTTCATGAAAACCATAGACCTGACGGACATGTACCTTCATGTTCCCATTCACAGGGATCATCATCCGTTTCTGAGATTTGCTTTTCTGGACAAGCATTTCCAGTTTGTTGCACTTCCGTTTGGTCTAGCCACGGCTCCCATAATATTCACAAAGGTTCTGGGGGCTCTATTGGCTTTGGTCATATCCCAGGGAATTGCAGTGGCACCTTATCTAGACAACATCTTGGTTCAGGCATCACTTTTTATCTAGAAAAATTTCATACAGAGATCTTTTTTACGTTCCCACGGGTGGAAAGTGATTCTGGTAAAGAGTTCTCTAGTTCCTGCCATTAGAGTGTGTTTACTAGGAACAATTTATAGATTCCCGGTCCATGAAGATTTTCCTGTCGAACGTCGGAAAATCCAAACGTCATGCTTCTTGCCTTTCTCTCCAGTCTGCTATTCGTCCATCAGTGACTCAATGCATGGAGGTGATGGGTCTGATGGTTGCTTCCATGGACAACATTCCTTTTCCTCGTTTCCATCTGCACCCTCTGCAACTTTGCATGCTCAGTCAATGGAACGGAGACCATTCAGATCGCAGAGGATAAATCTGGATCCCTTAACAAGAGACTCTCCCTAGTGGTGGATTTCACAGGAACATCTGTCTCGGGACACTTGCTTACTAAAACCTTCTTACGTGATTGTGACTACGGACACCAGCCTGTTAGGCTGGGGAGCAGTTTGGGGCTCTCTAAAAGTTCAGGGCCTGTGAACTCGGGAGGAGTCTTCTCTTCCCATAAACATCTTGGACTTGAGAACAATCTTTGATGCTTGGCCTCAATTGTCTTTAGTCCAGTTTATCAGATTCCAGTGGGACAACATCATCTCAGTGGCTTACACCAACCACCAGGGAGGACCTCGGAGTTCCTTAGCCATGAAGGAGGTAACTCGCATTCTGCAGTGGTTGGAAGCTCACAACTGTCTTCTATCTGCCATCCACATTCCAGGAGTGGACAACTGGGAGGCGGATTGTTTTTTAAGCAGACAGACTTTTCATCCCGGGGAGTGAGCTCTCCATCCTGAAGTATTCTCAATGATAACCCTTAGATGGGGGGTTCCAGAGTTGGATCTGATGGCGTTTTGTCAAAATGCCAAGCTTCCAAGGTATGTTTCAAGGTCTAGAGATCCTCAGACCGCTCTGATTGACGCTGTAGCGGTTCCTTGGAGCTCTCTCTGGCATACTTGTTTTCTCCGTTTGCTCTCCTTCCACGAGTCATTGCTCGTATCAAACAGGAGAGAGCATCTGTAATTCTAATAGCTCCTGCATGGCCTTGCAGGATCTGGTTCGCGGATCTGGTGAAGATGTAATCTCTTCCACCTTGGAGGTTACTTCTGAGTAAGGACCTTCTAATTCAGGGTCCATTCCTCCATCCAAATCTAGATTCTCTGAAGCTGACTGTTTGGAGATTGAATGTCTAGTCCTGTCTAGACGTGGTTTTTCTGAGGCAGTCATTGATACTACGCTTCAGGCTCGTTAACCTGTTACTCGCAGGATTTACCATAAGGTATGGCGTAAATACCTTTTTTGGTGCAAATCAGGGTTTCTCCTGGAGCCGGGTGAGGATTCCCCGAATTTTATCTTTTCTTCGGGATGGCCTGGAGAAAGGTTTGTCAGTCAGTACTCTGAAGGGTCAGATTTCTGCACTGTCTATTCTTTTGCACAAACGTCTGGCAGATTTACCAGATGTTCAAGCTATTGTTCAGGCCCTGGTCAGAATCAGGCCTGTGTTTAAACCTGTTGCTTTTTCTTGGAGCCTTAACCTAGTTCTTAAAGTTTTGCAGCAGGCTCCGTTTGAGCCGATGCATGTTGTTGATATAAAGTTGTTATCTTTGAAGATTTTGTTTCTTCTTGCTATTTCTTCCACTTGCAGAGTTTCTGAACCTTCAGCTCTGCAGTGGGATTCCCTGTACCTTATTTTTCATGCAGATAAGACAGTCCTTTGTAATAAATTAGGGTTTCTCCCTAAGGTGGTGTCGGATTGAAACAATAATCAGAAAATCGTTGTTCCTTCTTTTTGTCCTAATCCTTCTTCTCTTTTGCATAACTTGGATGTTGTGCATGCTCTTTTTACTTACAAGCTACTAAAGATGTTCAGCAATCTTCTGCCCTGTTTGTTGTTTTCTCTGGAAAGTGTAAGGATCAGAAGGCCACTTCTACTACTCTTTCCCTCTGGTTAAGATGCATGAATTGTTTTGCTTATGAGACTGCTGGACAGCAGCCTCCTCAGAGATTTACGGCTCATTCCACTAGGGCTGTCTCCTCATCTTGGGCGTTCAACAATAAAGTTTCTGTGGAACAGATTTGCAAGGCGGCAACATGGTCCTCTTTGCATACTTTTTCCAAATTCTACAATTTTGATACTTTTGCCTCAGCTGAGGCCTCTTTTGGGAGAAAGGTTCTTTAAGCGGTGGTGCCTTCTGTTTAGGTCGTCTTGACTTGTTCTCCCTCCCTGTTCATTCTGTGTCCTCTAGCTTGGGTATTGGTTCCCACTAGTAATTGGAATGACATTGTGGACTCTCCATACCATAGGAAAGAAAACAAAATGTGTGCTTACCCGATAAATTTCTTTCTTCCCAGGCATGGAGTCCACAACCCCGCCCTCTTTTTAAATTCTAATTCAGCAGGTTTTTTTTGAGTAAACCTCAGGCACCTCTATACCCTTTTGTTTCTTCTTTTTCCATTTTCCTTCGGCTAAATTACTGGGGATTATGGGTAAGAGAGCTTGCTCTTTGCCTCCTCCTGCTGGCCAGGAGTTGAATTGTAATGACTTTGTGGACTCTCCATGCCCTGAAAGAAAGAAATTTATCAGGTAAGCATAAATTTTGTTGATTTATTGTAAAATGAGCAATTTGTAGCCACTGCCATCAGGGACATAAGAGAGCTGACATCTTTGAACTTAAGTTGTAAAACAGACTGTCTCTCTAGTATTATCTGATTAGTGCACCAGCTTATGTTACTCTAGAAGTTTTATGACAGGCTATAAATGCCTTCCTGTAGAGACCCCAGCTGCCTTGAGGACTGTGACAGGAAGTAACAGACACTGCACAAATGAAGTTAAAAAAATAAATAAAAGGTAAGGACCTTTTTAAATAGATGAGTAATACATATTTCAATGTTTTCTATTACGTTTAAGCCACTGCTTAGTGCTTTTTTATTACGGCAATGTAACAACCCTTGTGAAGGGAAACTTATGCAAATTGGCACTTCCTTGCGCTTCCTTCATATACTTCTTGTACAGGTTTATGTGCGTTTGAGATCATTGTCCTGTTGGAAAATGATGTTGAGTTGATGTTGTGCAAGTCACCAACTCCAAAAAAGACAAAGTATCGACACACCTGAATAATCCCTGACCCATATTTAATTGTAGGTGTTATGCCCTGTGGTATTAGACTCTAATGCTGCTGTCTCCTCAAGTGATCTGTGTGGCTGCAACAAAACATTTTGATTAGTCAGTATTTAGTATGCTTTTCCATTATTTCACTCTAAAATATTGTTTGACTCATGCTAAATGTTTAGAATTATTTTTTTTTTTCCAAAGAAGAAGGGGTTTAGAGACCACTACTCTCTCATGAAGACCACTTGTCTTTTGACTCTGCTTTTGCTTAGTGAGGTAGTATCTTCTGGTTTATTTGGTCTCAAATTGTGGATGCAGATACTGATCTATTATGTAATGATAGTAGCTTGATATACTGGTCAAATGGTAGAGTCACTTTCGGTCTGCCTGGTCTTGCTTTGTATGAAAATTAATTGGTTTTAGAATACAACTTTAGAGTACATTGTACTGATTCCTTAGAAATAGTTCTTAGCTACAATTTGCCACTGGGAAACTGTTTTAGTACTTAGAACAACTTGTCATCAAATTGCTTCTCTTAGCTTTTTTGACATGAATAGAAAAGTTATTTAAACTAATGTTCTTCAAAGGCCCTAACAAGAGCACTTGCAGGGATAGAAACACTAACAAGACCATACTGATTGAATTAATATCAAGTGTTAATGTTTAAGAAGACTATATGTAACAAATGGCAAACATTAAAGTCCCATATCATAGACTGTAAGAAGGAAACAACATATTCTTATGACCCTGATCCAGCTAGAGCTGAGTAATCATGACAAAAACACAAAGAATATTATATGATTTGCAGTCACTCCATTTGCTACCAAAACATCCATTTAATTGACACACATTAAAATCACAACTTTATCATACACATTGACCCCTCTGTGTCCTCTTTAAAACACAATTACAACCCACGTGTGCTAGGGTTTCACCATCTGAATAAAATATATTGTGTCACAAATGTATTAAAAATGTATAGACAGATGGTTTGTGAAGAGGACATTGATATAAATGGAGATACATTAATCTGTGTTATTGCTAAATAATGTATTCTTAAATAAGAAGTATTAATTGATTACATTATTTTACTATTTCTCCAACATAGGTGTGTCCGGTCCACGGCGTCATCCTTACTTGTGGGATATTCTCTTCCCCAACAGGAAATGGCAAAGAGCCCAGCAAAGCTGGTCACATGATCCCTCCTAGGCTCCGCCTACCCCAGTCATTCTCTTTGCCGTTGCACAGGCAACATCTCCACGGAGATGGCTAAGAGTTTTTTGGTGTTTAAATGTAGTTTTCTTTCATGTAATTAGCAAGAGTCCATGAGCTAGTGACGTATGGGATATACATTCCTACCAGGAGGGGCAAAGTTTCCCAAACCTCAAAATGCCTATAAATACACCCCTCACCACACCCACAATTCAGTTTTACAAACTTTGCCTCCGATGGAGGTGGTGAAGTAAGTTTGTGCTAGATTCTACGTTGATATGCGCTCCGCAGCAAGTTGGAGCCCGGTTTTCCTCTCAGCGTGCAGTGAATGTCAGAGGGATGTGAGGAGTATTGCCTATTTGAATGCAGTGATCTCCTTCTAAGGGGTCTATTTCATAGGTTCTCTGTTATCGGTCGTAGAGATTCATCTTACCTCCCTTTTCAGATCGACGATATACTCTTATATATACCATTACCTCTGCTGATTCTCGTTTCAGTACTGGTTTGGCTATCTACTATATGTAGATGAGTGTCCTGGGGTAAGTAAGTCTTATTTTCTGTGACACTCCTAGCTATGGTTGGGCACTTTGTTTATAAAGTTCTAAATATATGTATTCAAACATTTATTTGCCTTGACTCAGAATGTTCAACTTTCCTTATTTTCAGACAGTCAGTTTCATATTTGGGATAATGCATTTTAACATTTTTCTTACCTTAAAATTTGACTTTTTCCCTGTGGGCTGTTAGGCTCGCGGGGGCTGAAAATGCTTCATTTTATTGCGTCATTCTTGGCGCGGACTTTTTTGGCGCAAAAATTCTATTTCCGTTTCCGGCGTCATACGTGTCGCCGGAAGTTGCGTCATTTTTTGACGTTATTTTGCGCCAAAAATGTCGGCGTTCCGGATGTGGCGTCATTTTTGGCGCCAAAAAGCATTTAGGCACCAAATAATGTGGGCGTCTTATTTGGCGCGAAAAAATATGGGCGTCACTTTTGTCTCCACATTATTTAAGTCTCATTTTTTATTGCTTCTGGTTGCTAGAAGCTTGTTCTTTGGCATTTTTTCCCATTCCTGAAACTGTCATTTAAGGAATTTGATCAATTTTGCTTTATATATATGTTGTTTTTTCTCTTACATATTGCAAGATGTCTCACGTTGCATCTGAGTCAGAAGATACTACAGGAAAATCGCTGTCAAGTGCTGAATCTACCAAAGCTAAGTGTATCTGCTGTAAACTTTTGGTAGCTATTTCTCCAGCTGTTGTTTGTATTGATTGTCATGACAAACTTGTTAAAGCAGATAATATTTCCTTTAGTAAAGTACCATTGCCTGTTGCAGTTCCTTCAACATCTAAGGTGCAGAATGTTCCTGATAATATAAGAGATTTTTTTTCTGAATCCATAAAGAAGGCTATGTCTGTTATTTCTCCTTCTAGTAAACGTAAAAAATCTTTTAAAACTTCTCTCCCTACAGATGAATTTTTAACTGAACATCATCATTCTGATTCTGATGATTCCTCTGGTTCAGAGGATTCTGTCTCAGAGGTTGATGCTGATAAATCTTCATATTTATTTAAAATGGAATTTATTCGTTCTTTACTTAAAGAAGTCCTAATTGCTTTAGAAATAGAGGATTCTGGTCCTCTTGATACTAAATCTAAACGTTTAAATAAGGTTTTTAAATCTCCTGTAGTTATTCCAGAAGTTTTTCCTGTCCCTGATGCTATTTCTGCAGTAATTTCCAAAGAATGGGATAATTTGGGTAATTCATTTACTCCTTCTAAACGTTTTAAGCAATTATATCCTGTGCCGTCTGACAGACTAGAATTTTGGGACAAGATCCCTAAAGTTGATGGGGCTATTTCTACCCTTGCTAAACGTACTGCTATTCCTACGTCAGATGGTACTTCGTTTAAGGATCCTCTAGATAGGAAAATTGAGTCCTTTCTAAGAAAAGCTTATCTGTGTTCAGGTAATCTTCTTAGACCTGCTATATCTTTGGCCGATGTTGCTGCAGCTTCAACTTTTTGGTTGGAAACTTTAGCGCAACAAGTAACACATCGTGATTCTCATGATATTATTATTCTTCTTCAACATGCTAATAATTTTATCTGTGATGCCATTTTTGATATTATCAGAGTTGATGTCAGGTTTATGTCTCTAGCTATTTTAGCTAGAAGAGCTTTATGGCTTAAAACTTGGAATGCTGATATGGCTTCTAAATCAACTTTACTTTCCATTTCTTTCCAGGGTAACAAATTATTTGGTTCTCAGTTGGATTCCATTATTTCAACTGTTACTGGTGGGAAAGGAACTTTTTTACCACAGGATAAAAAATCTAAAGGTAAAAACAGGGCTAATAATCGTTTTCGTTCCTTTCGTTTCAACAAAGAACAAAAGCCTGATCCTTCATCCTCAGGAGCAGTTTCAGTTTGGAGACCATCTCCAGTTTGGAATAAATCCAAGCCAGCTAGAAAGGCAAAGCCTGCTTCTAAGTCCACATGAAGGTGCGGCCCTCATTCCAGCTCAGCTGGTAGGGGGCAGGTTACGTTTTTTCAAGGAAATTTGGATCAATTCTGTTCACAATCTTTGGATTCAGAGCATTGTTTCAGAAGGGTACAGAATTGGTTTCAAGTTGAGACCTCCTGCAAAGAGATTTTTTCTTTCCCGTGTCCCAGTAAATCCAGTAAAAGCTCAAGCATTTCTGAAATGTGTTTCAGATCTAGAGTTGACTGGAGTAATTATGCCAGTTCCAGTTCCGGAACAGGGGATGGGGTTTTATTCAAATCTCTTCATTGTACCAAAGAAGGAGAATTCTTTCAGACCAGTTCTGGATCTAAAAATATTGAATCGTTATGTAAGGATACCAACGTTCAAGATGGTAACTGTAAGGACTATCTTACCTTTTGTTCAGCAAGGGAATTATATGTCCACAATAGATTTACAGGATGCATATCTGCATATTCCGATTCATCCAGATCATTATCAGTTTCTGAGATTCTCGTTTCTGGACAAGCATTACCAGTTTGTGGCTCTGCCGTTTGGCCTAGCTACAGCTCCAAGAATTTTTACAAAGGTTCTCGGTGCCCTGCTGTCTGTAATCAGAGAACAGGGTATTGTGGTATTTCCTTATTTGGACGATATCTTGGTACTTGCTCAGTCTTTACATTTAGCAGAATCTCATACTAATCGACTTGTGTTGTTTCTTCAAGATCATGGTTGGAGGATCAATTTACCAAAAAGTTCTTTGATTCCTCAGACAAGGGTAACCTTTCTGGGTTTCCAGATGGATTCAGTGTCCATGACTCTGTCTTTAACAGACAAGAGACGTCTAAAGTTGATTACAGCTTGTCGAAATCTTCAGTCACAATCATTCCCTTCGGTAGCCTTATGCATGGAAATTCTAGGTCTTATGACTGCTGCATCGGACGCGATCCCCTTTGCTCGTTTTCACATGCGACCTCTTCAGCTCTGTATGCTGAAGCAATGGTGCAAGGATTACACGAAGATATCTCAATTAATATCTTTAAAACCGATTGTTCGACACTCTCTAACATGGTGGACAGATCACCATCGTTTAATTCAGGGGGCTTCTTTTGTGCTTCCGACCTGGACTGTAATTTCAACAGATGCAAGTCTCACAGGTTGGGGAGCTGTGTGGGGATCTCTGACGGCACAAGGAGTTTGGGAATCTCAGGAGGTGAGATTACCGATCAATATTTTGGAACTCCGTGCAATTTTCAGAGCTCTTCAGTTTTGGCCTCTTCTGAAGAGAGAATCGTTCATTTGTTTTCAGACAGACAATGTCACAACTGTGGCATACATCAATCATCAAGGAGGGACTCACAGTCCTCTGGCTATGAAAGAAGTATCTCGAATTTTGGTTTGGGCGGAATCCAGCTCCTGTCTAATCTCTGCGGTTCATATCCCAGGTGTAGACAATTGGGAAGCGGATTATCTCAGTCGCCAAACGTTGCATCCGGGCGAATGGTCTCTTCACCCAGAGGTATTTCTTCAGATTGTTCAAATGTGGGAACTTCCAGAAATAGATCTGATGGCGTCCCATCTAAACAAGAAACTTCCCAGGTATCTGTCCAGATCCCGGGATCCTCAGGCGGAGGCAGTGGATGCATTATCACTTCCTTGGAAGTATCATCCTGCCTATATCTTTCCGCCTCTAGTTCTTCTTCCAAGAGTAATCTCCAAGATTCTGAAGGAATGCTCGTTTGTTCTGCTGGTAGCTCCGGCATGGCCTCACAGGTTTTGGTATGCGGATCTTGTCCGGATGGCCTCTTGCCAACCGTGGAATCTTCCGTTAAGACCAGACCTTCTGTCACAAGGTCCTTTTTTCCATCAGGATCTGAAATCCTTAAATTTAAAGGTATGGAGATTGAACGCTTGATTCTTGGTCAAAGAGGTTTCTCTGACTCTGTGATTAATACTATGTTACAGGCTCGTAAATCTGTATCTCGAGAGATATATTATAGAGTCTGGAAGACTTATATTTCTTGGTGTCTTTCTCATCATTTTTCCTGGCATTCTTTTAGAATACCGAGAATTTTACAGTTCCTTCAGGATGGTTTAGATAAAGGTTTGTCCGCAAGTTCTTTGAAAGGACAAATTTCTGCTCTTTCTGTTCTTTTTCACAGAAAGATTGCTATTCTTCCTGATATTCATTGTTTTGTACAAGCTTTGGTTCGTATAAAACCTGTCATTAAGTCAATTTCTCCTCCTTGGAGTTTGAATTTGGTTCTGGGAGCTCTTCAAGCTCCTCCGTTTGAACCTATGCATTCATTGGACATTAAATTACTTTCTTGGAAAGTTTTGTTCCTTTTGGCCATCTCTTCTGCCAGAAGAGTTTCTGAATTATCTGCTCTTTCTTGTGAGTCTCCTTTTCTGATTTTTCATCAGGATAAGGCGGTGTTGCGAACTTCTTTTGAATTTTTACCTAAAGTTGTGAATTCCAACAACATTAGTAGAGAAATTGTGGTTCCTTCATTATGTCCTAATCCTAAGAATTCTAAGGAGAAATCGTTGCATTCTTTGGATGTTGTTAGAGCTTTGAAATATTATGTTGAAGCTACGAAATCTTTTCGTAAGACTTCTAGTCTATTTGTTATCTTTTCCGGTTCTAGAAAAGGCCAGAAAGCTTCTGCCATTTCTTTGGCATCTTGGTTGAAATCTTTAATTCATCTTGCCTATGTTGAGTCGGGTAAAACTCCGCCTCAGAGAATTACAGCTCATTCTACTAGGTCAGTTTCTACTTCCTGGGCGTTTAGGAATGAAGCTTCGGTTGACCAGATCTGCAAAGCAGCGACTTGGTCCTCTTTGCATACTTTTACTAAATTCTACCATTTTGATGTATTTTCTTCTTCTGAAGCAGTTTTTGGTAGAAAAGTACTTCAGGCAGCGGTTTCAGTTTGAATCTTCTGCTTATGTTTTTCGTTAAACTTTATTTTGGGTGTGGATTATTTTCAGCAGGAATTGGCTGTCTTTATTTTATCCCTCCCTCTCTAGTGACTCTTGTGTGGAAAGATCCACTTCTTGGGTAGTCATTATCCCATACGTCACTAGCTCATGGACTCTTGCTAATTACATGAAAGAAAACATAATTTATGTAAGAACTTACCTGATAAATTCATTTCTTTCATATTAGCAAGAGTCCATGAGGCCCGCCCTTTTTTTGTGGTGGTTATGATTTTGTATAAAGCACAATTATTCCAATTCCTTATTTTATATGCTTTCGCACTTTTTTATCACCCCACTTCTTGGCTATTCGTTAAACTGAATTGTGGGTGTGGTGAGGGGTGTATTTATAGGCATTTTGAGGTTTGGGAAACTTTGCCCCTCCTGGTAGGAATGTATATCCCATACGTCACTAGCTCATGGACTCTTGCTAATATGAAAGAAATGAATTTATCAGGTAAGTTCTTACATAAATTATGTTTTTATTCTTCAATCAAGAGTTTGTTATTTTAAAATAGTGCTGGTATGTACTATTTACTCTGAAACAGAAAAGAGATGAAGATTTCTGTTTGTAAGAGGAAAATGATTTTAGCAACCGTTACTAAAATCGATGGCTGTTTCCACACAGGACTGTTGAGATGAATTAACTTCAGTTGGGGGAAACAGTGGGCAGACTTTTGCTGCTTGAGGTATGACACATTTCTAACAAGACTTGGTAATGCTGGAAGCTGTCATTTTCCCTATGGGAACCGGTAAGCCATTTTCTTAGTTTAGTATAAGAATAAAGGGCTTCACAAGGGCTTTAAAGACTGGTAGACATTTTTCTGGGCTAAAACGATTACTTTATAAGTATATTTAGTGGATTATAACTATAAATAGTTCTTTTAATCTTGGAGATGTATTAAAAAAACGGCAGGCACTGTATTGGACACCTTTTTCACTGGGGGCCTTTTCTAGTCATAGGCAGAGCCTCATTTTCGCGCCACTAATGCGCAGTTGTTTTTGGAAAGCAAGGCATGCAGATGCATGTGTGAGGAGCTAAGAACCACTTAAAAAGCTTATTGAAGGCGTCATTTGGTATCGTATTCCCCTCTGGGCTTGGTTGGGTCTCAGCAAAGCAGATACCAGGGACTGTATAGGGGTTAAATGTAAAAACGGCTCCGGTTCCGTTATTTTAAGAGTTAAAGCTTTCAAATTTGGTGTGCAATACTTTTAAAGCTTTAAGACACTGTGGTGAAATTTTGGTGAATTTTGAACAATTCCTTCATACTTTTTCACATATTCAGTAATAAAGTGTGTTCAGTTTAAAATTTAAAGTGACAGTAACGGTTTTATTTTAAAACGTTTTTTGTGCTTTGTTATCAAGTTTATGCCTGTTAACATGTCTGAACCATCAGATAGACGATGTTCTGTATGTTTGGAAGCCAAGGTTCCTCCCCATTTAAATATATGTGATGAATGTGACATAGTGTCCAAACAAAGTAGGGACAATGATGCCACTGATAATGATGTTGCCCAAAATGATTCCTCAAGCGAGGGGAGTAAGCATGGTACTGCATCATCCCCTTTTGTGTCTACACCAGTCTTGCCCACACAAGAGGCCCCTAGTACATCTAGTGCGCCAATCCTTCTTACTATGCAACAATTAACGGCTGTCATGGATAATTCTATTAAAAACATTTTGTCCAAAATGCCCACTTATCAGAGAAAGCGCGATTGCTCTGTTTTAGATACTGAAGAGCATGAGGATGCTGATGATAATGGTTCTGACATACCCTCACACCAATCTGAAGGGGCCAGGAGGGAGATTTTGTCTGAGGGAGAAATTTCAGATTCAGGAAAAATTTCTCAACAAGCTGAACCTGATGTTATTACTTTTAAATTTAAATTAGAACATCTCCGCGCTCTGCTTAAGGAGGTGTTATCTACTCTGGATGATTGTGACAATTTGGTCATTCCAGAGAAATTATGTAAGATGGACAAGTTCCTAGAGGTCCCGGTGCCCCCCGATGCTTTTCCTATACCCAAGCGGGTGGCGGACATTGTAAATAAGGAATGGGAAAGGCCCGGCATACCTTTTGTTCCTCCCCCTATATTTAAAAAATTATTTACTATGGTCGACCCCAGAAAGGACTTATGGCAGACAGTCCCCAAGGTCGAGGGGGCGGTTTCTACTCTAAACAAACGCACTACTATCCCTATAGAAGATAGTTGTGCTTTCAAAGATCCTATGGATAAAAAATTAGAGGGTTTGCTTAAAAAGATGTTTGTTCAGTAAGGTTACCTTCTACAACCAATTTCATGCATTGTTCCTGTCACTACAGCAGCGTGTTTCTGGTTCGAAGAACTAGAAAAGTCGCTCAATAAAGACTCTTCGTATGAGGAGGTTATGGACAGAGTTTAAGCACTTAAATTGGCTAACTCTTTTATCTTAGACGCCACTTTGCAATTAGCTAGATTAGCGGCGAAAAATTCAGGTTTTGCTATTGTGGCGCGCAGAGCGCTTTGGCTAAAGTCTTGGTCAGCGGATGTGTCCTCCAAGAACAAATTGCTTAACATCCCTTTCAAAGGTAAAACGCTGTTTGGCCCTGACTTGAAAGAGATTATTTCAGACATCACTGGGGGAAAGGGTCACGCCCTTCCTCAGGATAGGTCTTTTAAGGCTAAAAATAAGCCAAATTTTCGTCCCTTTCGCAGAAACGGACCAGCGTCAAATTCTACACCCTCTAAGCAAGAGGGTAATAGTTCTCAAACCAAACCAGCCTGGAGACCGATGCAAGGCTGGAACAAGGGTAAGCAGGCCAAGAAACCTGCCACTGCTACTAAAACAGCATGAAGTGTTGGCCCCCGATCCGGGACCGGATCTGGTGGGGGGCAGACTCTCTCTCTTTGCTCAGGCTTGGGCAAGAGATGTTCAGGATCCTTGGGCGCTAGAAATAGTTTCTCAAGGTTATCTCCTGGAATTCAAGGAACTACCCCCAAGGGGGAGGTTCCACAGGTCTCAATTGTCTTCAAACCAAATAAAAAGACAGGCATTCTTACATTGTGTAGAAGACCTGTTAAGAATGGGAGTGATTCATCCTGTTCCATTAGGAGAACAAGGGATGGGGTTTTACTCCAATCTGTTCATAGTTCCCAAAAAAGAAGGAACATTCAGACCAATTTTAGATCTCAAGATTCTAAACAAATTTCTCAGGGTTCCATCGTTCAAGATGGAAACCATTCGAACAATTCTTCCTACCATCCAGGAAGGTCAATTCATGACCACGGTGGATTTAAAGGATGCGTATCTACATATTCCTATCCACAAGGAACATCATCGGTTCCTAAGGTTCGCCTTTCTGGACAAGCATTACCAGTTTGTGGCACTTCCATTCGGATTAGCCACTGCTCCAAGGATTTTCACAAAGGTACTAGGGTCCCTTCTAGCGGTGCTAAGACCAAGGGGCATTGCAGTAGTACCTTACTTGGACGACATACTGATTCAAGCGTCGTCTCTGTCAAAAGCAAAGGCTCATACGGACATTGTCCTAGCCTTTCTCAGATCTCACGGGTGGAAAGTGAACATAGAAAAAAGTTCTCTGTCCCCGTCAACAAGAGTTCCCTTCTTAGGAACAATAATAGACTCCTTAGAAATGAAGATTTTTCTGACAGAGGCCAGAAAATCAAAACTTCTAAGCTCTTGTCAAGTACTTCATTCTGTTCTTCTTCCTTCCATAGCACAGTGCATGGAAGTAATAGGTTTGATGGTTGCGGCAATGGACATAGTTCCTTTTGCACGAATTCATCTAAGACCATTACAACTGTGCATGCTCAGACAGTGGAATGGGGATTATACAGACTTGTCTCCGACGATCCAAGTAGATCAAAGAACCAGAGATTCACTCCGTTGGTGGCTGAACCTGGACAACCTGTCACAGGGAATGAGCTTCCGCAGACCAGAGTGGGTCATTGTCACGACCGACGCCAGTCTGGTGGGCTGGGGCGCGGTCTGGGAACCCCTGAAAGCTCAGGGTCTATGGTCTCGGGAAGAATCTCTTCTCCCGATAAACATTCTGGAACTGCGAGCGATATTCAATGCTCTCAAAGCTTGGCCTCAACTAGCAAAGGCCAAATTCATAAGGTTTCAATCAGACAACATGACGACTGTTGCATATATCAACCATCAGGGGGGAACAAGGAGTTCCCTGGCGATGGAGGAAGTGACCAAAATAATTCAATGGGCGGAGAATCACTCCTGCCACTTGTCTGCAATCCACATCCCAGGAGTGGAAAATTGGGAAGCGGATTTTCTGAGTCGTCAGACTTTCCATCCGGGGGAGTGGGAACTCCATCCGGAAATCTTTGCCCAAATAACTCAATTTTGGGGCATTCCAGACATGGACCTGATGGCGTCTCGTCAGAACTTCAAGGTTCCTTGCTACGGGTCCAGATCCAGGGATCCCAGGGCGACTCTAGTAGATGCACTGATAGCGCCTTGGACCTTCAACCTAGCTTATGTATTCCCACCGTTCCCTCTCATTCCCAGGCTGGTAGCCAGGATCAATCAGGAGAGGGCTTCGGTGATCTTGATAGCTCCTGCGTGGCCACGCAGAACTTGGTATGCAGACCTGGTGAATATGTCATCGGTTCCACCATGGAAGCTACCTTTGAGACAGGACCTTCTTGTTCAAGGTCCATTCGAACATCCGAATCTGGCTTCACTCCAACTGACTGCTTGGAGATTGAACGCTTGATTTTATCAAAGCGTGGGTTTTCAGATTCTGTCATTGATACTCTTGTTCAGGCTAGAAAGCCTGTAACTAGGAAAATTTACCATAAAATATGGAAAAAATATATTTGTTGGTGTGAATCTAAAGGATTCCCATGGAACAAGATAAAAATTCCTAAGATTCTATCCTTTCTACAGGAGGGTTTGGAGAAAGGATTATCTGCAAGTTCTTTGAAGGGACAGATTTCTGCTTTGTCTGTTTTACTTCACAAAAAAACTGGCGGCTGTGCCAGATGTTCAAGCTTTTGTTCAGGCTCTGGTTAGAATCAAGCCTGTTTACAAACCTTTGACTCCTCCTTGGAGTCTCAATTTAGTTCTTTCAGTTCTTCAAGGGGTTCCGTTTGAACCCTTACATTCCGTAGATATTAAGTTACTATCTTGGAAAGTTTTGTTTTTGGTTGCAATTTCTTCTGCTAGAAGAGTTTCAGAGTTATCTGCTCTGCAGTGTTCTCCTCCTTATCTGGTGTTCCATGCAGATAAGGTGGTTTTGCGTACTAAACCTGGTTTTCTTCCGAAAGTTGTTTCTAACAAAAACATTAACCAGGAGATAGTTGTGCCTTCTTTGTGTCCGAAACCAGTTTCAAAGAAGGAACGTTTGTTACACAATTTGGATGTAGTTCGTGCTCTAAAATTCTATTTAGAGGCTACAAAGGATTTCAGACAACCATCTTCTTTGTTTGTTGTTTATTCTGGTAAAAGGAGAGGTCAAAAAGCAACTTCTACCTCTCTCTCTTTTTGGCTTAAAAGCATCATCCGATTGGCTTATGAGACTGCCGGACGGCAGCCTCCTGAAAGAATCACAGCTCACTCCACTAGGGCTGTGGCTTCCACATGGGCCTTCAAGAACGAGGCTTCTGTTGATCAGATATGTAAGGCAGCGACTTGGTCTTCACTGCACACTTTTACCAAATTTTACAAATTTGATACTTTTGCTTCTTCTGAGGCTATTTTTGGGAGAAAGGTTTTGCAAGCCGTGGTGCCTTCCATCTAGGTGACCTGATTTGCTCCCTCCCATCATCCGTGTCCTAAAGCTTTGGTATTGGTTCCCACAAGTAAGGATGACGCCGTGGACCGGACACACCTATGTTGGAGAAAACAGAATTTATGCTTACCTGATAAATTACTTTCTCCAACGGTGTGTCCGGTCCACGGCCCGCCCTGGTTCTTTTAATCAGGTCTGATGAATTATTTTCTCTAACTACAGTCACCACGGTATCATATGATTTCTCCTATGCATATTCCTCCTTTACGTCGGTCGAATGACTGGGGTAGGCGGAGCCTAGGAGGGATCATGTGACCAGCTTTGCTGGGCTCTTTGCCATTTCCTGTTGGGGAAGAGAATATCCCACAAGTAAGGATGACGCCGTGGACCGGACACACCGTTGGAGAAAGTAATTTATCAGGTAAGCATAAATTCTGTTTTTTTTATCTATAATCAAATAAAACCAGTTGGTGAATGAACCTACGGTGCTGTTTACTGTAACATTCAGCCTGATGTAATTTCTCCAACCAAAACCTTACTTTATTTAATCCAGCGTATGTCACATAAAGAGCGTTAGATGTAAGGCTGTATTTAAACTAAAGAGTAAAATAAGAATAATATGCAGATGTCTATTTTAATTGGACAATAAAGTCAACATTAAGGGCCAGATTACAAGTGGAGCACAAAATCGCACTTTTGCAAGCACAACATTTGTGCTCCACCCATAACACCAGTGCAAGCAAATGAGCGCTGGTATTATAGGTAAAGCACAATGCAAATGCGATTTCGCATTGCATGGAAGCTTTGCGCTCACGAGAGCCTTGCTCTGATACCGTCAAACACAGAACCTAGCTCAGCGAAGGGGGTAAGTTGCACAGCGATGGGCAGCAAATGTAAAATATATATGAATATTACTGGCGCACGTTAAATTAGCGCTCCACTAGTAATCTAGCCCTAAATGTTTATGATTCAGATAGAACATTCAATTTTAAATAACTTTTCAGTTTACTTGTACTGTATAATCAATTTTTACATCATTGCAAACTATGTTGCCTTAGACTGTCTGTAGCATTTTATGGCGGTGGTGTTTGTAACTATGTATAACATTGCTATAAACATTGTTGCAAACTCTGCTTCCAGATTGCTAAGCCACTTGCACACTCCTGAGCTCACCCAGGGTTACTGTTTAACAAAGAATTCCAAGAAAACTAAGCAAAACTGATGACAGAAGTAAATTGGAAAGTTGTTTTAAATTACTATGCTCTGTCCAACTCACTCAAGTTAAATTTTTGACTTCGCTGTCCCTTTAAAGTTATATTAGTTGCTAAAACATGAAATAAGTGTGAAGTTAAATGGACAATGTACAGGAAAGCAGCTCTTAAAGGGATAGGAAAGTCAAAATAAAATTATTTGCACGATTCAGATAGAGCATGTCATTTTAAGATTCTTCTAAATTCACTTCTATTTTCAAATTTGCTTTGTTGTTCTCTTGGTATGCCTTGTTGAAAAAGAATACGCACGTATCTTACACTAGAGAGAGCTAGCTACTGATTGGTGCCTGCACGTATTTGTCTTTTGTGATTGGCTAACTAGATGTGTTCAGCTAGCTGCCAATAGTGCAATTATGTTCCTTCAGCAAAGGATTACAAGAGAATACAGCAATTTTGATAATAGAAGTAAATTGAAAAGGTGTTTAAAATTGCATGTTCTATCTGAATCAAGAAATAAAATGTTGTTTTTTCCTGTCCCTTTAAGAGATCTTAGTATTTAAAGCTGCTGCAGGAACACCCTTTCAAATGGGTTGTGATCTTTTGTCTCCCACCTTCTACTGGGAGGTGGGTTTCTGCCTCTTGTTTACATAGCTTTTCTGTAGCCCATACTGCAGTATTTGAGTTTTCAGTATATATATGGAGGTTTCAACAGGAAAAATAGGTATTTCAAATGATAAAATTAAGCTAAAAGATATATTTGTTAATAATGTAAAGGTATAAAAGTTATGTTTTATATGTAGTGATCTCACGCACCTATAGATTAGGTGATAGCCAAAGTGGGATACAGTTATGCTGTCCTGTGTCCTGTTACCGTGTGACACAACCAACTGCCCCTAGTCCTGTGTCCTGTTACCGTGTGACACAACCAACTGCCCCTAGTCCTGTTTCCTGTTACAGTGTGACACAACCCACCGCCCCTAGTCCTGTGTCCTGTTACAGTGTGACACAACCCGCCCCCCCAGTCCTGTGTCCTGTAACAGTGTGACACAACCAACCCCCCAGTCCTGTGTCCTGTAACAGTGTGACACAACCAACCCCCCAGTCCTGTGTCCTGTAACAGTGTGACACAACCCGCCCCCCCCAGTCCTGTGTCCTGTAACAGTGTGACACAACCAACCCCCCAGTCCTGTGTCCTGTAACAGTGTGACACAACCAACCCCCCAGTCCTGTGTCCTGTAACAGTGTGACACAACCAACCACCCCTAGACCTGTGTCCTGTAACATTGTGACACAACCAACCACCCCTAGTCCTGTGTCCTGTTACCGTGTGACACAACCAACCACCCCTAGTCCTGTGTCCTGTTACAGTGTGACACAACCAACCACCCCTAGTCGTGTCCTGTTAGTGTGACACAACCAACCACCCCAAGTCCTGTGTCCTGTTACCGTGTGACACAACCACTCACCCCAAGTCCTGTGTCCTGTTACCATGTAACACAACCAATTGTCCCTAGTCCTGTGCCCTGTTACCGTGTAACACAACCAATTGTCCCTAGTCCTGTGCCCTGTTACCATGTAACACAACCAATTGTCCCTAGTCCTGTGCCCTGTTACAGTGTGACACAACCAACCGCCCCAAGTTCTGTGTTTTGTTACCGTGCTACACAACCAAGCGCCCCAAGTCCTGTGCCCTGTTACAGTGTGACACAACCAACCGCCCCAAGTCCTGTGTTTTGTTACCGTGCTACACAACCAAGCGCCCCTAGTCCTGTGTCCTGTTACCGTGTGACACAACCAACCACCCCTAGTCCTGTGCCCTGTTATTGTGTAACACAACCAACCGCCCCTGGTCCTGTGTCCTGTTATTGTGTAACACAACCAACCGCCCCTGGTCCTGTGTCCTGTTATTGTGTAACACAACCAACCACCCCTAGTCCTGTGCCCTGTTATTGTGTAACACAACCAACCGCCCCTGGTCCTGTGTCCTGTTATTGTGTAACACAACCAACCGCCCCTAGTCCTGTGCCCTGTTATTGTGTAACACAACCAACCGCCCCTGGTCCTGTGTCCTGTTGCAGTGTGACACAATCAACCACCCCTAGTCCTGTGCCCTGTTATTGTGTAACACAACCAACCGCCCCTGGTCCTATGTCCTGTTGCAGTTTGACACAATCAACCGCCCCTAGTCCTGTGCCCTGTTATTGTGTAACACAACCAACCGCCCCTAGTCCTGTGTCCTGTTGCAGTTTGACACAACCAACCACCCCTAGTCCTGTGTTCTGTTACCGTGTGACACAACCACCCACCCCTAGTCCTGTGTCCTGTTACAGTGTGACACAACCAACCACCCCTAGTCCTGTGTTCTGTTACCGTGTGACACAACCACCCACCCCTAGTCCTGTGTCCTGTTACAGTGTGACACAACCCGCCCCCCCAGTCCTGTGTCCTGTAACAGTGTGACACAACCAACCCCCCAGTCCTGTGTCCTGTAACAGTGTGACACAACCAACCCCCCAGTCCTGTGTCCTGTAACAGTGTGACACAACCAACCACCCCTAGACCTGTGTCCTGTAACATTGTGACACAACCAACCACCCCTAGTCCTGTGTCCTGTTACCGTGTGACACAACCAACCACCCCTAGTCCTGTGTCCTGTTACCGTGTGACACAACCAACCACCCCTAGTCCTGTGTCCTGTTACAGTGTGACACAACCAACCGCCCCCCTTTGTCCTGTTACCGTGCGACACAACCACCCACCCCAAGTCCTGTGTCCTGTTACACTGTGACACAACCAACCACCCCTAGTTCTTTTCCCTGTTACACTGTAACACAACCAACCGCCCCTAGTCCTGTTACCGTGTGACACAACCAACCACCCCAAGTCCTGGGTCCTGTTACCGTGTGACACAACCAACCGCCCCAAGTCCTATGTCTTGTTACCGTGTTACACAACCAACCGCCCCTAGTCCTGTGTCCTGTTACAGTGTGACACAACCAACCGCCCCTAGTCCTGTGTCCTGTTACCGTGGGACACCACCAACCACCCCTAGTCCTGTGTCCTGTTACAGTGTGACACAACCAACCGCCCCCCTTTGTCCTGTTACTGTGCGACACAACCACCCACCCCAAGTCCTGTGTCCTGTTACACTGTGACACAACCAACCACCCCTAGTTATTTTCCCTGTTACACTGTGACACAATCAACCACCCCTAGTCCTGTGTCCTGTTACCATGTAACACAACCAACCGCTCCTAGTCCTGTTACCGTGTGACACAACCAACCGCCCCAAGTCCTATGTCTTGTTACCGTGTGACACAACCAACCACCCCAAGTCCTGTGTCCTGTTACCGTGTGACACAACCAACCTCCCCTAGTCCTGTGTCCTGTTACCGTGTGACACAACCAACCACCCCTAGTCCAGTGTCCTGTTATCATGTAACACAACCAACTGCCCCTAGTCCTTTTACCGTGTGATACAACCAACCACCCCTAGTCCTGTGTCCTGTTACTGTGTGACACAACCAACCACCCCTAGTCCTGTGTCCTGTTACCGTGTGACACAACCAACCACCCCTAGTCCTGTGTCCTGTTACCGTGCGACACAACCAACCACCCCCCTGTGTCCTGGTACAGTGTGACACAACCAACCACCCCCTTTGTCCTGTTACCGTGTGACACAACCACCCACCCCAAGTCCTGTGTCCTGTTACACTGTGACACAACCAACCACCCCTAGTCCTGTGTCCTGTTACCGTGCGACACAACCAACCACCCCTAGTCCTGTGTCCTGTTACAGTGTGACACAACCAACCACCCCCTTTGTCCTGTTACCGTGTGACACAACCACCCACCCCAAGTCCTGTGTCCTGTTACACTGTGACACAACCAACCACCCCTAGTTCTTTTCCCTGTTACACTGTGACACAATCAACCACCCCTAGTCCTGTGTCCTGTTACCATGTAACACAACCAACCGGCCCTAGTCCTGTTACCGTGTGACACAACCAACAACCCCAAGTCCTGGGTCCTGTTACCGTGTGACACAACCAACCGCCCCAAGTCCTATGTCTTGTTACCGTGTGACACAACCAACCGCCCCTAGTCCTGTGTCCTTTTACCGTGTGACACAACCAACCGCCCCTAGTCCTGTGTCCTGTTACCGTGTGACACAACCAACCGCCCCAAGTCCTGTGTCCTGTTACCGTGTGACACAATCAACCGCCCCTAGTCCTGTGTCCTGTTACCGTGTGACACAACCGCCCCTAGTCCTGTGTCCTGTTACCATGTGACACAACCAACCGCCCCTAGTCCTGTGTCCTGTTACCGTGTAACACTACCAACTGCCCCAAGTTCTGTATTTTGTTACCGTGTTACACAACCAACCACCCCTAGTCCTGTGTCCTGTTACAGTATGAGTAAAGCTACTGCACATGCGTGTCAGCAATGTGAGCACACTCCAGAAAAGCTATTGAGGCAAGTGGGTGTATGTATAATTTTTTATTATGTTTACTGTCCCTTTAATTATCTGAAAGTTTAATAAACCCTCAGATGCAGTCTAATAATTACTTTATTAGCTCAGAGCCTGATCTCTGACTTATACATCCACCCCCAACAGTGCCAGGTTACAAACTTTTTTGATGATCAGTGTATTAGGGAGTTGTAAACAATGGGCCTCAACAAACAGCAATATATTCAAGAAACTCATCGCCCATATTGGATAAGGAAAATACAGCTTTTTCTTATAAAAATATACACTGAGTATATTGCCCATGCATATTGTACATTTAACTTGTGATTACTATAGAAGATAGCCCCACATACGGTTGACAACTATTTTTGAAAAAAATAAGGGAGACTTAGGAATCAAGAAAAATGTACACAGGAAATCGACATGTGTGACTGTACGTATGTATGTGAGTATATGTGTGTATGTACGTATGTATGTGAGTATATGTGTGTATGTACGTACGTATATATGTGAGTATATGTGTGTATGTATGTACGTATGTATGTGAGTATATGTGTGTATGTATGGGAGTATATGTGTGTATGTATGTACGTACGTATGTATGTGAGTATATGTGTGTATGTACGTATGTATGTGAGTATATGTGTGACTGTGTACGTATGTATGTGAGTATATGTGTGTGTGTACATACGTATGTAAGTGAGTATATGTGTGTGTGTACGTACGTATGTATGTGAGTATATGTGTGTATATATGTGTGTATGTGAGTATATGTGTGTACGTACGTACGTATGTATGCAAGTATATGTGTGTATGTACGTATATATGCGAGTATATGTGTGTATGTACTTATGTATGTATGTCAGTATATGTGTGTATGTACTTATGTATGTATGTGAGTATATGTGTGTATGTACATATGTATGTATGTGAGTATATGTGTGTACGTACGTATGTATGTGAGTATATGTGTGTACGTACGTATGTATGTGAGTATATGTGTGTACGTACGTATGTATGTGAGTATATGTGTGTATGTACGTATGTGTGTATGTATATACCTATGTATGTGAGTATATGTGTGTATGTACGTATGTATGTGAGTATATGTGTGTATGTACGTATGTATGTGAGTATATGTGTGTATGTATGTACGTATGTATGTGAGTATATGTGTGTATGTATGTGAGTATATGTGTGTATGTACGTATGTATGTGAGTATATGTGTGTATGTACGTATGTGTGTATGTATGTACCTATGTATGTGAGTATATGTGTGTATGTACGTATGTATGTCAGTATATGTGTGTATGTACTTATGTATGTATGTGAGTATAGGTGTGTATGTACGTATGTATGTATGTGAGTATATGTGTGTACGTACGTATGTATGTGAGTATATGTGTGTATGTACGTATGTATGTGAGTATATGTGTGTATGTACGTATGTGTATGTACGTACGTATGTATGTATGTGAGTATATGTGTGTATGTACGTACGTATGTATGTGAGTATATGTGTGTACGTATGTATGTGAGTATATGTGTGTATGTACGTACGTATGTGAGTATATGTGTGTATGTACGTACGTATGTATGTGAGTATATGTGTGTATGTACGTACATATGTATGTGAGTATATGTGTGACTGTGTACGTATGTATGTGAGTATATGTGTGTACGTACGTATGTGAGTATATGTGTATGTATGTACGTATGTATGTGAGTATATGTGTGACTGTGTACGTATGTATGTGAGTATATGTGTGTATGTATATGTGTATGTACGTATGTATGTAAGTATATGTGTGTATGTATGCATGTATGTGTGTATGTATGTACGTATGTATGTGAGTATATTTGTGTATGTATGCAAATATGTGTGTATGTACGTACGTATGTATGTGAGTATATGTATGTATGTATGCAAATATGTGTGTATGTACGTATGTATGTATGTATGCAAATATGTGTGTATGTACGCAAATATGTGTGTATGTACGTATTTATGTGAGTATATGTGTGTATACATGTATGTGTGTATTTACGTACGTATGTATGTGAGTATATGTTTGTGTGTTATGTACGTACGTATGTATGTGAGTATATGTGTGTATGTACGTATGTATGTGAGTGTATGCATGTATGTGTGTATGTACGTACGTATGTATGTGAGTATATGTGTGTATGTACGTATGTATGTGAGTATATGTGTGTATGCATATATGTGTGTATGTACGTATGTATGTGAATATATGTGTGTATACATGTATGTGTGTATGTACGTACGTATGTATGTGAGTATATGTGTGTATGCATGTACAGGTGGCCCTCGTTTAACAACGGTTCAATTTACACCATTTCAGAATAACAACCTTTTTTTCCAGTCATGTGACTGCTATTGAAAAGCATTGAGAAGCAGTGCATTTATTAAAATAGCCAGTAGGTGGAGCTGTCCACTTGAGTTGCAGCAAAGCCAAGCAAGCTGAAATTAATCAGTTTAAAGGGTCAGTAAACCTAAAAAATAATGTTATATTATATATTATATATGTGTGTATGTATGCATATATGTGTGTATGTACGTATGTATGTGAGTATATGTATGCATGTATGTACGTACGTATGTATGTGAGTATATGTATGCATGTATGTACGTACGTATGTATGTGAGTATATGTGTGTATGTACATACATATGTATGTGAGTATATGTACGTACGTATGTATATGAGTATGTGTGTATGTGCGTACGTATGTATGTGAGTATATGTGTGTATGTATGCATATATGTGTGTATGATGTATGCATATATGTGTGTATGTACGTACGTATGTATGTATGTGAGTATATGTGTGTATGCATGTATGTGTGTATGTATGTATGTGTGTATGTATGTATGTGTGTATGTACGTACATATGTATATGAGTATGTGTGTATGTGCGTACGTATGTATGTGAGTATATGTGTGTATGTATGCATATATGTGTGTATGTATGCATATATGTGTGTATGTACGTATGTATGTATGTGAGTATATGTGTGTATGCATGTATGTGTGTATGTACGTACGTATGTATGAGAGTATATGTGTGTATGTATGTATGTGTGTATGTATGTGTGTATGTGTGTATGTATGTATGTATGTATGTGTGTATGCATGTATGTGTGTATGTACGTACGTATGTATGTGAGTATATGTGTGTGTATGTATGTATGTATGTGTGTATGTACATACATATGTATGTGAGTATATGTACGTACGTATGTATATGAGTATGTGTGTATGTGCGTACGTACGTACGTATGTATGTGAGTATATGTGTGTATGTATGCATATATGTGTGTATGTACGTACGTATGTATGTGAGTGTATGTGTGTATGTACGTACGTATTTATGTATGTGAGTATATGTGTGTATGCATGTATGTGTGTATGTACGTACGTATGTATGTGAGTATATGTGTGTATGTATGTATGTATGTGTGTATGTACGTACGTATGTATGTGAGTGTATGTGTGTATGTACGTACGTATTTATGTATGTGAGTATATGTGTGTATGCATGTATGTGTGTATGTACGTACGTATGTATGTGAGTATATGTGTGTATGTATGTATGTGAGTATATGTGTGTATGCATGTATGTATGTGTGTATGTACGTACGTATGTATGTGAGTATATGTGTGTATGTATGCATGTATGTACTGCATTTACGCTCCTTCAACAAAAGATACCAAGGGAATGAAGCGATTTTAGTAATAGAAGACGTAATTTTGAAAGTTATTTAACATTGTATGTTCTATCCGAATCATGAAATATTTTTTTGGGGGTTTCAGTTCCCTTTAAGATACAGAATAAACGAGCAAAAAATAATGAAAGTACATTGTATAAAAATGATTACACATAATTAAAAATAAGACAAGCGTTAGGGTTAGATGATCTAAAGCTCGCAATCATGAGAGCGGTAAGGATGCAGTGGTTGTGCAGGTGACTGAGAATTACATATTAAAGATATGAGTTTTGTGAGTTCTGTTAAGTTACTGCTATGTAATGTAGCACGCATCCTATAATGTAGCACGCATCCTATAATGTAGCACGCATCCTTCAAATATAGTTGATAACAAAGCCACCTGTAGTGTTTGACTTGCTGTACCTTTTATTTTCTCCCCTAGATTCTCCTGCCAAGACCCCTGCTAAAGTGAAGACGATCGAGAGAGACTTTTCAGTTCAAGCTATTCCTTCCCAGAGTAATGTTGTCAGCAAAACCTTGTCATCTTCAGACACAGGTAAAGCCCCTTAATCTGTCAGCTGATTAGTTTTCCTTCACATGTCAAACACCAAGCAAAAGACTGCACCGCACAAGCCACTAATTATCTGATGTGCAGCACTGGTCAGTTTACTGCCACCCCTTATCCTCTAGAGAAAAATCTCAACATGATAGCATTATCACCTTATCCTCTAGAGCAAAATCTCAACATGATGTCACTACCACACCTTATCCTCTAGAGAAAAATCTCAACATGATGTCATTATCACCTTATCCTGTAGAGAAAAATCTCAACATGATGTCACTACCACACCTTATCCTGTAGAGAAAAATCTCAACATGATGTCACTACCACACCTTATCCTCTAGAGAAAAATCTCAACATGATGTCACTACCACACCTTATCCTCTAGAGAAAAATCTCAACATGATGTCATTATCACCTTATCCTGTAGAGAAAAATCTCATCATGATGTCATTATCACCTTATCCTGTAGAGAAAAATCTCATCATGATGTCATTATCACCTTATCCTCTAGAGGAAAATCTCATCATGATGTCATTATCACCTTATCCTGTAGAGAAAAATCTCAACATGATGTCACCTTATCCTCTGTAGTAAAACATCAGCATGATGTCACTGCCACACCTTATCCTCTAGAGAAAAATCTCAACATGATGTCACCTTATCCTCTGTAATAAAACATCAGCATGATGTCACTGCCACACCTTATCCTCTAGAGAAAAATCTCAACATGATATCACTACCACACCTTATCCTCTAGAGAAAAATCTCAACATGATGTCACTACCACACCTTATCCTCTGTAGTAAAACATCAGCATGATGTCATTACCACACTTTATCCTCTAGAGAAAAATCTCAACATGATGTCACTACCACACCTTATCCTCTAGAGAAAAATCTCAACATGATGTCACTACCACACCTTATCCTCTAGAGAAAAATCTCAACATGATATCACTACCACTCCTTATCCTCTAGAGAAAAATCTCAACATGATGTCACTACCACACCTTATCCTCTAGAGAAAAATCTCAACATGATGTCACTACCACACCTTATCCTCTAGAGAAAAATCTCAACATGTCACTATCACACCTTATCCTCTAGAGAACAATCTTAAAACGATATCACTACTACACCTTATCCTCTAGAGAACAATCTCAACATATCAATACTACACGTTATCCTCTAGAGAAAAATCTCAACATATCACTACTACACCTTTATCCTTTATAGTAAAATCTCAACATGATATCACTACCACACCTTATCCTCTAGAGAAAAATCTCAACATGTCACTGCCACACCTTATCCTCTATAATAAAATCTCAACATGTCACTGCCACACCTTATCCTCTATAATAAAATCTCAACATGATATCACTACCACACCTTATCCTCTATAGTAAAATCTCAACATGATATCACTACCACACCTTATCCTCTATTATAAAATCTCAACATGTCACTGCCACACCTTATCCTCTATAGTAAAATCTCAACATGTCACTGCCACACCTTATCCTCTATTGTAAAATCTTAACATGATATCACTACCACACCTTATCCTCTATTGTAAAACATCAACATGATGTCACTACCACCCATTATCCTCTAAAGTAAGTTCCCAACATGATATCACTGCCACACCTTATCCTCTATAGTAAAATCTCAACATATCACTACTACACTTCTATCCTTTATAGTAAAATCTCAACATGATGTCACTACTACACCTTATCCTCTATAGTAAAATCTCAACATGATATCACTACCACACCTTATCCTCTATAGTAAAATCTCAACATGATATCACTACCACACCTTATCCTCTATAGTAAAATCTCAACATGATATCACTACCACACCTTTTCTTTCCTATGGCATGGAGAGTCCATGACATCATTCCGATTTCTAGAGGGATATTCACCTTCTGGCCAGCAGGAGGAGGCAAAGAGCATCCCAGCAGAGCTGTTAAGTGTTGCTTCCCTTACCCATAACCCCCAGTCATTCTTTGCCTCTGTGATCGGGAGGATGGCGAAGTTGAGTGTCTGAAGATTTAATCCTTTAATGGGCACTTTTCCCTACAAGGATTGGGGTCTTGCTGTGTCCATGTCATGCTGTGTCCATGTCAATCTCTTTAGTAAGAATTGTGGTGGCTTTTAGCAGTTAGAAGGCGGCGAGGTTGTCTTTGCTTTACTTCTAACATTATTGCTACCCCTGTTATAGAAAGCCAAAGTTAGTTACTCTATTCTATCTTTTTCTACAGGTCTCTGATAGGAGTAAGTGTCCTTTCACCTTGTGAGCTGTCTTTCTGCCTGACAGCTAGATCTGCAGCTAAGTGCCTTTTGTCTTCTAGGTACTGGAGACTTGCACATTAAAATGTTTATATCTGCACTAGATCTCATGGGACATATCTAATCCTTTATTAAGGATTCATTTGGGGCAGTTTGCAGGCACTAAACATATGTGAGAGAGACTAAGGGGTTAATGGCTTCCCTTATTTGTTATGGGATGGTATTTATGACGTTTATGGATGTAGGTTATTGCAGTAATCTAAGATGATGGGATAAAGTGTTTTAGACATTTTTCTTTATTATTGGGACTTAAAGACGGGTTTTTTTTGGAATCAGTTACTTCCGTTTTTCTTCAGAGGCTTTCTTACAGAAAGGCACGCTTTTAGTCTGTTTCTTTTACAACCGCTCACGTAACTTCCCACTCTTCCATTTGTAATACTTAAGCGGGTTTGTAATACTGAGCAGAGCGGTGTCATTTTCTCTGAGCTTTCTTCTGTTGCAGCTGTGGGGATATCGTCTGACGATTAGAGAGTCCTATTTTTTGTGCAGCTTCTGGAGGTTACGGTAGGGCACCTCAGCTGCCTGAGGTGTAGAGGTGCATTTTTTATTTTTCACTTTTATTTGTATGCTTAGTGTTATTGCGCTCTGATGGAATACTATCCTTCTTAAAGTGACAGTCGATTTTGCCAAGATGTCTAGCTTCGCTTTTCTAGCTCGCAGGGCTCTATGGCTAAAATCTTGGTCAGCTGATGTTACTTCCAAGTCCAAGCTCCTGTCTTTACCTTATATGGGCAAGACCCTTTTCTCTTGTTAAGTGTAGTCAGTCCACGGGTCATCCATTACTTATGGGATTATATCTCCTCCCCAACAGGAAGTTGCAAGAGGATCACCCAAGCAGAGCTGCCATATAGCTCCTCCCCTCACATGTCATATCCAGTCATTCTCTTGCAACCTAACTAAAGATAGGTCGTTGTGAGAGGTCTGTGGTGTTTTTAAACTTAGTTTTTTTCTTCAATCAAAAGTTTGTTATTTTAAATGGCACCGGAGTGTGCTGTTTGTTCTCAGGCAGCATTAGAAGAGGAATCTGCCTGCGTTTTCTATGATCTTAGCAGACGTAACTAAGATCCACTGGCTGTTCTCACACATTCTGAGGAGTGAGGTAACTTCAGAAAAGGGGAATAGCATGCAGGCCCCCCCTGCAAACGAGGTATGTGCAGTAAATTATTTTTCTAAGGAATGGAATTGACTGAGAAAATACTGCTAATACCAATGTAATGTAAGTTCAGCCTTAAATGCAGTGGTAGCGACTGGTATTAGGCTGATGAGTGTGTGTACACTGAAGTATTTTTCTAGGGAATGGAATTTGACTTAGAAAATACTGTTAATACTGAAGTAATGTATGAGCCTTAACTGCAGTAAAAGCGACTGGTAGCAGGCTTATTAATAACACTTCATAGCTTTTAAAATGTATGTTCAAAACGTTTACTAGCATGTTAATCGTTTTTTGTGAGGTACTTGGTGATAAAACTTATTGGGGCACGATTTTTACCACATGGCTATCTTTGTTTTCTGCATAGAAACAGTTAACTGAGCTTCCCCACTGTTGTAATATGAGTGGGAGGGGCCTATTTTAGCGCTTTTTTGCGCAGTAAAAATTCAGTCACAATCTTCCTACTTCATCCTCCATGATCCAGGACGTCTCTAGAGAGCTCAGGGGTCTTCAAAATTCATTTTGAGGGAGGTAATCAGTCACAGCAGACCTGTGACAGTGTGTTTGACTGTGATAAAAACGTTAATTATTAAATTGTTATCCGTTTTTGGGTATTAAGGGGTTAATCATCCTGTTGCTGGTGGGTGCAATCCTTTGCTAACTTAATACATTTACTGTGAAAATTTGGTTGCTATAACTAATTTGGTTCATTGTTATTTCAACTGTGACAGCTTTTTGTGCTTCTTAAAGGCGCAGTAGCGTTTTTTATATTGCTTGTAAATTTATTTGAAAGTATTTTCCAAGCTTGCTAGTCTCATTGCTAGTCTGTTTAAACATGTCTGACACAGATGAATCTCTTTGTTCACTATGTTTGAAGGCCAATGTGGAGCCCCATAGAAATTTGTGTACTAAATGCATTGATGTCACTTTAAATAAAAGTCAATCTTTTCTTGTAAAGAAATTATCACCAGACAACGAGGGGGAAGTTATGCCGACTAACTCTCCTCACGTGTCAGTACCTTCGCCTCCCGCTCAGGAGGTGCGTGATATTGTGGCGCCAAGTACATCAGAGAGGCCCATACAAATCACTTTGCAAGACATGGCTACTGTTATGACAGAAGTATTATCTAAATTGCCAGAATTAAGAGGCAAGCGCGATTGCTCTGGGTTAAGGACAGAGCGCGCTGATGATGGGAGAGCCATGTCCGATACTGCGTCACAATTTGCAGAACATGAGGACGGAGAGCTTAATTCTGTGGGTGACGGATCTGATCCAGGGAGACTGGATTCAGAGATTTCTAATTTTAAATTTAAACTTGAGAACCTCCGCGTATTGCTAGGGGAGGTATTAGCGGCTCTGAATGATTGTAACACGGTTGCAATTCCAGAGAAATTATGTAGGCTGGATAGATACTATGCGGTACCGGTGTGTACTGCCGTTTTTCCTATACCTAAGAGGCTTACAGAAATTATTAGCAAGGAGTGGGATAGACCCGGTGTGCCCTTTTCCCCCCCTCCTATATTTAGGAAAATGTTTCCAATAGACGCCACCACACGGGACTTATGGCAGACGGTCCCTAAGGTGGAGGGAGCAGTTTCTACTTTGGCTAAGCGTACCACTATCCCGGTGGAGGATAGTTGTGCCTTTTCAGATCCAATGGATAAAAAATTAGAAGGTTACCTTAAGAAAATGTTTGTTCAACAAGGTTTTATCTTACAGCCCCTTGCATGCATTGCGCCTGTCACTGCTGCGGCGGCATTCTGGTTTGAGTCTCTGGAAGAGGCCATTCGCACAGCTCCATTGGATGAAATTATGAACAAGCTTAAAGCACTTAAGCTAGCTAACGCATTTGTTTCTGATGCCGTCGTACATTTAACCAAACTTACGGCTAAGAACTCCGGATTCGCCATCCAAGCGCGCAGAGCGCTATGGCTTAAATCCTGGTCAGCTGACGTGACTTCTAAATCTAAATTGCTTAATATTCCTTTCAAAGGGCAGACCTTATTCGGGCCCGGCTTGAAAGAAATTATCGCTGACATTACGGGAGGTAAGGGCCATGCTCTGCCTCAGGACAGGGCCAAATCAAAGGCCAAACAACCTAATTTTCGTGCCTTTCGTAACCTCAAGGCAGGAGCAGCATCAACTTCCTCCGCTCCAAAACAGGAAGGAGCTGTTGCTCGTTACAGACAGGGCTGGAAAACTAACCAGTCCTGGAACAAGGGCAAGCAGGCCAGAAAACCTGCTGCTGCCCCTAAGACAGCATGAAGAGAGGGCCCCCTATCCGGAAACGGATCTAGTGATCTAGTGAGGGGCAGACTTTCTCTCTTTGCCCAGGCTTGGGCAAGAGATGTCCAGGATCCCTGGGCGTTGGAGATCATATCTCAGGGATATCTTCTGGACTTCAAAGCTTCTCCTCCACAAGGGAGATTTCATCTTTCAAGGTTATCAGCAAACCAAATAAAGAAAGAGGCGTTTCTACGCTGTGTACAAGACCTCTTACTAATGGGGGTGATCCACCCAGTTCCGCGGACGGAACACGGGCAAGGATTCTATTCAAATCTATTTGTGGTTCCCAAGAAAGAGGGAACCTTCAGACCAATCTTGGACTTAAAAATCCTAAACAAATTCCTAAGAGTTCCATCATTCAAAATGGAAACTATTCGAACCATCCTACCCATGATCCAAGAGGGTCAGTACATGACCACAGTGGACTTAAAGGATACCTACCTTCACATACCGATTCACAAGGATCATTATCGGTACCTAAGATTTGCCTTCCTAGACAGGCATTACCAGTTTGTAGCTCTTCCCTTCGGGTTAGCTACGGTTCCAAGAATCTTTACAAAGGTTCTGGGCTCACTTCTGGCGGTACTAAGACCGCGAGGCATAGCGGTGGCTCCGTACCTAGACGACATTCTGATACAAGCGTCAAGTTTTCAAACTGCCAAGTCTCATACAGAGATAGTTCTGGCATTTCTGAGGTCGCATGGGTGGAAGGTGAACGTGGAAAAGAGTTCTCTATTACCACTCACAAGGGTTCCCTTCCTAGGGACTCTTATAGATTCTGTAGAGATGAGAATTTACCTGACGGAGGCCAGGTTATCAAAACTTCTAAATGCTTGCCGTGCCCTTCATTCCATTCCACACCCGTCAGTAGCTCAGTGCATGGAAGTAATCGGCTTAATGGTAGCGGCAATGGACATAGTACCATTTGCGCGCCTGCATTTCAGACCGCTGCAATTGTGCATGCTAAGTCAGTGGAATGGGGATTACTCAGATTTGTCCCCTCGGCTAAATCTGGATCAAGAGACCAGAGAATCTCTTCTATGGTGGCTTTCTCGGCCCCATCTGTCCAAGGGGATGACCTTTCGCAGGCCAGATTGGACGATTGTAACAACAGACGCCAGCCTTCTAGGTTGGGGCGCAGTCTGGAATTCCCTGAAGGCTCCGGGATCATGGACTCAGGAGGAGAAACTCCTCCCAATAAATATTCTGGAGTTAAGAGCAATATTCAATGCTCTTCTAGCTTGGCCTCAGTTAGCAACTCTGAGGTTCATCAGATTTCAGTCGGACAACATCACGACTGTGGCTTACATCAACCATCAAGGGGGAACCAGAAGTTCCCTAGCGATGTTGGAAGTCTCAAAGATAATTCGCTGGGCAGAGTCTCACTCTTGCCACCTGTCAGCGATCTACATCCCAGGCGTGGAGAACTGGGGGGCGGATTTTCTAAGTCGCCAGACTTTTCATCCGGGGGAGTGGGAACTTCATCCGGAGGTCTTCGCTCAACTGATTCATCGTTGGGGCAAACCAGATCTGGATCTCATGGCATCTCGCCAGAACGCCAAGCTTCCTTGTTACGGATCCAGGTCCAGGGACCCGGGAGCGGTGCTGATAGATGCTCTGACAGCACCTTGGGTCTTCAACATGGCTTATGTGTTTCCACCATTTCCGATGCTTCCTCGACTGATTGCCAAGATCAAACAGGAGAGAGCATCGGTGATTCTGATAGCGCCTGCGTGGCCACGCAGGACCTGGTATGTAGACCTAGTGGACATGTCGTCCTGTCCACCATGGTCTCTGCCTCTGAAGCAGGACCTTCTAATTCAGGGTCCTTTCAACCATCCAAATCTAATTTCTCTGAGGCTGACTGCATGGAGATTGAACGCTTGATTCTATCAAAGCGTGGCTTCTCGGAGTCGGTTATTGATACCTTAATACAGGCTAGGAAACCTGTTACCAGAAGAATTTACCATAAGATATGGCGTAAATATTTATATTGGTGCGAATCCAAGAGTTACTCATGGAGTAAGGTTAGGATTCCTAGGATATTGTCTTTTCTACAAGAGGGTTTAGAAAAGGGCTTATCTGCTAGTTCGTTAAAGGGACAGATTTCTGCTCTGTCTATTCTTCTACACAAACGTCTGGCAGAAGTTCCAGACGTTCAGGCTTTTTGTCAGGCTTTGGCTAGGATTAAGCCTGTGTTTAAGACTGTTGCTCCGCCGTGGAGCTTAAACTTAGTTCTTAACGTTCTGCAAGGCGTTCCATTTGAACCCCTTCATTCCATTGATATCAAGCTGTTATCTTGGAAAGTTCTGTTTTTGATGGCTATTTCCTCGACTCGAAGAGTCTCTGAGTTATCTGCCTTACATTGTGATTCTCCTTATCTGATTTTTCATTCAGACAAGGTAGTTCTACGTACTAAATCTGGGTTCTTACCTAAGGTAGTTTCTTACAGGAATATCAATCAAGAGATTGTTGTTCCATCATTGTGTCCTAACCCTTCTTCAAAGAAGGAACGACTTTTGCATAATCTGGACGTAGTCCGTGCCCTGAAGTTCTATTTGCAGGCAACTAAAGATTTTCGTCAAACTTCTTCCCTGTTTGTCGTTTACTCTGGACAGAGGAGAGGTCAAAAGGCTTCGGCTACCTCTCTCTCTTTTTGGCTTCGTAGCATAATACGTTTAGCCTATGAGACTGCTGGACAGCAGCCTCCTGAAAGAATTACAGCTCATTCTACTAGAGCTGTGGCTTCCTCCTGGGCCTTAAAAATGAGGCCTCTGTTGAACAGATTTGCAAGGCTGCAACTTGGTCTTCACTTCACACTTTTTCAAAATTTTACAAATTTGACACTTTTGCTTCTTCGGAGGCTATTTTTGGGAGAAAGGTGCTTCAGGCAGTGGTTCCTTCCGTTTAAAGTTCCTGCCTTGTCCCTCCCTTCATCCGTGTACTTTAGCTTTGGTATTGGTATCCCATAAGTAATGGATGACCCGTGGACTGACTACACTTAACAAGAGAAAACATAATTTATGCTTACCTGATAAATTTATTTCTCTTGTAGTGTAGTCAGTCCACGGCCCACCCTGTCTTTTAAGGCAGATCTAAATTTTTAATTAAACTCCAGTCACCACTGCACCCTATGGTTTCTCCTTTCTCATCTTGTTTCGGTCGAATGACTGGATATGACATGTGAGGGGAGGAGCTATATGGCAGCTCTGCTTGGGTGATCCTCTTGCAACTTCCTGTTGGGGAGGAGATATAATCCCATAAGTAATGGATGACCCGTGGACTGACTACACTACAAGAGAAATAAATTTATCAGGTAAGCATAAATTATGTTTTTGTTCCGGGTCTGGCGGAAATAATTTCTGAGATTACAGGTGGAAAGGGGTCTTTTCTACCTCAGGACAAAAAGAATAGACCCAAGGGTCGCCAAAATTCTAATTTTCGTTCCTTTCGTAACTTCAAAGGACAAAAGTCCCCCTCTTCCAAGCCGGAGCAGTCCTAGTCCTCTTGGAGATCCAGCCAGCCTTGGAATAAGGGGAAGCAAGCAAAGAAGCCTTCATCTGAGGCTAAATCAGCATGAAGGGTCCTCCCCCGGTCAGGTATTGGATCAAGTGGGGGGCAGACATTCCTTTTTTTCGTCAAGCTTAGATACGCAATGTCCCAGATCCTTGGGCTGTGGACATAGTATCTCAGGGTTACAAAATAGGATTCAAGACTTGTCCTCCCAGGGGCAGATTCATCCTCTCAAGATTATCTGCAGACCAGATAAAGAGAGAGGCCTTCTTAAGCTGTGTTCAGGACCTTACCTCCCTGGGAGTGATTGTTCCAGTTTCTGTAATGGAACAGGGTCAAGGATTCTATTCATATCTTTTGTGGTTCCCAAAAAAGAGGGAATTTTTCAGCCCATTTTAGACCTAAAATGTCTTAACAAATTCCTCAGGGTGCCGTCCTTCAAGATGAAAACCGTTTGTTCCATTCTTCCTTTGGTCCAAGAGGGTCAGTTCATGACGACCGTAGACCTGAAGGACGCGTACCTTCATGTTCCCATTCACAGGGATCATCACCAGTTCCTGAGGTTTGCATTTCTAGACAAGCACTTTCAATTTGTTGCTCTACCCTTTGGCCTTGCCACAGCTCCGAGAATATTCACAAAGGTTCTGGGGGCTCTTTTGGCAGTCAGGTCTCAGGGAATTGCGGTGATGCCTTACCTGGACGACATCTTTTTTAAGCGTCATCTTTTTTAAGCGTCATCTTTTTAACTAGCAAACTCTCATACAGAGATCTTGTTGTTTTTTTCTACGTTCCTACAGATGGAAAGTGAATCTGGAGAAGATTTCCCTTGTTCCAGCTACAAGGGTGTGTTTCTTAGGGACCATCATAGATTCCCTATCCATGAAGATTTTTCTGATGGATGTCAGAAAATCCAAACTTCTCTCTTCATGTTTCTCTCTCCAGTCTGCTATTCGTCCATCAGTGGCTCAATGCATGGAGGTAATTAGTCTGATGGTTGCTTTTATGGACATCATTCCTTTTGCTTTATTCCATCTGAGAGCTCTGCAGCTATGCATGCTCAGTCAATAAAATGGAGACCATTCAGATCTTCACATAAATCTGGATCCCCCGACAAGAGACTCTATCTCGTGGTGGATTTCTCAGGATCATCTGTCTCGGGGCCCATGCTTCCGCAGACCCTCCTGGTTGATTGTGACCACGGACGCCAGTCTGTTAGGCTGGGGAGCATTCTGGGGCTCTTTAAAAGCTCAGGGCCTGTTGACTCGGGAGGAGGTCTCTCTTCCCATAAACATCTTAGAGTTGAGGGAATTCTTCAATGCCTTGGCCTCAGTTGTCTTTGGTCCCTTTTATCAGATTCCAGACGGACATCACCATCTCAGTGGCTTACATCAACCACCAGGGAGGAACTCGGAGTTCCCTTGCTATGAAGGAGGTGACTTGCAATATCCAGTGGGCGGAAGCTCACGATTGTTTCCTATCTGCCATCCACGTTCCAGGTGTGGACAACTGGGAAGCAGATTTTCTGAGCAGACAGACTTTTCATCCCGGGGAGTGGGCTCTCCATCCGGAGGTGTTCACCAGGATAACCCTCAGGTGGGGGGTCCGGAGTTGGATCTGATGGCGTGTCACCAGAACACCAAGCTGCCAAGGTACGGTTCAAGGTCAAGAGATCCTCAGGACGCCCTGATGGATGCTCTGGCAGTTCCTTGGGATTTCAGTCTGGCATACCTGTTTCCTCCTTTTTGGTCTCCTTCCACGAGTCATTGCTTGTATCAAGCAGGAGAGAGCGTTGGTAATTCTAATAGCTTGGCCTCGCAGGATCTGGTTAGTGGATCTGGTGAAGATGTCATCTCTTCCACCTTGGAGGTTACCTCTGAGGAAGGACCTTTTAACTCGGGGTCCTTTCCTCCATCCAAAACTAGTTTCTCTGAAGCTGACTGCTTGGAGATTGAATGCTTAGTTTTGGCCAAGCGTGGATTTTGCAAGCCGGTCATTGCTACCATGCTTCAGGCTCCCAAGCCAATTACTCGTAAGATTCACCATAAAGTATGGCACAAATACCTATATTGGTGTGAATCGAAGGGTTTCGCTTACAGCAGGGTCAGGATTCCCAGAATTTTGTCTTTTCTCCAGGAGGTTCTGGAGAAGGGTTTGTCAGTCAGATCTCTGAAGGGTCAGATTTCTGCTCTGTCTATTCTTTTGCACAAGCGTCTGGCAGATATGCCAGATGCTCAATCTTTTTTTCAGGCTCTGTTCAGAATCAGGCCTGTGTTTAAACCTGTTGCTCCTCCTTGTTCTTAAAGTTTTGCAACAGGCTCCGTTTGAGCCAATGCATTCTGTGGATATTAAGTTGTTATCTTGGAAGGTTTTGTTCCTTATTGCTATTTCCTCTGCTCGCAGAGTTTCTAAACTCTTGGCTTTGCAGTGTGATTCTCCTTACCTTATTTTTCATGCACATAAGGCGATCCTTCTTTCTATATTGGGTTTTCTCCCTAAGATGGTGTCGGATCGAAATATTAATCAGGAAATTGTTGTTCCTCCTTTTTGTCCTAATCCTTCTCATAAGGAATGTCTTTTGCATAACTTGGATGTTGTGCTTGCTCTAAAATTTTACCTTCAAGCTACTAAAGATTTTCGTCAGTCTTCTGCCCTGTTTGTTATTTTCTCTGGAAAGCGTAAGGCTCAGAAGACCACTTCTACTTCTCTTTCCCTCTGGTTGAGAAGTATGATTTGTTTTGCTTATGAGTCTGCTGGACAGCAGCCTCCTTAGAGAATTACGGCTTATTCCACTAGGGCTGTCTCCTCTTCTTGGGTTTTCAAAAACGAAACTTCTGTTGGTCCACTTTGCATACTTTTTTCAAATTCTACAAATTTGATACTTTTGCCTCGGCTGGGACCTCTTTTGGGAGAAAGGTTCTTCAAGCGGTGGTGCCTTCTGTTTAGCTTCTCCTGCCTTGTTCTCCGTCCCTGTTCATGACTTCTAGGTTCGGTATTGGTTCCCACTAGTAATTGGAATGACATCGTGGACTCTCCATGCCATAGGAAAGAAAAGAAAATGTATGCTTACCTGATAAATGTCTTTCTTTTTAGGCATGGAGAGTCCACGACCCCACCCTTAAGTTTTTTTTGTTAACCCTCAGGCACCTCTATACCTTTGTGTTATCATCTTTTTTTATTTCCCTTCGGTCGAATGACTTGGGGTTATGGGTAAGGGAAGTGACAATTTGCCTCCTCCTGCTGGCCAGGAGGTGAATATCCCACTAGTAATTGAAATTACGTTGTGGACTCTCCATGCCCGGAAATAAATAAATTTATCAGGTAAGCATATATTTTCTTATCCTCTGTAGTAAAATCTCAACATGATATCACTACCACACCTTATCCTCTATAGTAAAATCTTAACATGATATCACTATCACATCTTATCCTCTATAGTAAAATCTTAACATGATATCACTACCACACCTTATCCTCTATAGTAAAATCTTAACATGATATCACTACCACACCTTATCCTCTATAGTAAAATCTTAACATGATATCACTACCACACCTTATCCTCTATAGTAAAATATCAACATGATCTCAATGCCACCAACATGATCTCCGTCTCCCCAATTTTAACTTGATTACTAGAGCTGCCAATGTGTAATTGTAGTGTGTGGAATATACTTGTAAACGATTACCTTACCTATTAAGAGTTGAATGGGTGACATGCTGTCTACCAAAGGGAAAGATCAACTTTAATTTAACTCCCGCTGTAGAAGGAGTTTAGTTGAGGATCTCATAACAGGGATGTTTGAATGATTGAGCTGTGTTTGGTCTGTATCCAAAACCCACATTTCTAGGAGAGATATTAAGTAACAATCTTTCAAAGTTTTATACTCTGAACCTAGTAGCTATCATTGTATGGTATTTCAGCACACTCACACTATTAAGTGGATAATTAACTCTTTCAATATCCATGCGCTATACACCATACTCACTTGGGGTAATTATTCTGAAATGTCTGAGTAATTGAGCTACGCTTAGTCCAGATACTTAAACTATATAATAAAGAGAATAGCTTATGCCATTATAATGTTGTATAATTATCTCTCCTAAGTCTTAGAATTGACACACACAGAGGTTATTAAAACATCTGAACCGCAACACGTTATTACTAACAATTAACATCCCAGATATTAATCTTTTTCACGGATTCCATATATAGCCACCGATACCCATCATTATATTACTCCCTAACAAACTGCTTTGAGTAAGCCTGTACTCATTTTAGGATCTTGTTCATTCAACCTATATCCACACCACTTATGATATAGGTGGCTCAGTTTGTGTTTTTAATTTTTGTCTTTGTGTCTAAATTTTGTTTAATAAAGTGCGATTTTGAATTTTTTAATTCTGTTCACCCTGTTTTTTAAACAACAAAATGTATACAGGTGGCCCTCGGTTTACAATGGTTCAATTTGCACCGTTTCAGAATAACAACCTTTTTTTTCAGTCATGTGACTGCTATTGAAAAGCATTGAGAAGCAGTGCATTGATTAAAATAGCCAGTAGGTGGAGCTGTCCGCTTGTGTTGCAGCAAAGATATGTAAGCCAAGCAAACTAAAATTAATCTGTTTAACCAGACCTGAGCTATCAAGCAGCTTGCAAAGCAACAAGATCTTCCTGTCTATAAATCAGTCCAGAATTCATAGAAAGAACTGTTTGCATAAAAATGCAAGTAAGGTCTGTGTTGTGTGATTATGTTATTAGGTTTATAATGCTGTTTATCAAATGTTTTTGTTCATTTAACTTAGTTTAATTATACATTCTGTGTTGTGTAATTATTTTATTAGGTTTATAATGCTGTTTAGCATTTAAAGTCTTCATTTCAAAGCTTTAAAAATAATGTATTGGGTGTTACTTATGCCAATTTTGAGAGGGGCCTGGAACCTAACTCCCTCACTTCCCATTGACTTACATTATAAACTGGGTTTCAATTTACAACGGTTTCGATTTACAACCATTCCTTCCAGAACCTAACCCTGGCGTAAACTGAGGGCTACCTGTATATAATTATATCAAATTATTTCTTAAGGGGCTAGCACACTTTTTCCTGTTGCTTGCTTTTGCAACTCTTATTATAGTGAGTCTTCTCAGTGCTTCCACCCCTCTACAAGTGCACAAAGTGATTGTACATAATAGTTGCACCTGTAGTATAATCACTCAAAGTTGATTCTTCCCTGTTAAATCTTTGTCGCTAAAATCTGACCATGTCACTGGCTCCTTATCCTAGTCTAGCGTAAGATCTGACCATGTCACTGGCACCCTTATCCTAGTCTAGAGTAAAATCTGACCATGTCACTGGCACCCTTATCCTATTCTAGCGTAAGATCTGACCATGTCACTGGCTCTTTATCCTAGTCTAGAGTAAAATCTGACCATGTCACTGGCACCCTTATCCTAGTCTAGAGTAAAATCTGACCATGTCACTGGCACCCTTATCCTAGTCTAGAGTAAAATCTAACCATGTCACTGGCTCCCTTATCCTAGTGTAGCGTAAGATCTGACCATGTCACTGGCACCCTTATCTTAGTATAGAGTAAAATCTGACCATGTCACTGGCTCCTTATCCTAGTCTAGCGTAAAATATGACCATGTCACTAGCACCCTTATCCTAGTCTAGAGTAAAATCTGACTATGTCACTGGCTCCTTATCCTAGACTAGAGTAAAATCTGACCATGTCACTGGCTCCTTATCCTTATATAGAGAACAATCTGACCATGTCACTGGCTCCTTATCCTAATATAGAGATAAATCTGACCATGCCACTGGCTCCCTTATCCTAGTATAGAGTAAAATCTGACCATGTCACTGGCTCCTTATCCTAGTCTAGCGTAAAATCTGACCATGTCACTGGCTCCCTTATCCTAGTCTAGAGTAAAATCTGACCATGTCACTAGTTCCTTATTCTAATCTAGAGTAAAATCTGACCATGTCACTGGCTCCCTTATCCTAGTCTAGAATAAAATCTGACCATGTCACTGGCTCCCTTATCCTAGTCTAGAGTAAAATATGACCATGTCACTGGCTCCCTTATCCTAGTCTAGAGTAAAATATGACCATGTCACAGGCTCCCTTATCCTAGTCTAGAGTAAAATCTGACCAGGTCACTGGCTCCCTTATCCTAGTATAGAGTAAAATCTGACCAGGTCACTGGCTCCCTTATCCTAGTCTAGAGTAAAATCTGACCATGTCACTGGTCCTTATCCTAATCTAGAGTAAAATCTGACCATGTCACTGGCTCCTTATCATAGTCTAGAGTAAAATCTCACCAGGTCATTGGCTCCTTATCCTAGTCTAGAGTAAAATATGACCATGTCACTGGCTCCCTTGTCCTAGTCTAGAGTAAAATCTGACCATGTCACTGGCTCCTTATCCTAGTATAGAGTCAAATTTGACCAGGTCACTGGCTCCTTATCCTAGTCTAGAGTAAAATCTGACCATGTCACTGGCTCCCTTATCCTAGTCTAGAGTAAAATCTGACCATGTCACTGGCTCCTTATTCTATTCTAGAGTAAAATCTGACCAGGTCACTGGCTCCTTATCCTAATATTGTCAGGGTTTTTCCCTGTTTTGTTTGCCATGTGCTGCTGGCAGCCATTTTACTCACCTCTCTTCCTGACTTTGGTGCATTGTGGGGATGCTGCTCAATTCCTGCACTTCCTTTTATGGCCAGACTGGTGTGCATCATCCATGTGAGACAGGATGCAGTCTCAGAATTGTGATGTCATCACTTATTATTTAAAGGGCCTCTGTTCAGCATGCTTTGCCTTTGCGTCGTCTCAGACCTGTTTGTGAGAGTTCCTGTGTATTACCTGGCTGCCTGACGTCCTCCCTGGTTCCTGATCCCTGGCTTGTTCCTGACTCTGCTGTTTTCCTTGTTCCTGATTCCAGCTCGTCTGACTATTCACTTTTGCTCCTGACTTGGCTCGTCTGACTACCAGCTCTGGTTTTGACTCCTGGCTTGTTATTTGACTTGTGGACTTTTTATTATTTTTTGCTATAAATAAAGGTGTGATTATTTTTGCACTTCTCGTCTCAGTCTGATTCCTGGCACCCTGACATTACGCAAAGGCCATGAATCCTGATGGTGCTAATTATCCACCTTTACCTGCCATCATTTTCAGAATGGATGTACAGGATCACCGATTGGATCAATTTGCACTAGCCCTGCAAACCCTGCTGACTCGCACTGCACATTTGGACCAAAGTGCCCCGCAAGTTATGGCTGCTCCTGTTTCCGCTGCTGCACCTATGCCTACCAGGAGCATGCCTGGTTCTGCAACTCTACCTCATAGATATGGAGGCGATCCTATTCAGTGCAGAGGGTTTTTGAACCAGGTGGGCATTTACTTTGAGATGTTACCTCAGGCGTTTCCCTCTGACAGAGCTAAGGTGGGATTTCTCATCTCGTTACTCTCTGACACAGCTCTTGCCTGGGCTAATCCCTTGTGGGAGACTAATAAACCTGTGATTTCAAATTACCCTGAATGTATGGCCTCCTTTCGAAGGGTATTTGATGTTCCGGCTCGCTCCTCCTCTGCTGCTAAACGACTCATGTCCATTCAGAAAGGTACAAGATCTGTTGCTCAGTATGCTATTGAGTTCCGTACGCTTGCCGCAGAGGTAGGTTGGAACAATGAAGCCCTTGTTGCCGCTTTCTTTCATGGGCTCTCTGATGCGATTAAAGACAAAGTTGCTGCCAGAGATTTACCAGAGGATCTCGAGGCATTGGTGTCTTTTTTGATCCTAATTGACATCAGACACAGAGAGAGGCCCTCTTTCAAGGAGCGCTTGCGGAAGCCTCCTGTTCCGTTGTCTCCTACGTGTTCGTTCCCACCCATGCCTCCCTCTCCTCCCATGTCTCCTGGTCCCGAGTCACCAGGTACTGCTGAGCCGATGCAGTTGGGATTCACGCGTCTCTCCGTGGCGGAGAGGGCCTTTAGGAGGAGGGATGGGCTCTGCCTCTATTGTGGGTTACAGGGCCACCTTTTGAAGTCTTGTCCTACACGGCCGGGAAACGCTCACACCTAAGGTCCTGTCGGGGGCAGACCTTGGGTGGTTTATCCTCGTCCCCGGAACCGCTTAAGGAGTAACCTTTGGTCACCGTTGTCCTTTCCTGGGTGGACTCCTCCATAGTCACTCAGGCTCTTGTTGACTCCGGTGCTACAGGCTATTTCATTGACAGTGCTTTTGTATCAAAGCACTCCATTCCTGTTTTGCCTCTGTCCGTTCCTGTAATAATCCAAGTAGATTATTTTCTGAAAAAAGGAGATGCAGACAACTCAGCTGCTGAACAAACTCAGGCTGAAGTAAAAAAGGTGTGTAACAGCAGCTTTTAACCATTAACCACAACTTAGGTCATAGTATTTAAGCACTGTGTTTATTTTAATAAAGGATTTGCTAAACAAATGAGTAAAAGTCTTAATTCTCAATGCAATTGTTTAAACCCTTTATATAACATAACAAAACTGAGTACCCTGATATAGTAAAAATAAATATGCATAATAGAAAAAATAAGAGCTCTAATGTGATGCAAAATAATCCTTAATAGAATAAACAAAGTTATGCACAAAAAATACCTTTGAGTAGAATATCACTGAGATTACAGGTCCGTTATCACAGCAAGTAGAACTTAAGAAAAAATGAGAGAGCAGGGATTACTCTCAAAGTTTGCAAGGCAGGAGTGAGCAGGAAGTGTGTTCACAGAGCTGAGGGAGAGAAGCCACACTCGGCTGCAGCTGATGATGTCAGAAGTGTCTCAGTAGAAGGCCTGTCAGATTTCACAGCACATCAGAGCAATAGAAGACTGAGGAATTCAAAATAACAAGCAATGACAGGAAGACACAGGTCAGTATTTATAGGGTGTCAGAATGAGCAGCCATAAGGGGTGGTAATATGACATACCCCCCCCCCCCCCTCAAGGAACAACCTCCGGTTGAGAAGAAGAAGGTCGATCCGGGTGACGGCGGTGAAAAAGTGACACCAACCGAGGAGCATGCAAGTTCGTGGCAGGCTCCCAAGAGTCATCAGCAGGGGTAAACCCCTTCCATATTATGAGATATTGCAGAACCCCACCTACTCTTCTAGAGTCCAAAACAGTTTGAATCTCATACTCAACCTCAGGTTGTACAATGGTCGAAGTCGATGCAGGAGAAGATGTGTCCAAACGTAATGTGGCAGGTTTCACCAATGACACGTGAAAGGTGGGATGAATTTTAAAATGTGCAGGCAAGTCCAAAGTAACTGTATTCGGGTTCTTTAATGCTGTAATAGCGTATGGACCTATAAACAGTGGACTTAGTTTTCTCGAAGGAGCGGATAAGCGTAAGTGTTTGGTGGACAACCAGACCTTTTGTCCAACCTTATACACAGGTGAAGGCCTTTTTCTTAAATCATAATAACGTTTATGAGAATTTTGAGCTACTTCAATATTATCCTTGATAATAGCAAACTTCTCCGAAATAGAATTGAGAGTTTCATTCACCGCTGGACAGGTGCTAGTCATATCAGAGAATACATGAAATGAAGGATGAATGCCATAGTTAATAAAGAATGGTGTTTGTTGGGTGGAGGTATTCATAGTGTTATTGTATGAAAATTCTGCAAGAGGTAAATAAGTTGACCAATCTTGCTGTTGGGAAGAACAGAAACACCGGAGGTACTGTTCGAGCCACTGGTTAGTGCGCTCCGTCTGTCCATTTGTTTGTGGGTGGTAAGAAGTACTGAGCCTCTGTTGAATATGAAGAGTAGAACATAATTCCCTCCAAAATCTGGAAGTAAATTGTGATCCCCTGTCTGAAACAATAGATGTTGGTAAACCATGCAACTTGATCACTTCTTTTATCAAAAGATCACTAGTTTGTTTTGCTGTGGGTAAAGAGATGCAAGGAATGAAATGAGCCATCTTGGAAAATTGATCCACTACTACTAAAATGGTAGTGTAATTGGAAGATTTGGGTAAATCCACAATATAGTCCATTGAAATGTTTGACCATGGTTTACTGGGCACAGGGAGAGATAACAGCAATCCATAAGGTTTGCGTCTTGAGTATTTTGATGTTGCGCAGGTGGTACAAGTAGAGACGTAAGTTTTAACATCCTTATTACAAGTAGGCCACCAAAAAGATCTCTTTAGTAGAGATAATGTCTTAGTCACTCCTAAATGACCTGCTAAAGTGGAATCATGTATCATCTGGAGAACAGTGGGTCTACAAGATTTTGGAATATATATCTGGTTGTTATATAAAAGAATACCATTAGAATCTTGATGCAACAGATGCATTGGTTTCTCTGTGTCACTACGTTGTAACTGTTTTAAAGAAGTAGGTGTAAGTTGTAGAATACCTAAGAAACAATCTTCTGGAATGATATGTTGATGTGGTGGTGCGTAGCTGGGTTTATCGGCAACCTGGATAGGGCATCTGCTTTACCATTATTTCTTCCCGGTCTATAGCAAATAACAAAGTTAAACCGTGAGAAGAAAATACTCCACCTCACCTGACGGGCAGACAGTGTTTTACAAGTTTGCAAATATTGCAAATTTCTATGATCAGAATAGATTAAAACTGGTTCAGTAGTACCCTCTAGTAAATGCCTCCATTGTTCAAAGGAGGCTTTTATAGATAGGAGTTCTTTTTCGCCTACTGAATAATTAATCTCCGCAGCTGAAAGAACTCTAGAAAAAAATGCCACAGGATGAAGTACTTGGGTAGTGGAATTTTTTTGTGACAATACAGCTCTTAATGCATATTCTGATGCATCTACCTCCAAAGTAAATTGCAACAATGGGTCTGGGTATTGCAAAATAGGGCCAGAAGTGAAGCTAGATTTGAGGAATTCAAAAGCGCTTTGAGCTTCTGAATGCCATTTGAAAGTGTTTTGTACTTTAGTGAGATTAGTCAAAGGTTTTGCAATGTCAGCAAATTTATTAATAAACTTGCGGTAGTAATTAGCAAAACCTAGGAAACGTTGTAATTGTTTCCTAGTCCGAGGTTGTGGCCAATCTTGAATAATTTTCACCTTATTCTGATCCATCTTAATACCAGATGGTGAAATTTGATAGCCTAGGAAGGTAATCTCTGATGAGTTAAAAATACATTTTTCTAATTTGGCAAACAAATGATGAGCTCTTAAACGGGATAAAACTGAACGAACATGTTTTATGTGTTCATCCAAGTTCTTAGAAAAGATCAGAATATCATCCAAATATATGATGATGTAAGTGTCTAATATATCTCTAAAAATATCATTTATGAAATTTTGAAATGTGGCTGGGGCGCTACATAGCCCGAATGGCATGACTTGATATTCAAAGAGACCGTAACGGGTCCTAAAAGCTGTCAGCCATTCAGCTCCCTCTTTCGTTCTGATCAGGTTATATGCACCACGTAAATCAAGCTTTGTATATATGGTGGCGCCTTGCAATCGTTCTATAATCTCTGGAATGAGAGGTAATGGGTAACGATTCTTTTTGGTACATTTATTCAGTTGACGATAATCAATTATTGGACGTAATGAATTATCCTTATTACGTACAAAAAACATTCCAGCACCTGCTGGTGAGGTAGATGGCCTAATAAAACCTTTTTTTAAGTTATCATCGATATACTCTTTAAGATGATTTAATTCAGATTTAGATAAAGGATAAATTCTCCCTATAGGTACTGTGCTACCAGGTAATAACTCAATTGGACAGTCATACTGTCTATGCGGAGGTAATACCTGACTTTCTTTTACATCAAAAACATCACTAAAATCCGAATAGTGAGATGGTAATGAGAGTGAGGATGTATGTAGTATGTGATGATTTTGTAAACAGGTATTTTTACAATAACCAGAATCAAGTTTTATAGATAATGTTTGCCAATCAAAGATAGGGTTATGTTTTACTAACCAGTTCATACCTATGACAACTGGAAACAGAGGTGAGGGTATTATGTCAAAAGACATGTATTCAATATGTGTCTGATTGCAAGTCACCAGTAGAGGTATAGTCTCATGTGTAACTGGACCAGTACTAATTGTGTTACCATCTATGACACGTATAGAAACAAGTTTTTCTTTTGCTATATGTGGTATTTTATTTTTTTCAATTAAACTTATGTCTATATAACAACCAGTTGCCCCAGTATCCACGATGGCCTCAATATTCAGTCGTCTTTGATCCCACTGCAAAGATAGAGGTAGTTTTATAAACATCTGATCTGAAAGAGAAGTACAGACAGTCGTGTTAGTAGTGATGGTTTTACCTGACTTCTGTTTTAGAAGATTAGGGCAGTCTCTCAGAATATGTTCTTTAGAACCACAATGCATGCAGAGATGATTCAATCTCCTTCTATTCTTCTCCTCTTGAGTTAGGGGTCCACGTAATACACCTAAATCCATAGGTGTTTCAGTAGATGTGGCTGGAGCAGGGTTAGGAATACTGTTGTATCTTTTGCTAGATGACTCATAAGAAAGTTTCTCAACCCTTCTTTCCCTATATCTCCTATCTAATTTTATTGCTAAATCATATAGGGCATCTAAGGATACAGGTAAGTCTAATCTAGCAAGTTCATCTTTTAGGGATTCATTTAAGCCCAAGCGAAATTGATTTCTTAAAGAAACTTTGTTCCATTCAGAATCCCTGGCATACCGTTTGAACTCAGTAATAAAGTCCTCCACAGGTCTTTTAGCTTGTTTTACATTTCTTAGGGCTTTTTCAGCTGTTGCCTGTCTATAAGGATCCTCATACAATGCTGACAATGCATCAAAAAAGACCTGAAAATTATTTAGTATTGGATCTTGTGATTCAAAATAACTATCAGCCCACGCACGGGGTTCTCCCCTTAAATAAGTTATGATAGTTAAAACCTTCTGTTTGTCAGTACTATATGTTTTTGGTTTTAGGGAAAAAAGGAGTAGACAGGCGTTTTTAAACTCCCTATACTTTGATCTATCACCAGTGAAAATTTCAGGGTGTAACACCTGTGGTTCAGGTGTAGTAGCTGACATTTTAACTGCAATTTCCTGAGAAATAAAGGCTCTTAGATTTTGTATATCTAATTGAGTCTCTCTGAGACCTTGGCTTATATTATCAACTCTTTGGGATAATGTATAAACTGCTTGAGCGAGTTCAGCTGGGTCCACTTGCATTTTTTAGGCTTGTTATTATGTAATAATCCAAGTAGATTATTTTCTGAAAAAAGGAGATGCAGACAACTCAGCTGCAGAACAAACTCAGGCTGAAGTAAAAAAGGTGTGTAACAGCAGCTTTTAACCATTAACCACAACTTAGGTCATAGTATTTAAGCACTGTGTTTATTTTAATAAAGGATTTGCTAAACAAATGAGTAAAAGTCTTAATTCTCAATGCAATTGTTTAAACCCTTTATATAACATAACAAAACTGAGTACCCTGATATAGTAAAAATAAATATGCATAATAGAAAAAATAAGAGCTCTAATGTGATGCAAAATAATCCTAAATAGAATAAACAAAGTTATGCACAAAAAATACCTTTGAGTAGAATATCACTGAGATTACAGGTCCGTTATCACAGCAAGTAGAACTTAAGAAAAAATGAGAGAGCAGGGATTACTCTCAAAGTTTGCAAGGCAGGAGTGAGCAGGAAGTGTGTTCACAGAGCTGAGGGAGAGAAGCCACACTCGGCTGCAGCTGATGATGTCAGAAGTGTCTCAGTAGAAGGCCTGTCAGATTTCACAGCACATCTGAGCAATAGAAGACTGAGGAATTCAAAATAACAAGCAATGACAGGAAGACACAGGTCAGTATTTATAGGGTGTCAGAATGAGCAGCCATAAGGGGTGGTAATATGACAGTTCCGCTTGCTATTGAAGCCAGTGATGGCAGGCCCCTTCAGCCCGCACTCGTTACTCTTGAAACTGCTCCGTTGTCCATGGCTGTTGGGGCTCTCCATTTTGAAACCCTCCATTTCCAGGTGATAAACTCTTCGCATTTTCCGTTTGTTCTGGGTTATCCCTGGCTCCAAAAGCACAATCCCAGTCTCGACTGGCGCAGGTCCGAAATTTTGTCGTGGTCCCCGCAATGTATTTCCACTTGTCTTTGGAAACCAGTTGAAGTCTTGTGCACTTCTTCGGTATCTCAATTGCCAGAGGAGTACCGAGAGTTACTAGACTTTTTGACAAGGTGCCGGTACGTTGCCTCCTCACTGGTCTTTGTGCCATAGACCTGCAACCCGGAGCCATTACTCCTCGGGGCCGGGTGTACCCTCTGTCTGTGGCAGAGAATTGTGCTATGGAGGAGTATGTTGCCAATGCTCTGTCGCGGGGGATCATCCGCAAATCCTCCTCTCCTGCAGGGGCTGGCTTCTTCTTTGTGAAGAAAAAGGGTAGAGAGTTCAGACCATGCATCGATTATAGGGGTCTTTATCGTCTTACCATTAAGAATGCTTACCCTATTCTACTCATTACGGAACCCTTTGACCACCTCAAGGGATCTACGGTCTTTACTATACTTGATTTGAGAGGAGCGTACAATCTCGTTAGGATTAAGGAGGGCCACGAATGGAAAACAGCATTTAACACCAGGAGCGGGCATTATGAGTATCTTGTAATGCCCTTTGGCCTATGTAATGCTCCTGCTGTTTTTCAGGAATTTATTAATGATGTCCTACGAGATATGTTGCAACAGTGTGTTGTGGTGTACTTAGACAACATCCTCATACACTCACCCACACTTGAGGCTCATCGTTCTGATGTTACACGGGTTCTTCAGAGACTACGTGAGAACGGCCTGTTTTGTAAACTTGAGAAATGTGAGTTCCATCAAACTCAAGTATCCTTCCTAGGTTATGTTATCTCTGTTGCAGGGTTCTCCATGGATCCTGACAAGTTATCTGCAGTTCTGCAGTGGCCTCGCCCAGTTGGTCTTCGGTCTATTCAACATTTTTTGGGGTTTGCCAATTACTATAGAAAGTTTATTAAAAACTTTTCTTCCTTGGTCAAACCTATCACAGACATGACCCGTAAAGAGAATGATCCCCTCCATTAGTCACTTACTGCCATTAAGGCCTTTGATAGTCTTAAGACTGCCTTTGCTGCCGCTCCAGTTCTGGCTCATCCTAACCCTGTCCTACCTTTCGTTCTTGAGGTCGATGCGTCTGAGACTGGAGTAGGTGCCCTCTTGTCTCAACGTCCTACGCCTGACGGTTCCTTGCATCCGTGTGGTTTAATTTCTAAGAAATTGTCTCCAGCGGAGTGCAAATATGAAATTGGTGACAGGGAATTACTGGACATATTTTTGGCACTCAAGGAATTGAGGCATCTTCTCTAGGGTACTAGCGTGCCAGTGCTCATTCTTACTGACCACAAGAATTTAACTTATCTATCTGAAACTAAACGTTTGTTGCCCCGACAGGCCAGATGGGCGCTATTTTTGTCTCGGTTTAATGATGTGGTCTCCTACCTGCCTGGTAGTAAGAATGTTAGGGCTGATGCCCTTTCTCGACAATTTTCGCCTCTGTACCTACTCCTGTTATACCTCCTGACCATATTTTGGCTACCATACGTACTAATTTGACTTCTCCCTTGGGGGAGGAGATTCTGGCTGCACAAACCAATGCACCTCCTGAGAAACCTAGTGGTAAGTGTTTTGTTCCTGAGAATCTTCGAACTAAACTTTTGCACACTTACCACTATCCTAAAGTCGCAGGTCACCCAGACAAGAACCAAATGATTTGGTCTGTCACTCGACAATTCTGGTGGCCAGGTCTTCGTTCTGATGTTGCTGCGTATGTTGCCTCCTGCTCAGTTTGTGCACAGAATAAGACTCCTCGACGTCTTCCTGTGGGTCTTCTTCAACCTATTGCTAATGGTAAGCGTCCTTGGACACATTTTTCCATGGACTTCATTGTCGAGCTCCCTGTTTCCAATGGCAATACCGTTATCCTTATGGTGGTTGACCGTTTTTCTAAAATGTCACATTGCATTCCCTTGATTAAGCTGCCTACCGCTCAGGAGCTTGCTTCAATTTTTGCCCGGGAGGTCTTCCGTTTACATGGCTTACCCAAGGAGATAGTGTCGGACCGGGGTAGCCAGTTTGTCTCCAGATTTTGGCGTTCCTTTTGTGCTCAAATGGGCATCCAGCTTTCCTTCTCCTCGGCATATCACCCTCAATCCAATGGGGCTGCGGAATGGTTTAATCAAGCTCTGGAACAGTTCCTTCGTTGCTATGTCTCAGATCACCACAATAATTGGTCTGAACTGTTACCTTGGGCGGAGTTTGCTCGTAATAGTGCTATTAATGCTTCCTCCAAGTTATCCCCGTTCATGGCGAATTATGGGTTTCAACCAGCCTTGTTGCCCGATTCATTCATGTTTCCGGGTATTCCGGCTTTGGAGGAGCATCTCCGGCAACTCCGTTCCACGTGGGTGCAGATTCAGGATTGCCTTCATCGTTCAAAAGTTCCAGGCTGATCGTAGGCGTCTGCCCGCACCTTCCTACCAGGTTGGTGAGAGAGTTTGGCTGTCCTCCCGCAACTTGAACCTTTGTGTGCCTTCCAATAAATTGGCTCCCCGTTATGTTGGTCCTTTTCGAATACTCCGACGGGTTAATCCTGTGGCCTACGCTCTTGACCTTCCTCCTTCTATGCGCATCTCCAATGTTTTTCATGTCTCCCTCTTGAAACCATTGGTTTGTAATCGGTTTACCACTCTGTTGCCTCATCCCCGTCCTATCTTTGTTGACAACCATGTGGAGTATGAGGTCAGCAGCATTATTGACTCTCGTATGTCCAGGGGCAGTGTACAGTATTTGGTTCACTGTAGGGGCTACGGTCCGGAGGAGCGTTCTTGGGTTCCCTCCTCTGATGTTCATGCTCCCGCCTTCCATGCCCATTTCCCCAATAAGCCTTTTGTCCTCCCGTGGGCGAGGGGTCGTTGAGGGTAGGGTATTGTCAGGGTTTTTCCCTGTTTTGTTTGCCATGTGCTGCTGGCAGCCATTTTACTCACCTCTCTTCCTGACTATGGTGCATTGTGGGGGATGCTGCTCATTTCCTGCACTTCCTTTTATGGCCAGACTGGTGTGCATCATCCATGTGAGACAGGTTGCAGTCTCAGAATTGTGATGTCATCACTTATTTAAAGGGCCTCTGTTCAGTATGCTTTGCCTTTGCGTTGTCTCAGACCTGTTTGTAAGAGTTCTTGTGTATTACCTGGCTGCCTGATGTCGTTCTTGGTTCCTGATCCCTGGCTTGTTCCTGACTCTGCTGTTTTCCTTGTTCCTGATTCCAGCTCGTCTGACTATTCGCTTTGGCTCCTGACTTGGCTTGTCTGACTACCAGCTCTGGTTTTGACTCCTGGCTTGTGGACTTTTTATTATTTTTTGCTATTAATAAAGGTGTGATTATTTTTGCACTTCTCGTCTCAGTCTGATTCCTGGCACCCTGACAAATATAGAGAAAAATCTGACCATGTCACTGGCTCCCTTATCCTAAACTAGAGTAAAATCTGACCATGTCACTGACTCCTTATCCTAAACTAGAGTAAAATCTGACCATGTCACTGGCTCCTTATCCTAATATAGAGTAAAATCTGACCAGGTCACTGGCTCCCTTATCCTAATATAGAGTAAAATCTGACCATGGCACTGGCTCCTTACCTAGTCTAGAGTAAAATCTGACCATGTCACTGGCTCCCAAATCCTAGTCTAGAGTAAAATCTGACCATGTCACTGGCTCCTTATCCTAGTCTAGAGTAAAATCTGACCATGTCACTGGCTCCTTATCCTAGTCTAGAGTAAAATCTGACCATGTCAATGGCTCCTTATCCTAGTCTAGAATAAAATCTGACCATGTTACTGGCTCCTTATCCTAGTCTAGAATAAAATCTGACCATGTCACTGGCTCCCTTATCCTAGTCTAAAATGAAATCTGACCATGTCACTGGCTCCCTTATTCTAGTCTAGAGTAAAATCTGACCATGTCACTGGCTCCTTATCCTAGTCTAGAGTAAAATCTGACCATGTCACTGGTTCCTTATCCTAGTCTAGAGTAAAATTTGACCATGTCACTGGCTCCTTATCCTAGTCTAGAGTAAAATTTGACCAGGTCACTGGCTCCCTTATCCTAGTATAGAGTAAAATCTGACCAGGTCACTGACTCCTTATCCTAGTCTAGAGTAAAATCTGACCATGTCACTGGCTCCCTTATCCTAGTCTAGAGTAAAATCTGACCATGTCACTGGCTCCTTACCTAGTCTAGAGTAAAATCTGACCATGTCACTGGCTCCTTATCCTAGTCTAGAGTAAAATCTGACCATGTCACTGGCTCCTTACCTAGTCTAGAGTAAAATTTGACCATGTCACTGGCTCCTTATCCTAGTCTAGAGTAAAATCTGACCATGGCACTGGCTCCTTACCTAGTCTAGAGTAAAATCTGACCATGTCACTGGCTCCTTTATCCTAGTCTAGAGTAAAATCTGACCATGTCACTGGCTCCTTATCCTAGTCTAGAGTAAAATCTGACCATGTCACTAGCTCCTTATCCTAGTCTAGAGTAAAATCTGACCATGTCAATGGCTCTTTATCCTAGTCTAGAATAAAATCTGACCATGTTACTGGCTCCTTATCCTAGTCTAGAATAAAATCTGACCATGTCACTGGCTCCCTTATCCTAGTCTAGAATAAAATCTGACCATGTCACTGGCTCCCTTATTCTAGTCTAGAGTAAAATCTGACCATGTCACTGGCTCCTTATCCTAGTCTAGAGTAAAATTTGACCAGGTCACTGGCTCCCTTATCCTAGTATAGAGTAAAATCTGACCAGGTCACTGACTCCTTATCCTAGTCTAGAGTAAAATCTGACCATGTCACTGGCTCCCTTATCCTAGTCTAGAGTAAAATCTGACCATGTCACTGGCTCCTTACCTAGTCTAGAGTAAAATCTGACCATGTCACTGGCTCCTTATCCTAGTCTAGAGTAAAATCTGACCATGTTACTGGCTCCTTATCCTAGTCTAGAATTAAATCTGACCATGTCACTGGCTCCCTTATCCTAGTCTAGAATAAAATCTGACCATGTCACTGGCTCCCTTATTCTAGTCTAGAGTAAAATCTGACCATGTCACTGGCTCCTTATCCTAGTCTAGAGTAAAATCTGACCATGTCACTGGCTCCTTATCCTAGTCTAGAGTAAAATTTGACCATGTCACTGGCTCCTTATCCTAGTCTAGAGTAAAATTTGACCAGGTCACTGGCTCCCTTATCCTAGTATAAGAGTAAAATCTGACCAGGTCACTTACTCCTTATCCTAGTCTAGAGTAAAATCTGACCATGTCACTGGCTCCCTTATCCTAGTCTAGAGGAAAATCTGACCATGTCACTGGCTCCTTATCCTAGTATAGAGTAAAATCTGACCAGGTCACTGGCTCCTTATCCTAGTCTAGAGTAAAATCTGACCATGTCACTGGCTCCTTATCCTAGTCTAGAGTAAAATCTGACCATGTCACTGGCTCCTTACCTAGTCTAGAGTAAAATCTGACCATGTCACTGGCTCCTTACCTAGTCTAGAGTAAAATCTGACCATGTTACTGGCTCCTTATCCTAGTCTAGAGTAAAATCTGACCATGTTACTGGCTCCTTATCCTAGTCTAGAGTAAAATCTGACCAGGTCACTGGCTCCTTATCCTAGTCTAGAGTAAAATCTGACCAGGTCACTTACTCCTTATCCTAGTCTAGAGTAAAATCTGACCATGTCACTGGCTCCCTTATCCTAGTCTAGAGGAAAATCTGACCATGTCACTGGCTCCTTATCCTAGTCTAGAGTAAAATTTGACCAGGTCACTGGCTCCCTTATCCTAGTATAGAGTAAAATCTGACCAGGTCACTGACTCCTTATCCTAGTCTAGAGGAAAATCTGACCATGTCACTGGCTCCTTATCCTAGTCTAGAGTAAAATTTGACCAGGTCACTGGCTCCCTTATCCTAGTATAGAGTAAAATCTGACCATGTCACTGGCTCCTTATCCTAGTCTAGAGTAAAATCTGACCATGTCACTAGCTCCTTATCCTAGTCTAGAGTAAAATCTGACCATGTCAATGGCTCCTTATCCTAGTCTAGAATAAAATCTGACCATGTTACTGGCTCCTTATCCTAGTCTAGAATAAAATCTGACCATGTCACTGGCTCCCTTATCCTAGTCTAGAATAAAATCTGACCATGTCACTGGCTCCCTTATTCTAGTCTAGAGTAAAATCTGACCATGTCACTGGCTCCTTATCCTAGTCTAGAGTAAAATCTGACCATGTCACTGGTTCCTTATCCTAGTCTAGAGTAAAATTTGACCATGTCACTGGCTCCTTATTCTAGTCTAGAGTAAAATTTGACCAGGTCACTGGCTCCCTTATCCTAGTATAGAGTAAAATCTGACCAGGTCACTGACTCCTTATCCTAGTCTAGAGTAAAATCTGACCATGTTACTGGCTCCTTATCCTAGTCTAGAATTAAATCTGACCATGTCACTGGCTCCCTTATCCTAGTCTAGAATAAAATCTGACCATGTCACTGGCTCCCTTATTCTAGTCTAGAGTAAAATCTGACCATGTCACTGGCTCCTTATCCTAGTCTAGAGTAAAATCTGACCATGTCACTGGCTCCTTATCCTAGTCTAGAGTAAAATTTGACCATGTCACTGGCTCCTTATCCTAGTCTAGAGTAAAATTTGACCAGGTCACTGGCTCCCTTATCCTAGTATAGAGTAAAATCTGACCAGGTCACTTACTCCTTATCCTAGTCTAGAGTAAAATCTGACCATGTCACTGGCTCCCTTATCCTAGTCTAGAGGAAAATCTGACCATGTCACTGGCTCCTTATCCTAGTATAGAGTAAAATCTGACCAGGTCACTGGCTCCTTATCCTAGTCTAGAGTAAAATCTGACCATGTCACTGGCTCCCTTATCCTAGTCTAGAGTAAAATCTGACCATGTCACTGGCTCCTTACCTAGTCTAGAGTAAAATCTGACCATGTTACTGGCTCCTTATCCTAGTCTAGAATAAAATCTGACCATGTCACTGGCTCCCTTATCCTAGTCTAGAATAAAATCTGACCATGTCACTGGCTCCCTTATTCTAGTCTAGAGTAAAATTTGACCATGTCACTGGCTCCTTATCCTAGTCTAGAGTAAAATTTGACCAGGTCACTGGCTCCCTTATCCTAGTATAGAGTAAAATCTGACCAGGTCACTGACTCCTTATCCTACTTGCAGAAAAATTGGGATATTTTCCCAGGAAAGAAATGCTGTGTAGCACTCTCTGCCCAGACTGGGGTAGAGCCACTAGTACCTTTTAAAATTTAACTTTTATTTTTCACTTTAAAAAGAATGGGTGAACACAAACAAATTAAAATATCTCTATCTCTAAATAGCTAGTGCCAAATATTTCTGGTTGCTATTAAATTGTTCAAGTGACCGGCTGTCTTTGTAATTTTTATGTGTAGTTTTGTTAGATCAGTCGGTACTTTGTTATATTAGTCAAATCAGGTTAATCAGAACCTTGTAATGGGTATCTGTTGTGTTTAGCTGTCTCTTGTATTTTTCGAGGCTTGTATTGGTGTAAAGTTGGTTGGAATTAAGCCTGAGTGATAGCAAGGATTGTCAGGTTTTATTCACATTGGTACATAGATTTTGGTGATGGTTGAATATTTTGAGATCTATTTTGCTTTATTGTACAAGTGTATGTGTGCCCTTATTTGGGTATCTCATATATGCAGAGTTATTTTTATAAGTTCCACTCCTGTTTGGCATAAATTCTGCACGCATATAACTGAAATCGGTTATTTTCCTTATAAATAAAGTAATCTCTCATTTATGTTGCGTGTATTTTTTGTAAACACTTGATTCAATAAAGACCCCAGTGTGCCTGAATTTTTACTAATAGTTTTTTCTAAGACCTATTGTTCAAAATCTATCTTTCTATATATATCCTTTTTGTTATCGATGGTGGGCTAATTATATATATATCTCTCAGTCTCCTTCCTCATTGGACACTCAGAGGCTGTTTTTATTTATAGTTTCAGCTGCCACCTAAGATTTTTATCACTCAATGATGCTTTAATTCTTTGTATTGGGTGTATTCCCGGGTAGGCATATAGATTCTATGTCCATATAATCTGGATTGTTATGTTATTCCTACTTGGTGATACCGTTATCGTGTGTATATGTCGCTCGTGCTTGCTCCAACAATATTTAGTCACTTGTTAGATATTACTGTCTGAATACATATGTTTCTTTACTTGCAAACTAATGTGTATTTGTGTTGCTCGTATCTGCTCCAACACTATTAAATTTTGCTGTATGAATACATATGTTTCTTTACTTGCAAACTAATGTGTATTTGTGTTGCTCGTATCTGCTCCAACACTATTAAATTTTGCTGTATGAATACATATGTTTCTTTACTTGCAAACTAATGTGTATTTGTGTTGCTCGTATCTGCTCCAACACTATTAAATTTTGCTGTATGAATACATATGTTTCTTTACTTGCAAACTAATGTGTATTTGTGTTGCTTGTATCTGCTTCAACACTGTTCAGTCACTTGTTAAATATTACTGCCTAAATACATATTTATCTTTGCTTGATGATATACTGTGTAAGCTCCCCTGCTACATTCTTGTCTTAGAGATTGCCCTTCTTTGAGGGATAATTGGGTTGCTATGTTGTTTGTATATCACAACTATTATGCAGTATTGCAGTATTGCTTTAAGTGCACAGTGTTGCCACAATATGATTCCGTTTTTTTGCTAGAAATTCAGGCATTAGTTATCTTTGTAATAGAAGCTTTATTATTTGTTTTTACTCTTATATCGCACATATTGTGTGATTCTGAAATGTTATTATAATTTCACAATTTTGCAACACTTTAAATCTGTTTCCTTGCTGAGGACTCAGATATTTATGGTTATAGATATGATTCACCTCTAAGTTCGGTTTTCACTCAATACTCGTAACAGTAACTATTGGTTATATCTGGCAATAACTATTAGTTATATTTCTATGTGAATCTTTGCCAACACCCGGTACTATGTCATTATAAATTATTTGTGATAATATTTACAATGATTCCCTAACTGCCTCCCTACGCTGTTTTCACTACAGCTGAGTATGGCAGTGTATCATTAATACAAAGTTTGGTTCGGTTATAAATCTGTTAGTGCCCGATGCCTCTACTTGGTCGGGCCCCCTTGTGACCCTAGTAAGGTTACGCTGGGGTTATTCGTTTAGATAAAGTTTCCCCTGAATTCTATTTTGATTCTTATCAGGATTAGCCCTTGACGCTGACACGCATTCACACACTGTCTACTATATTTCCCATTACTTATCCGGTTATGCACTATTAGAGATAGATTGATTTAAAACACATATATCACACTTTAGTGGGACCACATCGTCCCACTCAACCCCCCTGACGCGTTTCGCCAGTTACGGCTTTATCAAAGGTGGCGGGCCGCCGATTTTCAAAGCCTTTATTGTATTTTCAATTGCGGAAGTTCCGCCTCTACCCTGTTTTCATTTGTTGGTCTTGGCTGTCAGTCTTGTATGTACAGCCTGTTAGGATCAATGTATCTAATGTTGTCTTTCTTTTTAAGGTCGAATACTGTTTTGATAACTTAAGGTGGACCTATTCATTTGCTCAATTCCGTATTAGATGCTAGCACCACTCCTCAAAAGGAATATAGAATAAAGATACTACAATTGAATACAGTATCTGAAAATAATATAAATCAGTGAGGAGCTTGCCTATATAGTGCCCTTGTTATCCTTGTGTGTCAAATAAGACTCCTTATCCTAGTCTAGAGTAAAATCTGACCATGTCACTGGCTCCCATATCCTAGTCTAGAGTAAAATCTGACCATGTCACTGGCTCCTTACCTAGTCTAGAGTAAAATCTGACCATGTCACTGGCTCCTTATCCTAGTATAGAGTAAAATCTGACCAGGTCACTGGCTCCTTATCCTAGTCTAGAGTAAAATTTGACCATGTCACTGGCTCCCTTATCCTAGTCTAGAGTAAAATCTGACCATGTCACTGGCTCCTTACCTAGTCTAGAGTAAAATCTGACCATGTCACTGGCTCCTTATCCTAGTCTAGAGTAAAAGCTTATTATGATTACCTTAAATTAATTTCAAAACCTTTTTTATATTGCTTATAGAAGGACTAAAAATAAACTACATAAAAGTAGCTTTTTATGTCAAAACTGATAATGAAAATAAGAAAATAATGTATCTATGTGTACAACTGATCTTCCAGAATTTAGTGCTCACTCTTCGATAAAAACAACTCATATATATATATATATATATATATATATATATATATATATATATATTGTATTATGCTAATCTTTATTATATATTTTTTTTGTATAAGAGCTTCTGATGCTGAATGGCTCGGATCCTGTGGCAGAAGTTGCTATCCGACAACTTCGGGAATCCTCCAGACAGTCATTGAAATCACCAAGAAAAAAAAGCACTATTATCATATCGGGGATTTCAAAGGTATGTGCCCAGCCCTATTGTAAGGTGTAATAATATTATTATTCCTTTTAGCACAATGAAAATTGGATTATGAATGGTGCATGTTTCTGTCTATTTGTAAATCAGGAAATTTACAATTTTATTAAAGGGATATTAAACAATCTGTTTCATTGTTGTAATAAAAAGCACATTGCAATATGTATTATTAAAAGGGACAGTCTAGTGCAAAATAAACTTTCATGATTCAGATAGAGAATGTAATTTTAAACAATTTTCCCATTTACTTTTATCACCAATTTTGCTTTTTTCTCTTGGTATTCTTAGTTGAAAGCTAAACCTAGGAGGTTCATATGCTAATTTTAAGCCCTTGAAGGCCGCCTCTACTCTCAGGGCATTTTGACAGTTTTTCAACACTAGAGGGTGTTAGTTCATGTGTGTCATTTAGAGAACACTGTGCTCACGCACGTGGAGTTCAGGTGAGCCAGCTGTGATTGGCTAAAATGGATATCTGTCAAAAGAACTGAAATAAGGGGGCAGTTTCCAGAGGCTTAGATACAAGGTAATCATATAGGTAAAAAGTGTATTTATAAAACTGTTGTTTGTGCAAAACTAGGGAATGGGTAATAAAGGGATTATCTATATTTTTAAACAATAAAAATTCTGGTGTAGACTGTCCCTTTTACCTTTCATTTATTTTTACTTAATTTGTGCAGTGTCCATTACTTCCTGTGACATCATTACAAGGAGGCTGTGGCCTCTACAGGAAGCTTATCTAGCATGATGTCATAAAACTTCTAGAGTTGGTTTAATATTAAGTGAATAGACTAGATAAACAGGGAGTCAGATTTGCTCATACTCTGAATTGGCAGAATGTAACTTAAGTTTCAAAATTGTCTCCACTCTTATCACACTGAGGGTAGGGGCTGCAGTGAGAAATTCTAAGTGCTAATTTGGCAAGAAAACAAGTACATTTTTCCTTCCTAAGACAGGGAGAGTCCATGGCTTTATTCCTTACTGTTGGCAAATACAACACCTGGTCACCAGGAGGAGGCAAGACACCCCAGCCAAAGGCTTAAATATCCCTCCCACTTCCTCATTACCCCAGTCATTCTTTGCCTTTCGTCACAATAGGAGGTGGCAGAGAAGTGTCAGAAGGTTTGGAGAGTCCTGAAAAAAGGGTATCTGCCCTTCGAGATAGGACTGGAGTTTTAAAGGGACAGTCTAGTATAAATTAAACTTTCATTATTCAGATAGGACTTTTAATTTTAATCAACTTTCCAATTTACTTTTATCACCAAATTTGCTTTTTTCTCTTGGTATTCTTAGTTTAAACTAAACATAGGCAGACTCATATGCTAATTGTTAAGCCTTTGAGGGCTGCCTCTTATCACATGCTTTTTAAATCTCTTTTCAACACAAAGAAACAGAAAGTACACGTGGGCCATATAGATAACACTGTGTTCAGGTACAGGGGGTTATTTAAGATTTAGCACAAAACAATGCTAAATGCAAGACAATAGATAATAAGCATTCACAGTGATGTGATCAGGGGGCTGGAAGAAGGTTCCTAGATACAAGGTAATCACAGAGGTAAAAAGTATGTTAATATAACTGTATTGGTTATGCAAAACTGGGGAATGGGTAATAAAGGGATTATCTATCTTTTAAAACAATAACAATTCTATGGTAGACTGTCCCTTTAAGTAGTAATGTCAACCTCTTATTGAGAGTATTGATGAAAGTTAGAGTCTGGAGATGCAGGGAAAGTTTTTTTGCGAAACCATCCAGACTACTGCTAATAGCTCCTAAGCAATCAGTGCTCACGAGTTTCATTGCCTGCTTTCTCTCACTCAAGTCCATGTCAGGAGCGCTGCTATAAGACTGTCACACTTGAGAGGCTGTGTTCTGTTCCACAGCATGGATCCTGGAGGTAAGATTCTTACAATTTTTTACACATAAAACGCTATAACAGGGTCACAGTGTGGCTACTTTATACCTTGATAGGATCCAGGGTTAATATCCTCTGAGGGGGGTTTATTGAACAGTTGGGTTTAATTAATCAGTGTATTAATTATTTACATGCTGCTTTGTGTGATTTTATTTTCTGGCTCATAGACTGTGTGTTTTTGACTGGAACAAACACAGGTTTCACTTTCGTTTTTGAAAGTGTTGCACAGCTCCTATTAACTTGCTGTACTTTTCATAGTGGTCTATGTTCATTTTCTCCATTCCGGCTGAGACTTCAACCTGAGGAGAGTGTTTACTCTGTTAACTGTCTGGGTCTAGGAGGTGGTGAGTGCCCCAGCCATTTATTTGTGTCCTTATGTGGGTATAATCTGAGCTATGGAGGACTCTGACATGTTAGAAGGTACTCCTTCTGTACTAAATCATATCTGTTTATATTGTGAGGAAGCCGTAGTTTTCCACGCCCACTGAATTATGTTCCACATGCCTTAACACCGTTAGAAAGCCTAAGAAGGGAGACAAACCTGCTATTAGTCCCTCTGAGCCGTCTACCTCTCAGGACTCGGTGTCCCATGAGATTGCTACCCTTGCTACATTATCCACTTCACATGCAGTTCCGCGTAGCACATCTAATCCTACATCCGGAGGGGGCCTTCTTCCTGCGTACTTTGCAGCGCAGTTACAAACGGCAGTGTCTGCAGCTCTCAGTGCATTACCTCACTCTAACAAACGCAAGAGAAAGGTTAAACATTGCTTTCCTGACCCGGAGTCATCTAAATATTTATCGGCTTTAGCTATTATGTCACAGTTATCCGATGATGAGTTAACCTCTGTAGCTTCAGAGGGTGAACTTTCGGCGTCTAAACCTCCTGCTACAGAGGAACCGTCCTTTAGATTTAAAATTGAGCATTTGCATTTTTTTATTAAAGGAGGTTCTGTCTACGTTAGAGGTTCCAGAGGCCGCTCTGCCTGAAAAACCTATGATACCTAAATTAGACAGAGTTTACAAAGATAGGAATGTTCCTTTGACTTTTCCTGTGTCGGTAAAAATGGCAAGCATTTTTTAAAAAGTTGTTCCCAGTCCTCTCAACTGGATTTGTGGGGCTCTATTTCTAAGGTGGATGGTGCTATCTCTACGCTTGCTAAACATACTACTATACCTCTTGAGGATAGTTCTTCATTCAGGGAGCGAATGGATAAGAAAATGGAAACCTTTCTGAGAAAGGTGTTTCAACATACGGGATTTGTTTTTCAACTGGAGGCTGCATTTGCCACGGTTTCCGGAGCAGCTACCTACTTGTGCGACTTTTTGTCGGAACTCATTGAGGTGGAGTCTCCTCTCGAGGATATTTAAGACAGAATTAAAGCTCTGAGAATTGCTAATTATTTTATCTGTGATGCGAACATGCAAACTATTTGCCTAAATGCAAAGGCCTCTGGCTTTGCGGTCCTAGCCCTCCCGGCGCTCTGGTTGATGTCTTGGTCTGCGGATATGACTTCTAAGTCCAGACTCCTTTCTCTTCCCTTAAAGGGAAAGATTTTATGTGGTCCAAGCCTGGACTCCATTATTTCTACGGTTGCCGGAGGCAAGGGTGCCTTCCTACCACAAGATAAGAACAAGTCTAAGGGACGACAGTCTTCTAATTTTTATTCCTTTCGTTGTGACAAATCCCAACAACAACAATCCTCCAAGCCAGAGCAACCCGAGTGCTTGGAACCTAGCTCAGTCCTGGAATAAGTCCAAGCAGAATAAGAAGCCTGCCGAAAACAAATCGGCATGAAGGGGCGGCCCCCGATCCGGGATTGGATTGTGTAGGAGGCAGACTGTCTCTTTTTTTAGACGCTTGGTTCAGGGACGTACAGGATCAGTGGGTCCTGGAGGTCGTACTCAGGGATACAAGATAGGCTTCAAATCTCATCCGCCCAGGGGCAGATTCCTACTCTTGAACCTGTCTACAGACCAGAAAAGAGGGATGACTTTCTAGGGTGCGTTTGGGATCTATCCTCCTTAGGAGTTGTTGTCCAGGTGCCTGTCGAAGAAAGAGGTTTTGGGTTTTATTCAAACCTTTTTTGTGGTCCCAAAGAAGGAGGGAACTTTCCGTCCAATTCTGGACCTAAAGTGCTTAAACAAAAATCTCAGTGTCCCTTCCTTCAAGATGGAGACGATAAGGTCCATCCTTCCTTTAGTTCATGAAGGCCAGTTTATGACCAGTATAGGTCTGAAGGACGCTTAACTTCATGTTCCAATCCACTTTTCAGTTCCTGAGGTTTGCATTCCTGGACCAGCATTTACAGTTAATTGCCCTTCCTAGCTACTGCTCCAAGAATCCTTATGAAGCTTCTGGGGGCTCTTCTAGCCGTTGCCAGAACTCAGGGTATTACAGTAGCCCCATACTTGGATAATTTTCTGGTGCAAGCACCATCTTGTCGTCTTACGGAAGAATACTCAGAGTCCCTTCTCAGTCTTCTTAGATCACATGGATGGAAGATAAACTTGGAAAAGAGTTCTCTTATCCCAAGTACCAGGGTGGAATTCCTGGGTGCTATAATAGACTCCATATCCATGAGGATATTTCTAACAGACTAGAGACGTTGCAAGCTAACTTCGGCATGTCTTGTCCTCCGGACCTCCTTGAGTCCCTCTGTGGACCTTTACAACTGTGCATGCTGAGACAGTGGAACAGCGAATATTCTGATCTGTCTCTACAGATTGTATTAGAAAACCGGTCGAGAGAATCGCTCTCTTGGTGGCTCTGTCCAGATCATCTGTCCCGACGTGCTTCTTAATACCATCCTGGGAGATTGTGACTACGAAAAAAGGAGAATGGAGTGACCAGCGCCAAAAAAGATATTACTACAGACTCCAACTAGAAAAATAGGTAACCCTCTTAAACCTACAAAGAGATAGATATATAAAACAAAAACACTAGGGAGCGCTGAAAACCAGCTTAAGAGTAAAATTAGATAACTATTAACTAACCTGATACTAATAAAATATATAATTCAATATTGATGAAAAAAGTTGATAGAAAATATATAATATAAATGTATATGTATATAAAAAATATATTAAAAATTAGGAATGAGGCAGATTGAAAATATATATAGAAGATGCCAGCAACAAATACTAAGATCAAAGGACTATATGTAAAAAAGCTTTAATATTACAATATAGGTCGACCTATTTTAAAAAACATTAAATCATATAACACAAGAAATATAAATAAAAACACAATATTAAAACTTCTGTAGCCTAGAGTTCATGTAGCATTCGAGATCCAGGATAATTAGATTCTCCAACTTGTCACTATGGGGAACCACGCTCAAAGCTGTGCGAAACTGTGTATAATTGTAAAAGGAGCGTTCCCAGGACAAAGAGGCAGTCGCAGCCGTTGGCAGTTTTTTCCTACGAACAAGGGATCCTCTTAGTATATGTCAAAAATATATGACAAAGGAAGGTATATATCCGTACTCACATAATAGCAGGAACCGGCCTCCAAACTTGTGGACCAACGATCCGTGCCATGGACCACCCTCCAGGGATGACGAATAGTCTCTGGAAACAGAAGTGCTTGACAGGTGTAAATTAAATATGCTAGGCTAGAAACCCGGTGAAAATTGGCAGTTTGTTTTTACAGGATTGGCGTTATAGCTCCCAAGGCCTGCTTTCAACGGCCAATACTGCGAAAAGTCACCTGCAAGGGTTATTCAGCCACAGGGTATACAAACAAATACTCCAAAGATATAGGAGTCAATATTTAAAATAGAGAAACACGTTTCAAAACTGTAGTTTCTTCCTCAAGCTCTGACCAGAGATTGTGACTACGGACACAAGCCTATCCGGATGGGGAGCTGTTTGGGGTCAATTTTGGAACAACGGACAATCTTCAATGCCTTGAAGGCTTGGCCACTTCTGGGTTTGTCCCAGTTTATCAGATTACAATCAGACAATATATCCTCGGTGGCTTACATCAACCACGAAAAGTTCCTTGGCGATGAAGGAAGTATCTCAGATTCTAGAGTGGGCCACAACTGTTCACAGTCAGTGATTTGGGTGTGGACAACTGGGAGGCGGATTTTTTCAGCAGGCTTCCTTCCACCCAGGGGAATGGTCTCTCCATCCCAAGGTGTTTGCAGAGATATGCAGCAAGTGGGGGGCGCCAGAGATAGATCTCATGGCGTCCCTTCTCAATACCAAGCTACCCTGGTATGGGTCGAGGTCGAGGGATCCCCAAGCGGATCTAATAGATGCACTAGCAGTGCCCTGGAGGTTCAAACTCATATATCTTTTTCCTCCATTACCGCTTCTTCCTCGAGTGGTGTCCCGCATCAAGCAGGAACGGGTATCAGTAATCCTTATTGCTCCATCGTGGCCACGAAGGACGTGGTTCGCGGATTTAGTGGGAACGTCCTCATCTCCTCCGTGGAAGTTACCTTGTCGCAGAGACCTGCTGTTAAAATCCATTTGTTCATCAAAAGCTAGATTCTCTGAGGCTGACAGCGTGGAGATTGAACACTTTAGTCTTAGCAAAGAGAGGTTTCTCTGAGAGTGTCATTGATACTCCTAATTATGCTCTTAAGCCAGTTACTCAGCGTATCTACCACAAAGGGTGGAGGACCTACTTATACTGGTGTGAAGAGCATGGTTTTTCCTAGCACAGAGTTAAGGTTGCCAGGATCTTATCTTTTCTCCAGGATGGACTGGAGAAGGGCCTTTTTGCTAGTTCCCTGAGAGGACAGATTTCGACCCTGTCGGTTTTATTGCACAAGAGACTGGCTGAACTTCCAGGCGTGCAGCCCTTTGTTAAGGCTCTGATTAGGATCAGACCTGTGTTTAGATCTGGGGCTCCTCATTGGAGCCTAAATCTTGTTCTTCGTTTTTTGCAACAGGCTCCGTTTGAGCCTCTGCATTACGTTGATATTAAATTGTTATCTTGGAAGGTTCTCTTTTTTAATAGCTATTGCCTCTGTGTGCAGAGTTTCTGAGATCTCTGCTTTGTGATGTGAGTTCCCTTATGAGATTTTTTCATGCAGATAAGGCAGTTTTACGTACTAAATTAGCTTTTCTTCCTAAGGTTGTGTCAGATTACAACTTCAAGAGATTGTGGTTCCTTCCTTGTGTCCTAATCCTTCATCGAAGGAACGTTTACTTCACCATTTGGATGTGGTTCGTGCCTTGAAGTTCTTTCTTCAGGCTACTAAGGACTTTAGACAGTCTTCCTCTTTGTTTGTTGTATATTCGGGGAAGCGTAAGGGGCAGAAGGCTACTTCGACCTCCCTATCTTTTTGGTTAAGGAGTGTCATCCGATTAGCTTATGAGACAGCAGGACATCATCCTCCTGAGAGGATAATGTTTTATTCCGCTAGAGCAGGGGCTTCCTCTTGGGCCTTGAAGAACGAGGCCTCTATGGATCAGAAATGTAAAGTGGCTACCTGGTCCTCCTTACATACTTTTTAAAAAAAAATTCTAGTTTGATGTTTTTGCTTCGACTGAAGCAGCTTTCGGGAGAAATATTTTGCAGGCTGTGGTGCCCTCAGAATAGGGTCTGCCTCGTCCTCTTTGTTCCCTCCCGTTATTTTTTCAGTGTGCTCTTGAGCTTGGGTATAGTTTCCCAACAGGAATAAAGCCATGGACTCTCCCTATCTTAGGAAGGAAAACATAATTCATGCTTACCAGATAAATTCCTTTGCTTCCGGATATGGAGAGTCTATGGTCCCCACACATTTTTTCTTGTCTTAGGATGGCCCCATAATATTTATCTTATTCTTCTTGTACCATTTATACCCTGATATTTTTCCTACTTTTTCTTGTTCCCTCGGCAGAATGACTGGGGTAATGAGGAAGTGGGAGGGATATTTAAGCCTTTGGCTGGGGTGTCTTTGCCTCCTCCTGGTGGCCAGGTGTTGTATTTCCCATCAGTAAGGAATGAAGCTGTGGGCTCTCCCTATCCGTAAGGAAAGGAATTAATCTGGTAAGCATAATTTATGTTTTTGCTGTTTTTTTACTCAGTCTTTTGCTTTTTATGTTTACTATGATTTTAAAATATTATGCAACTAGATTCTAAAAGATCCACAGCTTGAGTACAAGTGTATTTTGTTACCGTATGCTTTCATACGAGTCATGCCATATCCATATTTTCATGCGTATTAAAAAAAGTAATGCACCAAATCCCCATGATCTGTAATTCACACGTATGGACTCCATACAAAACTACCTGTGAAAATCAAGTAAAACCATGTGACCTTTTATGCTACAGTTATATGTAGTTGATATTTGATAAATCTGTGCAATAAGCACACAGATATTTTTGTGTGTGTGACTCGATCTTCTTCTCCCTATTGCTTTCAATATGGTTCTTCAGTTATCAGATGGAGAACTTTTATAGGTGCTGACTTGTGCTGTTAACTTTGACCTGTTAAGTTGAATACAGTGATACAGTTGTCCATTTTATACCTGGTTCAAATACAATTTGTTACTGTTTTACAGCAGCAAAAAAAAAAAAAACACTCCCCCCATTTTCATTTAACAGCCATGAACTTAATAAGTTTAGTGAGTTTTAGAGGAAAATTAGCATCTCAGAGTTGTTGTTTACCAACTCTAACATAATAGTTCAGTATTAACCCTTTAAGTGCGTTGAACAACGTTTTTATTTTTTAGTAATATTTTTTTCCTATATTTGGTGAATAAATTGCAAGAAGGTGCAGAGTGACAAATAGAATACATTTTATCTTCTGATTTTTAATGATTAATATTTATTGAACAATACGGGTATAAAATCCTACATTTTGGGGAAGGTGGACAGATGCTAACTGCTATTATTTGCAGTTTGAAGTTGAATTTCACACTTTTATAACATTGGGGAACGTTTTTAGCGCCAGGCACTTGTTAAGACACCTTTCCAGTCAGGAAGGGCCTTTCTCTGTAGTAGGCAGAGCCTCATTTTCGCGCCATTACTGCGCAGTTACTTTTGAGAACAGTACATGCAGCTGCATGTGTGAGGGTCTGGAATCCACTGAAAACGTTCCTAGAAAGCTTCTTTTGGTATCGCAGCAAAGGCTGTGGCTGGGACTGTAAGGGGGTTAAAATTGTAAACGGCTCCGGTTTCCACATTTTAAGGGTTAACAGCTTGAAAATTGGGGTGCAATACTTTGAATGCATTAAGACACTGTGGTGAAAATTTGGTAAAGATTGGATAATTCCTTCATAGTTTTTCACATATTCAGTAATAAAGTGTGCCCCGTTTAACATTTAAAGAGACAGTAACGGTTTTGTTTTAAAACGGTTTTCTTTCATGTAATTAGCAAGAGTCCATGAGCTAGTGACGTATGGGATATACATTCCTACCAGGAGGGGCAAAGTTTCCCAAACCTCAAAATGCGTATAAATACACCCCTCACCACACCCACAAATCAGTTTTTACAAACTTTGCCTCCTATGGAGGTGGTGAAGTAAGTTTGTGCTAGATTCTACGTTGATATGCGCTCCGCAGCAGGTTGGAGCCCGGTTTTCCTCTCAGCGTGCAGTGAATGTCAGAGGGATGTGAGGAGAGTATTGCCTATTTGAATTCAATGATCTCCTTCTACGGGGTCTATTTCATAGGTTCTCTGTTATCGGTCGTAGAGATTCATCTCTTACCTCCTTTTTCAGATCGACGATATACTCTTATATATATATACCATTACCTCTGCTGATTTTCGTTTCAGTACTGGTTTGGCTTTCTACAACATGTAGATGAGTGTCCTGGGGTAAGTAAGTCTTATTTTATGTGACACTCTAAGCTATGGTTGGGCACTTTTTTATAAAGTTCTAAATATATGTATTCAAACATTTATTTGCCTTGACTCAGGATGTTCAACATTCCTTATTTCAGACAGTCAGTTTCATATTTGGGATAATGCATTTGAATCAATCATTTTTCTTACCTTAAAATTTGTCTTTTTCCCTGTGGGCTGTTTGGCTCGCGGTGGCTGAAAATGCTTCATTTTATTGCGGACTTTTTTGGCGCAAATTTTTTTTTCTGTTTCCGGGGTCATACGTGTCGCCGGAAGTTGCGCCAAAAGTGTCGGCGTTCCGGATGTGGCGTCATTTTTGTCGCCAAAAGCATTTAGGCGCCAAATAATGTGGGCGTCTTATTTGGCGCTAAAAAAATATGGGCGTCACTTTTGTCTCCACATTATTTAAGTCTTATTTTTTTATTGCTTCTGGTTGCTAGAAGCTTGTTCACTGGCATTTTTTCCCATTCCTGAAACTGTCTTTTAAGGAATTTGTTCAATTTTGCTTTATATGTTGTTTTTTCTATTACATATTGCAAGATGTCCCACGTTGCAACTGAGTCAGAAGATACTTCTGGAAAATCGCTGCCTGGTGCTGGAGCTACCAAAGCTAAGTGTATCTGCTGTAAACTTTTGGTAGCTGTTCCTCCAGCTGTTGTTTGTATTGAATGTCATGTCAAACTTGTTAATGCAGATAATATTTCCTTTAGTAAAGTTCCATTACCTGTTGCTGTTCCATCAACATCTAATACTCAGAGTGTTCCTGATAACATAAGAGATTTTGTTTCTAAATCCATTAAGAAGGCTATGTCTGTTATTCCTCCTTCTAGTAAACATAAAAAGTCTTTTAAAACTTCTCATTGTTCAGATGAATTTTTAAATGAACATCATCATTCTGATTCTGATAATAGTTCTTCTGGTTCAGAGGATTCTGTCTCAGAGGTTGATGCTGATAAATCTTCATATTTATTTAAAATGGATTTTATTCGTTCTTTACTTAAAGAAGTCCTAATTGCATTAGAAATTGAGGATTCTGGTCCTCTTGATACTAAATCTAAACGTTTAGATAAGGTTTTTAAATCTCCTGTAGTTATTCCAGAAGTTTTTCCTGTTCCTGGTGCTATTTCTGAAGTAATTTCCAGGGAATGGAATAATTTGGGTAATTAATTTACTCCTTCTAAACGTTTTAAGCAATTATATCCTGTGCCATCTGACAGATTAGAGTTTTGGGACAAAATCCCTAAGGTTAATGGGGCTGTCTCTACTCTTGCTAAGCGTACTACTATTCCTATGGCAGATGGTACTTCCTTTAAGGATCCTTTAGATAGGAAAATTGAATCCTTTCTAAGAAAAGCTTATTTGTGTTCAGGTAATCTTCTTAGACCTGCTATATCGTTGGCTGATGTTGCTGCAGCTTCAACTTTTTGGTTGGAAGCTTTAGCGCAACAAGTAACAGATCATAATTCTCATAGCATTATTATTCTTCTTCAACATGCTAATAATTTTATTTGTGATGCCATCTTTGATATCATTAGAGTTGATGTCAGGTACATGTCTATAGCTATTTTAGCTAGAAGAGCTTTATGGCTTAAAACTTGGAATGCTGATATGTCTTCTAAGTCTACTCTGCTTTCCCTTTCTTTCCAGGGTAATAAATTATTTGGTTCTCAGTTGGATTCTATTATCTCAACTGTTACTGGAGGGAAAGGAACTTTTTTACCACAGGATAAAAAATCTAAAGGTAAACTCAGGTCTAATAATCGTTTTCGTTCCTTTCGTCACAACAAGGAACAAAAGCCTGATCCTTCATCCTCAGGAGCGGTATCAATTTGGAAACCATCTCCAGTCTGGAATAAATCCAAGCCTTTTAGAAAATCAAAGCCAGCTCCTAAGTCCACATGAAGGTGCGGCCCTCATTCCAGCTCAGCTGGTAGGGGGCAGATTACGTTTTTTCAAAGAAATTTGGATCAATTGTACCATTTTGATGTGTTTTCTTCTTCTGAAGCTGTTTTTGGTAGAAAAGTACTTCAGGCAGCTGTTTCAGTTTGAATCTTCTGCTTATATTTTCAGTTTTTTTCATTATAAAATTTAAATTATTTTGGGTGTGGATTATTTTTCAACGGAATTGGCTGTCTTTATTTTATCCCTCCCTCTCTAGTGACTCTTGCGTGGAAAGATCCACATCTTGGGTAGTCATTATCCCATACGTCACTAGCTCATGGACTCTTGCTAATTACATGAAAGAAAACATAATTTATGTAAGAACTTACCTGATAAATTCATTTCTTTCATATTAGCAAGAGTCCATGAGGCCCACCTTTTTTGTGGTGTTTATGATTTTTTTGTATAAAGCACAATTATTCCAATTCCTTATTTTTTATGCTTTCGCACTTTTTTATCACCCCACTTCTTGGCTATTCGTTAAACTGATTTGTGGGTGTGGTGAGGGGTGTATTTATAGGCATTTTGAGGTTTGGGAAACTTTGCCCCTCCTGGTAGGAATGTATATCCCATACGTCACTAGCTCATGGACTCTTGCTAATATGAAAGAAATGAATTTATCAGGTAAGTTCTTACATAAATTATGTTTTTGTGCTTTATTAACCAGTTTAAGCCTGTTTAACATGTCTGTGCCTTCAGATAGATCATATTCTGTATGTTTGGAAGCCAATGTGGTTCCCCCTTCAAATATGTGTGATAATTGTGCCATAGCGTCCAAAAAGTAAGGACAGTACTGTCACAAATAGTAAAGTTGCCCAGGATGATTCCTCAGATGAAGGAAGTAGACATAGTTCTACATCATCTCCTTCTGTGTCTATACCAGTTATGCCCGCGCAGGCGACCCCTAGTACTTCTAGCGCGCCAATGCTTGTTACTATGCAACAATTGACGGCAGTAATGGATAACTCCATAGCAAATATTTTATCCAAAATGCCAGCATTTCAGAGAAAGCGTGATTGCTCTGTTTTAAACACTGTAGAGCAGGAGGGCGCTGATGATAATTTTTCTGTCATACCCTCACACCAATCTGAAGTGGCAGTGAGGGAGGGTTTGTCAGATGGGGAAATTTCTGATACAGGAAGAATTTCTCAGCAGGCAGAACCTGATGTTGTGACATTTAAGTTTAAATTAGAGCATCTCCGCGCATTACTTAAGGAGGTGCTATCTACTCTGGATGATTGTGACAATCTGGTCATCCCAGAAAAATTGTGCAAGATGGACAAGTTCCTTGAGGTCCCGGTGCACCCTGATGCTTTTCCGATACCTAAACGGGTGGCGGATATAGTGAATAAGGAGTGGGAGAAGCCAGGCATACCTTTTGTCCCTCCTCCTATATTTAAGAAATTGTTCCCTATGGTCGACCCCAGGAAGGACTTATGGCAAACAGTCCCTAAGGTCGAGGGGGCGGTTTCTACACTAGCTAAACGCACGACCATTCCTATTGAGGACAATTGTGCTTTCAAAGATCCTATGGATAAAAAATTAGAGGGTTTTGCTTAAAAAGATTTTTGTACATCAAGGTTACCTCCTTCAACCTATTTCGTGCATTATTCCTGTCACTACAGCGGCGTGGTTCTGGTTCGAGGAACTGGAAAAGTCGCTCAGTAGGGAGACTCCGTATGAGGAAGTCATGGACAGAATTCACGCACTTAAGTTAGCTAATTCCTTTATTTTAGACGCCGCTTTGCAGTTAGCGAGGTTAGCGGCGAAAAATTCAGGGTTTGCAATTGTGGCGCGCAGAGCGCTCTGGCTAAAGTCTTGGTCGGCGGATGTATCTTCCAAGACAAAATTGCTTAATATCCCTTTCAAGGGTAAGACCCTTTTTGGGCCAGAATTGAAGGAGATTATTTCAGACATCACTGGGGGAAAGGGCCATGCCCTCCCACAAGATAAACCTTTCAAGGCTAAGAATAAGTCCAATTTTCGTTCCTTTAGCAATTTCAGGAACGGACTGGCTTCCAACTCGGCAGCCTCTAGACAAGAGGGTAACGCTTCCCAGACTAAACCAGCTTGGAAACCAATGCAAAGCTGGAACAAAGGTAAACAGGCCAAGAAGCCTGCTGCTGCTACCAAAACAGCATGAAGGGGTAGCCCCCGATCCGGGACCGGATCTAGAGGGGGCAGACTCTCTCTCTTCGCTCAGGCTTGGGCAAGAGATGTTCAGGATCCCTGGGCACTAGAAATAGTCTCTCAGGGTTATCTTCTGGAATTCAAGGAACTACCCCCAAGGGGAAGGTTCCACATGTCTCACTTATCTTCAAACCAAATAAAGAGACAGGCATTCTTACATTGTCTAGAAGACCTGTTAAAGATGGGAGTGATACACCCAGTTCCAATTGTGGAACAAGGTCAGGGGTTTTACTCAAATCTGTTTGTAGTTCCCAAAAAAGAGGGAACTTTCAGACCAATTCTGGATTTAAAAATTCTAAACAAATTTCTCAGAGTTCCATCGTTCAAAATGGAAACCATTCGAACAATTTTACCTACAATCCAGGAGGGTCAATTTATGACTACTGTGGATTTAAAGGATGCGTATCTACATATTCCTATCCACAAAGATCATCATCAGTTCCTAAGGTTCGCCTTTCTGGACAAGCATTACCAGTTCGTGGCTCTCCCATTCGGACTAGCCACTGCTCCAAGGATTTTCACAAAGGTGCTAGGGTCCCTTCTAGCGGTTTTAAGACCAAGGGGTATTGCAGTGGCACCTTATCTGGACGACATTCTAATCCAAGCGTCGTCTTTTTCCAAAGCAAAGGCTCATACAGACATTGTTCTAGCCTTTCTCAGATCTCACGGGTGGAAGGTGAACGTAAGAAAGAGTTCCCTGTCTCCGTCGACAAGAGTTCCCTTCTTGGGAACAATAATAGATTCTTCAGAAGTGAAGATCTTCCTGACAGAAGTCAGAAAGTCAAAGCTTCTAAACGCTTGTCAAGTTCTTCACTCTATTCTGCAGCCTTCCATAGCTCAGTGCATGGAAGTAGTAGGGTTGATGGTTGCAGCAATGGACATAGTTCCTTTTGCTCAAATTCATCTAAGACCATTACAACTGTGCATGCTCAAGCAGTGGAATGGGGACTATACAGACTTGTCTCCAATGATTCAAGTAGACCAGATGACCAGAGACTCACTCCGTTGGTGGTTGACCCAGGATCACCTGTCCCAGGGAATGAGTTTCCGCAGACCAGAGTGGGTCATTGTCACGACCGACGCCAGTCTATTAGGCTGGGGCAGGGTCTGGGATTCCCTGAAAGCTCAGGGTCTATGGTCTCGGGAGGAGTCTCTTCTCCCGATTAAACATTCTGGAACTGAGAGCGATATTCAATGCTCTCCGGGCTTGGCCTCAACTAGCGAAGGCCGGATTCATAAGATTCCAGTCAGACAACATGACGACTGTTGCTTACATCAACCATCAGGGGGGAACAAGGAGTTCCTTAGCGATGAGAGAGGTGTCCAAAATCATCAAATGGGCGGAGGATCACTCCTGCCACCTATCTGCAATCCACATCCCAGGAGTAGACAACTGGGAGGCGGATTATCTGAGTCGTCAGACTTTCCATCCGGGGGAGTGGGAACTTCACCCGGAGGTGTTTGCCCATTTGACTCAATTATGGGGCATTCCAGACATGGATCTGATGGCGTCTCGTCAGAACTTCAAGGTACCTTGCTACGGGTCCAGATCCAGGGATCCCAAGGCGACTCTAGTGGATGCATTAGTGGCGCCTTGGTCGTTCAACCTAGCTTATGCGTTTCCACCGTTCCCTCTCCTTCCCAGGCTTGTAGCCAGGATCAAACAGAAGAAGGCCTCTGTGATTCTGATAGCTCCTGCGTGGCCACGCAGGACTTGGTATGCAGACCTGGTGAATATGTCATCGGCTCCACCATGGAAGCTACCTTTGAGACAGGATCTTCTAGTACAAGGTCCATTCGAACATCCAAATCTAGTTTCTCTCCAGCTGACTGCTTGGAAATTGAACGCTTGATTTTATCCAAGCGCGGGTTTTCAGATTCAGTGATAGATACTCTGGTCCAAGCCAGAAAACCTGTGACTAGAAAGATATATCTGTTGGTGTGAATATAAGGGATTCTCATGGAGTAAGATTAAAATTCCCAGGATCCTCTCCTTTCTCCAAGAAGGTTTGGATAAGGGATTGTCAGCGAGTTCTCTAAAAGGACAGATTTCTGCTCTATCTGTCTTGTTACACAAACGACTGGCAGCTGTGCCAGATGTACAAGCTTTCGTACAGGCTTTGGTCAGGATCAAGCCTGTTTACAGACCCTTGACTCCTCCCTGGAGTCTAAATTTAGTTCTTTCAGTTCTTCAAGGGGTTCCGTTTGAACCCTTACATTCCATAGATATCAAGTTACTATCTTGGAAAGTTCTGTTTTTGGTTGCTATTTCTTCTGCCAGAAGAGTTTCTGAATTATCTGCTTTGCAGTGTGATCCACCCTATCTGGTGTTCCATTCAGATAAGGTTGTTTTGCGTACCAAGCCTGGTTTTCTTCCAAAAGTTGTTTCCAACAAGAATATTAACCAGGAAATAGTTTTTCCTTCTTTGTGTCCGAATCCAGTTTCAAAGAAGGAACGTTTGTTACACAATTTAGATGTAGTCTGTGCTTTAAAGTTCTATTTAGAAGCAACAAATCATTTCAGACAAACTTCTTCTTTGTTTGTCGTTTATTCTGGTAAGAGGAGAGGACAAAAAGCTACTGCTACTTCTCTTTCTTTCTGGCTGAAAAGCATCATCCGATTGGCTTATGAGACTGCCGGACGGCAGCCTCCTGAACGAATCACAGCTCACTCTACTAGGGCTGTGGCTTCCACATGGGCCTTTAAGAACGAGGCTTCTGTTGATCAGATATGTAAGGCAGCGACTTGGTCTTCTCTGCACACTTTTGCCAAATTCTACAAATTTGATACTTTTGCTTCTTCGGAGGCTATTTTTGGGAGAAAGGTTTGCAAGCCGTGGTGCCTTCTGTTTAGGTAACCTGATTTGCTCCCTCCCTTCATCCGTGTCCTAAAGCTTTGGTATTGGTTCCCACAAGTTATGGATGACGCCGTGGACCGGACACACCAATGTTGGAGAAAACAGAATTTATGCTTACCTGATAAATTACTTTCTCCAACGGTGTGTCCGGTCCACGGCCCTCCCTGGTTTTTTATTTCTTTCTCTATACACTACAGTCACCACGGCACCCTATAGTTTCTCCTTTTTTTCTCCTAACCGTCGGTCGAATGACTGGGGGGGCGGAGCCTGGGAGGGACTATATGGACAGCTTTTGCTGTGCTCTTTGCCATTTCCTGTTGGGGAAGAGAATATTCCCCCACAAGTTATGGATGACGCCGTGGACCGGACACACCGTTGGAGAAAGTAATTTATCAGGTAAGCATAAATTCTGTTTTTATTGAATAAGAGTGTATTTTACATATTTTAAATTTATTTTACATTTTAAATCCAAATTTTTACACCTGAGTGAGTGAAAGGTAAAGTTAAGTCCATTAACAACCCTAAACAAAATCCGTTGAGTCCAATATGTACTGTGCACAAATGATCATTTTTGTCTACCATAGACTAGAATGAGATCCTAAAAAAAAAAATTTCACAGCCATAGTTTGACAAGGGCAAAATGAAAATCTGACAGCTTTGCAAACTGCTGGTTTGGGTGGGGGGTTTACACCAGAAATAACGACTATCAACTGGAATATAATAACAGCAGCAAGACCTCCACCTATATAGCTAATGAGCGCTTAAATCAGTGAATGCACATAGGTTTGATCAATATGTTTGTAATACATTATGTAATATAGAATAGCAGGGTGTGATTAATACATTTTAGTTATAGTGAACGTGAAGTATTAAAAATAACAGGCCAGTTCAAAACAGTGGTATAGTATAAATAAAACAAATATACAGTATTCTCCTCGCCCATTGGTTGGGTTATTCTATACTGATACACTTGTAATTCAATACTAATAAAATAATAGAAGTGCAGCATATCTATGTAGACAGACAGATCATATTATTGTTAAGCTGTCACTATTAAAAAAAACAATATGTGAACTCTTATGTTACTTTATATATATATATATATATATATATATATATATATATATATATATATATTATTAAAATGTCACTAAAGTCATAAAGTCACAACTAAACGTTCATGATACAGATAGAGCATGCAATTTAAAGTGAAGTTAAACATTGATGAATGTTAAAAAAACAGGGGCACTTTCATTCATCAAAGTTTAGAAAGCAGCTGTTTTTATTTAAAAACTTACATTTGTTCTTTTCACAGCCAGAGCAGCTTCCCTCACCCGGAGATCCTCTCTTCACACGTCAACAATGACTAATCCGGCTTTCTCCAATCACGGCTTTCCCCCCAGGGGGAGTCATTGCCTGAGGCCATGCCGTGATTGGTGGAAGCCGGATTAGGAAAATATCTCAGCAAGATCTCCCCTCAACAGGAATAGAACACAAGTGTACAAATCTGCTTCCAATGTGTCCTGTTCACCAACTCAAGTTGCCTACAAAATCATTCTTTGTCTCTCTCAATCTGCATAGTCTTCAGTCTGTCTTGCACAAAATTCATCTGCTCTCAGCTTCGGAAAAACTAAAAAGTATATTCTATCAAGAAGTGACATAGCTTTCTCCTTGCACAGTGTATAACAATCTATACTAAACAAATATGAATTAGTCATTATAAGAATTAGTTCTCATAACTGGTTCAAATGCTAAAAATATTGTTTATTATTGTGTTTACCTCTGTAATTACCTTGTATCTAAGCTTCTGCAAACTGTCCCCTTATTTCAGTTCTTTTGACAGACTTGTATTTCAGGCAATTAGCGCTGACTCTAAAATAATTCCACGTGCGTGAACACGATCACCTAGATTATAACTTGTGTTCTAAACCGGGTGCGTAAATAACGCAAAAATATTAGCGGTATTGCACTCTCCATAGCGCTGCCATAACAAGTTACTGAAAAACCTTCTTTCCTTCTAAATACAGGGAGAGTCCACAGCTGCATTAATTACTTGTGGGAATACAGAACCTGGCCACCAGGAGGAGGCAAAGTCATCCCAGCCAAAGGCTTAAATACCTCCCCCACTTCCCTCATCCCCCATTCATTCTTTGCCTTTCGTCACAGGAGGTTGGCAGAGAAGTGTCGGATAACTTCCTCCTTGTTGGTGAAGTGTTTTTCGCTGATTCAAGGAAACAGCGGGACACGTGCATCCTCAGAGGTTTATGGCTCAGTTTGAGTGCCGTTATGATTGTTGGGCGGCTGCTTGGTCCTCCTAACAGTCTTCATATTAACATTATTCTTATTTATATTAACATTATTCTTTTTATTTTTTGCTTCTATCAAGGAAGCCTTCGGGAGTTTGGTTTTCTTGCAGGCTGCGGTGCCCTAAGGTTGGGTCACCTCATATTTGTACCCTTCCGTTAACATTCAGTGTCCTCTGTAGCTTGGGTATAATTACACACAAGTAATTAATGCAGCTGTGGACTTTCCCTGTATTTAGAAGGAAAACATAAATTATGACTTACCAGATAATTTCCTTTCCTTCGATACAGGGAGAGTCCACAGCTCCCGCCCGTGATCTCCGGTGTGCGGTCCTAAATTTAGGTGTTTTCTTCTGGCACCATTTTCACCCTGATATTTCTCCTACTGCTCCTTGTTCCCTCGGCAGAATGACTGGGGGATGAGGGAAGTGGGGGAGGTATTTAAGCCTTTTTCTGGGGTGTCTTTGCCTCCTCCTGGTGACCAGGTTCTGTATTCCCACAAGTAATGAATGCAGCTGTGGACTCTCCCTGTATCGAAGAAAAGGAAATTATCTGGTAAGTCATAATTTATGTTTTTGTTGTGCGGTATGGTGCATAAGCTCCATACCGTACAAAACCAAAGGCCTGACTTGGCGTTCTCGTGCATGTTTTCCCCCATAGACATCAATAGAGAGAAAGTGAAAAAAACTAACAGCTGCGGTTGCGGAATGGTGATCGGTATAACGCAATCCCCATTGATGCCTATGGGGAAAACAAAGTTACGTTTAAACCTAACACCCTAACATAAACCCCTAGTGTAAATACCCCTAATCCCCTGACATTGCAAACGCGAAATAAAGTTATTAACCCCTAAACCGCCGCCCCAGACATCACCGACAGTAAATAAACCTATTAACCCCTAAATCGCCAACCCCCCACATTGCTACTACTATAATTAAGTTATTAACCCCTAAACCACTGGCCCCCGCATTGCAAAGACTTTAATGAACCTATTAACACTACGAGAAGAAAAAAAAATCTAACATTACTAAAAAAAACACTAACATTACGAAAAATAAAAAAAAATCTTAGATTACAAAAAATAATAAACGAAATTATCCAAAATAATAAAAATTAAATCTAATCTAATAGCCCTATAAATATAAAAACACCCCCTAACATATCAATAAACTACCAATAGCCCTTAAAAGGGCCTTTTGTAGGGCATTGCCCTAAATTAAACAGCTCTTTTACCTAAAATAATTACAAAGTTCCCCCTAAAAGTAACCCCCCTACCCAACCAACCCCCCAAAATAAAAAAACTAAGTCTAAAAAAAGCCTAAGCTACCCATTGCCCCTAAAGGGTCATTTTTATGGGCATTGCCATTAAAAGGGCATTCTGCTCTTTTTCGCCCATAAAAATAAAAAAGCCTAATCTTAAAAAAAAAAAAACACCTAACACTAACCCCAGAAAATCTACTCACAGTTCCTGTAGTCCGGATATCTATCTTCATCCAGGCGGCGACATCTTCCTCCATCATGGGGTCATCCTCTATCTTCATCCAGGGCGAAGGCGGTGTGGGACAGGACCAGCGACCACGGAGCCATCTAGCGTGGAGAATATTCTTCGTACGATCGTTGCCGCACACTGAGGATTGAATGCAAGGTACCCCTTTCTCCAACATAGGTGTGTCCGGTCCACGGCGTCATCCTTACTTGTGGGATATTCTCTTCCCCAACAGGAAATGGCAAAGAGCCCAGCAAAGCTGGTCACATGATCCCTCCTAGGCTCCGCCTTCCCCAGTCATTCTCTTTGCCGTTGTACAGGCAACATCTCCACGGAGATGGCTTAGAGTTTTTTGGTGTTTAAATGTAGTTTTTATTCTTCAATCAAGAGTTTGTTATTTTAAAATAGTGCTGGTATGTACTATTTACTCTGAAACAGAAAAGAGATGAAGATTTCTGTTTGTAAGAGGAAAATGATTTTAGCAACCGTTACTAAAATCGATGGCTGTTTCCACACAGTACTGTTGAAAGGATTTAACTTCAGTTGGGGGAAACAGTGAGCAGACTTTTGCTGCTTGAGGTATGACACATTTCTAACAAGACTTGGTAATGCTGGAAGCTGTCATTTTCCCTATGGGATCCGGTAAGCCATTTTTATTAAATAAGAATAAAGGGCTTCACAAGGGCTTTTAAGACTGGTAGACATTTTCTGGGCTAAAACGATTGATATATAAGCATTTTTAATAGTTTATAGCTTTGAGGAGTTATTTTATTCTTGGGAATTATGTTAAATAACCGGCAGGCACTGTATTGGACACCTTTTTCACTGGGGGCCTTCTCTAATCATAGGCAGAGCCTCATTTTCGCGCCTCTATTGCGCAGTTGTTTTTGGGAAGCAAGACATGCAGATGCATGTGTGAGGAGCTCAGATACATAGAAAAAGCTTACTGAAGGTGTCATTTGGTATCGTATTCCCCTTTGGGCTTGGTTGGGTCTCAGCAAAGCAGATACCAGGGACTGTATAGGGGTTAAATATAAAAACGGCTCCGGTTCCGTTATTTTAAGAGTTAAAGCTTTCAAATTTGGTGTGCAATACTTTTAAGGCTTTAAGACACTGTGGTGAAATTTTGGTGAATTTTGAACAATTCCTTCATACTTTTTCACATTTTCAGTAATAAAGTGTGTTCAGTTTAAAATTTAAAGTGACAGTAACGGTTTTATTTTAAAACGTTTTTTGTACTTTGTTATCAAGTTTATGCCTGTTTAACATGTCTGAACTATCAGATAGACTGTGTTCTGTATGTGGGGAAGCCAAGGTTCCTTCTCATTTAAATAGATGTGATTTATGTGACACAAAATTTAGAGAAAATGATGCCCAAGATGATTCCTCAAGTGAGGGGAGTAAGCATGGTACTGCATCATCCCCTCCTTCGTCTACGCCAGTCTTGCCCACACAGGAGGCCCCTAGTACATCTAGTGCGCCAATACTCCTTACTATGCAACAATTAACGGCTGTAATGGATAATTCTATCAAAAACATTTTAGCCAAAATGCCCACTTATCAGCGAAAGCGCGACTGCTCTGTTTTAGAAAATACTGAAGAGCATGAGGACGCTGATGATATTGGTTCTGAAGTGCCCCTACACCAGTCTGAGGGGGCCAGGGAGGTTTTGTCTGAGGGAGAAATTTCAGATTCAGGGAAAATTTCTCAACAAGCTGAACCTGATGTGATTACATTCAAATTTAAATTGGAACATCTCCGCGCTCTGCTTAAGGAGGTGTTATCTACTCTGGATGATTGTGAGAATTTGGTCATTCCAGAGAAATTATGTAAGATGGACAAGTTCCTAGAGGTCCCGGGGCCCCCCGAAGCTTTTCCTATACCCAAGCGGGTGGCGGACATTGTAAACAAAGAATGGGAAAGGCCCGGCATACCTTTTGTCCCTCCCCCTATATTTAAGAAATTGTTTCCTATGGTCGACCCCAGAAAGGACTTATGGCAGACAGTCCCCAAGGTCGAGGGGGCGGTTTCTACTCTAAACAAACGCACTACTATCCCTATAGAAGATAGTTGTGCTTTCAAAGATCCTATGGATAAAAAAATTAGAGGGTTTGCTTAAAAAGATGTTTGTTCAGCAAGGTTACCTTCTACAACCAATTTCATGCATTGTTCCTGTCACTACAGCTGCGTGTTTCTGGTTCGATGAACTAGAAAAGTCGCTCAATAAAGATTCTTCTTATGAGGAGATTATGGACAGAATTCATGCTCTCAAATTGGCTAACTCTTTTACTTTAGACGCCACTTTGCAATTAGCTAGATTAGCGGCGAAAAATTCTGGGTTTGCTATTGTGGCGCGCAGAGCGCTTTGGCTAAAATCTTGGTCAGCGGATGCGTCTTCCAAGAACAAATTGCTTAACATTCCTTTCAAGGGGAAAACGCTGTTTGGCCCTGACTTGAAAGAGATTATTTCTGATATCACTGGGGGTAAGGGCCACGCCCTTCCTCAGGATAGGTCTTTCAAGGCTAAAAATAAACCAAATTTTCGTCCCTTTCGCAGAAACGGACCAGCCCCAAGTGCTACATCCTCCAAGCAAGAGGGTAATACTTCTCAAGCCAAGCCAGCCTGGAGGCCAATGCAAGGCTGGAACAAAGGTAAGCAGGCCAAGAAACCTGCCACTGCTACCAAGACAGCATGAGATGTTGGCCCCCGATCCGGGACCGGATCTGGTGGGGGGCAGACTTTCTCTCTTCGCTCAGGCTTGGGCAAGAGATGTTCTGGATCCTTGGGCGCTAGAAATAGTCTCCCAAGGTTATCTTCTGGAATTCAAGGGGCTTCCCCCAAGGGGGAGGTTCCACAGGTCTCAATTGTCTTCAGACCACATAAAAAGACAGGCATTCTTACATTGTGTAGAAGACCTGTTAAAAATGGGAGTGATTCATCCTGTTCCATTAGGAGAACAAGGGATGGGATTCTACTCCAATCTGTTCATAGTTCCCAAAAAAGAGGGAACATTCAGACCAATCTTAGATCTCAAGATCCTAAACAAGTTTCTCAAGGTTCCATCGTTCAAAATGGAAACCATTCGGACAATTCTTCCTTCCATCCAGGAAGGTCAATTCATGACCACGGTGGATTTAAAGGATGCGTATCTACATATTCCTATCCACAAGGAACATCATCGGTTCCTAAGGTTCGCCTTTCTGGACAAGCATTACCAGTTTGTGGCACTTCCATTCGGATTAGCCACTGCTCCAAGAATTTTCACAAAGGTACTAGGGTCCCTTCTAGCGGTGCTACGACCAAGGGGCATTGCAGTAGTACCTTACTTGGACGACATACTGATTCAAGCGTCGTCCCTACCACAAGCAAAGGCTCATACGGACATTGTCCTGGCCTTTCTCAGATCTCACGGGTGGAAAGTGAACGTAGAAAAAAGTTCTCTATCTCCGTCAACAAGAGTTCCCTTCTTGGGAACAATAATAGACTCCTTAGAAATGAGGATTTTTCTGACAGAGGCCAGAAAATCAAAACTTCTAAGCTCTTGTCAAGTACTTCATTCTGTTCCTCTTCCTTCCATAGCGCAGTGCATGGAAGTAATAGGTTTGATGGTCGCGGCAATGGACATAGTTCCTTTTGCGCGAATTCATCTGAGACCATTACAACTGTGCATGCTCAGTCAGTGGAATGGGGATTATACAGACTTGTCTCCGACGATACGAGTAGATCAGAGGACCAGAGATTCACTCCGTTGGTGGCTGACCCTGGACAACCTGTCACAGGGGATGAGCTTCCGCAGACCAGAGTGGGTCATTGTCACGACCGACGCCAGTCTGGTGGGCTGGGGCGCGGTCTGGGAACTCCTGAAAGCTCAGGGTCTTTGGTCTCGGGAAGAATCTCTTCTCCCGATAAATATTCTGGAACTGAGAGCGATATTCAATGCTCTCAAGGCTTGGCCTCAGCTAGCAAAGGCCAAATTCATGCGGTTTCAATCGGACAACATGACGACTGTTGCGTATATCAACCATCAAGGGGGAACAAGGAGTTCCCTGACGATGGAAGAAGTGACCAAAATCATTCAATGGGCGGAGACTCACTCCTGCCACTTGTCTGCAATCCACATCTCAGGAGTGGAAAATTGGGAAGCGGATTTTCTGAGTCGTCAGACATTTCATCCGGGGGAGTGGGAACTCCATCCGGAAATCTTTGCCCAAATTACTCAATTGTGGGGCATTCCAGACATGGATCTGATGGCCTCTCGTCAGAACTTCAAGGTTCCTTGCTACGGGTCCAGATCCAGGGATCCCAAGGCGACTCTAGTAGATGCACTAGTAGCACCTTGGACCTTCAACCTAGCTTATGTATTCCCACCGTTTCCTCTCATCCCCAGGCTGGTAGCCAGGATCAATCAGGAGAGGGCATCGGTGATCTTGATAGCTCCTGCGTGGCCACGCAGGACTTGGTATGCAGACCTGGTGAATATGTCATCGGCTCCACCATGGAAGCTACCTTTGAGACGGGACCTTCTTGTTCAAGGTCCGTTCGAACATCCGAATCTGGCCTCACTCCAACTGACTGCTTGGAGATTGAACGCTTGATTTTATCAAAGCGAGGGTTCTCAGATTCTGTCATTGATACTCTTGTTCAGGCCAGAAAGCCTGTAACTAGAAAAATCTACCATAAAATATGGAAAAAATATATCTGTTGGTGTGAATCTAAAGGATTCCCATGGAACAAGATAAAAATTCCTAAGATTCTATCCTTTCTTCAAGAAGGTTTGGAGAAAGGATTATCTGCAAGTTCTTTGAAGGGACAGATTTCTGCTTTATCTGTTTTACTTCACAAAAAGCTGGCGGCGGTGCCAGATGTTCAAGCTTTTGTTCAGGCTCTGGTTAGAATCAAGCCTGTTTACAAACCTTTGACTCCTCCTTGGAGTCTCAATTTAGTTCTTTCAGTTCTTCAGGGGGTTCCGTTTGAACCCTTACATTCCGTGGATATTAAGTTATTATCTTGGAAAGTTTTGTTTTTGGTTGCAATTTCTTCTGCTAGAAGAGTTTCAGAGTTATCTGCTCTGCAGTGTTCTCCTCCTTATCTGGTGTTCCATGCAGACAAGGTGGTTTTGCGTACTAAACCTGGTTTTCTTCAGAAAGTTGTTTCTAACAAAAACATTAACCAGGAGATAGTCGTGCCTTCTTTGTGTCCGAATCCAGTTTCAAAGAAGGAACGTTTGTTGCACAATTTGGATGTAGTTCGTGCTCTAAAATTCTATTTAGATGCTACAAAGGATTTCAGACAAACATCTTCCTTGTTTGTTGTTTATTCTGGTAAAAGGAGAGGTCAAAAAGCAACTTCTACCTCTCTCTCTTTTTGGCTTAAAAGCATCATCAGATTGGCTTACGAGACTGCCGGACGGCAGCCTCCTGAAAGAATCACAGCTCATTCCACTAGGGCCGTGGCTTCCACATGGGCCTTCAAGAACGAGGCTTCTGTTGATCAGATATGTAAGGCAGCGACTTGGTCTTCACTGCACACTTTTACTAAATTTTACAAATTTGATACTTTTGCTTCTTCTGAGGCTATTTTTGGGAGAAAGGTTTTGCAAGCCGTGGTGCCTTCCATCTAGGTGACCTGATTTGCTCCCTCCCATCATCCGTGTCCTAAAGCTTTGGTATTGGTTCCCACAAGTAAGGATGACGCCGTGGACCGGACACACCTATGTTGGAGAAAACAGAATTTATGTTTACCTGATAAATTACTTTCTCCAGCGGTGTGTCCGGTCCACGGCCCGCCCTGGTTTTTTAATCAGGTCTGATAATTTATTTTCTTTAACTACAGTCACCACGGTATCATATGATTTCTCCTATGCAAATATTCCTCCTTTACGTCGGTCGAATGACTGGGGAAGGCGGAGCCTAGGAGGGATCATGTGACCAGCTTTGCTGGGCTCTTTGCCATTTCCTGTTGGGGAAGAGAATATCCCACAAGTAAGGATGACGCCGTGGACCGGACACACCGTTGAAGAAAGTAATTTATCAGGTAAACATAAATTCTGTTTTTATATTGAAGTTCCGTTGCATTCCTATTGGCTGAAAAATTCAAATCAGCCAATAGGATGAGAGCTGCTTAAATCCTATTGGCCGATTTGAACTGATTTGAACAGCCAATAGGATTGAAGCAGCTCTCATCCTATTGGCTGATTTGAATTTTTCAGCCAATAGGAATGCAACGGTACCCCAATATAAAAGGGCTACCTTGCATTAAATCCTCAGTGTGCGGCAATGATTGTACGATGAGGATCCTCCACACTGTATGGCTCCACAGTCGCCTGTACTGTTCCGCAGTCACCTACGCCCTGGATGAAGATAGAAGATGCCCCCGCGATGGAGGAAGATGTCGCTGCCTGGATAAAGACTTCTCGCCGCCTGGATGAAGATTGATGTCCGGATTTCAGGAACTGTGAGTAGATTTTCTGGGGTTAGTGTTAGGTCTTTTTTGGGGTGTTTTTTTTCTTTAGATTAGGACTTTTTTATTTTTATGTGTGAAAAAGAGCTGAATGCCCTTTTAAGGGCAATGTCCATACAAATGCCCCTTTAGGGGCAATGGGTAGCTTAGGTGTTTTTTTTATTTTGGGGGGCTTTGTAATTATTTTAAGTAAAATAGATGTTTAACTTAGGACAATGCCCTACAAAAGGGTGCTTTTATTTTGTGGTGTCTTTTTGTTTTTATAGGGCTATTAGATTAGGTTTAATTTTTATTATTTTGCATAATTTTGTTTATTATTTTGTAATCTAAGATTTTTATGTTAGTTTTATTTATAGTTTAATCTTAGGGTTTTTTTTATTTCCAAGGTAAGTTTTTATTTATTTTAAAATAGTTATATTGTAATTTTAATTTAAAGTATAGGAGATAGTTAGGTTTAGGGGTTAATAGTTTAATTTAGTGATTTGCAATGTGGGGGGCTGGCAGTTTAGGGGTTAATAGTTTTATTATAGTCTTTGCTATGCTGGAGTCGGCGGTTTAGGGGTTAATACTTTATTTTAGTGTTGGCGATGTGGAGGGCCGGCGGTTTAGGGGTTAATAGGTTTATTATAGTATTTGTGATGTCGGTTTAGGGGTTAATAGGTTTATTATTGTATTTGCGATGTCGGTTTAGGGGTTAATAGGTAGTTTATGGGTGTTAGTGTACTTTGTAACATTTTAGTTATGAGTTTTGTGAAACATTTTTGTTTCGCAAACTCCATAACTACTGATCTCAGATAGTGGAATGGATCACGGCAGTATTAGCTATAACGCAAGCATTTTAGCCGGACCGCACAACCTGTAATACAGGCGCTATGAAAATCCTGTTGTTTAGTCTAGAGTGAATAGAGCGCTGGAACTATCAGATCCCAAACTCCCTATAAATATAAGTTCCTTCCAACTTATATATATGTGAAATGTTCAGAAGAATATGTGTAGGAATAGGGGCGTGGTGCACTTAAGGGATGTAGTCAATATTTAAGAGAAAGTTTTTATTAATTTTTTACTTAGTAAATATTGCTGGGTCTAGGTGACTGTTTTTGAAAGTGTAGAGGGGAAAAATTAAAACTTATTTTGTGAATACAAACAAGTGTGTAAAGTGTGTTTAAATCATATATATGTGATGCCTTTTATAATATTCTATTCTAATAATTGTGTATTTATGTGGAAAATAAAATAGGCAATTTTGTTTTTTTCACGTGTCTAGTTTTATTATATTATTTACAGTAACCTTATATAGGATGTTGTGTTCCTAGTCCATAAAAGTTAAAAGGCTAATATAATAATATTAGCCTTTTAACATTCATACAATCTTTTTGGGAAATTGACAGCACTAATAATCGCTTTCACTACAATTCTAAATATAGTTAATTCACGCAATTAATGCACTTTTATGGACTAGGAACACAACATCCTATATAAGGTTACTGTAAATAATATAATAAAACTAGACACGTGAAAAAAACAAAATTGCCTATTTTATTTTCCACATAAATACACAATTATTAGAATAGAATATTATAAAAGGCATCACATATATATGATTTAAACTCACTTTACACACTTGTTTGTATTCACAAAATAAGTTTTAATTTTTCCCCTCTACACTTTCAAAAACAGTCACCTAGACCCAGCAATATTTACTAAGTAAAAAATTAATAAAAACTTTCTCTTAAATATTGGCTATGAAAATCCTGCACTCAAGTCATTTTTTAAGTGTGTAAAGGCTAAAACGTTTGCGGAGTGACTTGTAATACGGGAGACCTGCATATTCCGCACAAAATGGCCAATTTCTTTCTAATGACACTGAGTCCACGGATCATCATAATTACTATTGGGAATATCACTCCTGGCCTGCAAGAGGAGGCAAAGAGCACCACAGCCAAAGCTGTTAAATACCACCCCCCCCCCCTTACCCACAACCCCCAGTCATTCTCTTTGCTTGTAGTGCAAGGAGGTGGTGAAGTTAGGTGTCTGATTCTTCAATCAAGAGTTTGTTAATTTTTAAAGCAAAGCAGGGTTGCTTTGGTTTTTTAAGGGTGGCCGTAGTCCACTTCAGTCTCTTCAGTACAGCAGTGGTGGCTTTTACGTTTTTTGGAACTTGGGGGGGTATAATCCCCTCTGTGCCTCCCAGGTTGTTCTTGCTGCCCTATTGGTAAAAAGACTATGTAGGTTTACTTGGTCTTTTTTTTGTAGCCACAGGTCCATGTTAGGAAGGAAGCCTTTCAAACCTAGTGAGCTGCCCTGCTGCCGGGCAGATTGTGATGGAGGTAAGTGCTAATTGTATTTTTCTGATGGGCTCAGAAATGTTTTGGCACTTATGAGGTTAATTGAGTTTTTCCTGTGTGTGCAGGATTTTTGTATGGCAGTTTTTGTGAGGGAAATACTGGAGAAGGGTTTGTTTAGTTGACTTTTTTTAGGAGTACGTTTTTCATTTTTCTGGCTCTTTGTTTTTTGTAGTAGCACACTTGTTTTATTACTTCCTTTTTGGTTATGGGTTGTCAGTAATTGCAATGTGTTTTTTATTTGCCCTACAATTGGGGAAAACATTTCTTTTGTCAGTGTGTTTTTACTTAGCGCGCCCCTTTCCTCCCTGTATATTTCGTCATGTGTCATGCCGGCCGGGAGGTGTTTGTGTTCGCCCACAATGGGCGGAGTTAGCTTTGCGGGGTTTGTTACGCGCTATTTATGGGGCTTTGTTTTTCTTGTCGGCTGCTTTCTGGAGAAGCGTTGAGACATTTTTCTTGTGAGCGGTTGCTGTTGGAGTTCGAGATCGATTGTTGCTATTTTCCCTTTCCTCTGTTCTGTAGGAGGTTGGTAGGCACCTCAGCAAGGTCTGCTGTGGTATGAGGGTTTGCACTGAGGTTTATTTTGTTTTATTTGCTTACACTAGACAACGTTTGTTTTGTTTCTTAAAGTTACAGTAACGTTTTTATTTTTACTGTTTATTTTTGTGTGTGCTAACGATGGATCAGGAGAACTTGCAAGCTGTGACTTGCTCTTTATGTCTTGATTCTAATGTAGAGCCACCTATCCCTTTCTGTTCCTCATGTATAGATTGAACTTTACAGTATAGGGATAGGCTTTTTTATACAGAGCCTTCATTTTCTAAGGAGACTGTTGTTCACGAGTCTCCTGTCCAGGCTGTAGCGCAGATTTCTCCCCATTCATCCCAATTTCTATCCTCTTCACATGCAGTGCCCTGCGTTTCGTCTCAGGTTGGTTTCTCTTTGCAGGATATGGCTACTCACATATCCTCTGCTGTATCTGAGGCTTTGTCTGCTTTTCCTGTGTTGCAGGGTAAGCGCAAAAGGATTTCTGATTCTGTTGCAGTTATGTCTTATGTTTCTTCCCATAGGACTGAGGAAGAAGATACTTCAGTAGCGTCTGAAGGTGAGATTTCAGACTCTGATAGTGTGACTCCTTTGGCTGATTCTGAGGTTGTTTCTTTCAGATTTAAGTTGGAGCACCTCCGTTTGTTACTCAGGGAGGTTTTGGCTACTTTGGATGACTGATTCGACGGTCATAGTTACTCCAAAGAAGGCTAGTAAACTTAACAAATATTTTGAGGTTCCTTCTGTGGCGGAAGTTTTTCCTGTTCCAGATCGTGTTTTAGAAATGATTTCACGGGAATGGGAGAAACCGGGAATTCCTTTTCTCTTGCAAGGTGTATCCAGTCCACGGATTCATCCTTTACTTGTGGGATATTCTCATTCCCTACAGGAAGTAGCAAAGAGAGCACACAGCAAAGCTGTCCATATAGCTCCCCCTCTAGCTCCACCCCCCAGTCATTCTCTTTGCTGGCTCTAAGCACTAGGGTCTCTCTCGGGAGTGTAAAGTGAATGTGATGTTAGAATATTCAATGCTCTTCAGGCATGGCCTCAACTAGCGGCGGCCAAATTCATCAGATTTCAGTCAGACAACATCATGACTGTAGCTTACGTCAATCATCAGGGTGGAACAAAGAGTTCCCTAGCGATGACGGAAGTAACCAAAATAATCAGGTGGGCGGAGGATCACTCCTGCCATCTCTCAGCAATTCACATCCCAGGAGTAGACAACTGGGAGGCGGATTTTCTAAGTCGCCAGACTTTTCACCCGGGGGAGTGGGAACCACACCCGGAGGTATTTGCCCAGCTGACTCAGCTATGTGGCACCCCAGAGTTGGATCTGATGGCGTCCCGTTAGAACACCAAACTTCCTCTCTACGGGTCCAGGTCCCGGGATCCCAAGGTGGTATTGATAGCTGCTCTAGCAGCACCTTGGTCCTTCAATCTGGCTTATGTTTTTCCACCGTTTCCTCTCCTCCCGCGTCTGGTTGCCAGAATCAAGCAGGAGAAGGCTTCGGTGATTCTGATAGCGCCTGCGTGGCCACGCAGGACTTGGTATGCAGACCTAGTGGACATGTCATCTGTCCCACCATGGACACTGCCAATGAGGCAGGATCTTCTAATACAGGGTCCGTTCAAGCATCCAAATTTAGTTTTTTACGTCTGACTGCTTGGAGATTGAACGCTTAATTCTATCAAAGCGTGGGTTCTCTGAGTCAGTTATAGATATTCTGATTCAGGCTAGAAAGCCTGTCACCAGGAAAATCTACCATAAGATATGGCGGAAATATCTTTGTTGGTGTGAATCCAAGGGTTACTCATGGAGTAAGATTAGGATTCCCAGGATATTGTCCTTTCTCCAAGAAGGACTGGAGAAAGGATTGTCAGCTAGTTCCTTAAAAGGACAAATATCTGCTTTGTCTATCCTGTTACACAAGCGTCTGGCAGAGGTACCAGACGTTCAAGCGTTTGCTCAGGCTTTAGTCAGAATCTAGCCTGTCTATAAACCTGTGGCTCCGCCATGGAGTTTGAATCTAGTTCTTTCAGTTCTTCAAGGGGTTCCGTTTGAACCTTTACATTCCATAGACATTAAGTTGTTATCTTGGAAAGTTTTGTTTTTGATAGCTATCTCTTCTGCTCGAAGAGTTTCAGAATTATCTGCCTTACAGTGTGATTCACCTTACCTGGTGTTCCACGCAGATAAGGTAGTTTTGCGTACCAAGCCTGGTTTTCTTCCTAAAGTTGTTTCTAACAAGAATATTAACCAGGAAATAGTTGTTCCTTCTCTGTGTCCTAATCCATCTTCGAAGAAGGAACGTCTATTACACAATCTTGATGTAGTTCGTGCTTTAAAGTTCTATTTACAAGCAACTAAGGATTTCAGACATCTTCCTTGTTTGTTATCTATTCTGGTAAGAGGAGAGGTCAGAAAGCGACTGCTACCTCTCTTTCCTTTTGGCGGAAAAGCATCATAAATTCTGTTTTTCTCCTCCTATTTTTAGGAAGATGTTTCCTTTTAGACTCTTTTAAGGAATCTTGGCAGACGGTTCCTAAGGTAGAGGGAGCTATTTCCACTTAAGCTAAGAGGGCCACTATTCCTATTGAGGATAGTTGTTCTTTTAAGGATCCCATGGATAAGAAATTGGAAGCTTTACTTAAAAGGATGTATGTTTACCAGGGGTTCCAATGGCAACCTGCTGTGTGTATTGCTACAATTACCAGTGTGGCTGCATATTGGTTTGATGCATTATCTGATTCTATTCAACAGGAATCTCGTCTGGAGGAAATTCAGGATAGAATTAAGGCTTTAAAATTGGCTAATTCTTTTATTGCATACGCTTCTTTACAGATCATCAAGTTGGGAGCAAAAATTTCCGGCTTTGCTGTTTGGTGCGCAGGGCTTTATGGTTAAAGTCTTGGTCTGCCAATGTATCATCTAAATCTAAGCTTTTATCCATTCCTTACAAGGGGAAGACCTTGTTTGGACCTGGTTTGGTTGAGATTATTTCTGATATTACTGGAGGGAAGGGTCATTCTCTTCCTCAGGATAGGAGAAATAAACAGAAGGGTCGACAGAGTAATTTTCGTTCCTATCGTAACTTCTCTGGTATGTTTTCCTCTTCCTCCTCCAAGCAGGATCAGTCCAAGCCCTCTTGGAAGTCCAATCTGTCCTGGAGCAAGGGGAAGCAATCTAAGAAGCCTGCCGCTGACTCAAAGTCAGCATGAAGGGTCTGCCCCTGATCCGAGAATGGATTGCGTGTGGGGCAGGTTGTCTTTGTTCGCTCAAGCCTGGGTAAGGGATGTTCCATATCCCTGGGTGGTAGATATTGTGTCCCAGGGATACAAGCTGGAGTTCAAAACTTTTCCTCCCAGGGGCAGGTTTCATCTGTCAAGGTTATCTGTAAATCAGATAAAAAAAGAGGCATTCTTAAGTTGTGTTCAGGATCTTTCCGACATGGGAGTGATCGTTCCTGTTCCAGTTCAGGAGCAGGGGCTAGGGTTTTATACCAATCTGTTTATCATTCCCAAATAGGAGGGAACTTTCAGACCCATCTTAGATCTCAAGTTGGTAAACAAATTTCTCAAAATTCCATCTTTCAAGATGGAAACTATTCGGTCAATTCTTCCTCTGGTTCAAGAGGGTCAGTTCATGACTACAGTAGATCTGAAGGATCATATCTACACATTCCTATTCACAAGAATCATCACAAGTTTCTGAGATTTGCTTTCTTAGACAAGCATTTTCAGTTTGTGTCTCTTCCTTTTGGTATTGCAACAGCTGCCAGGGTATTCTCAAAGGTTCTGGGTGCGTTGTTGGCAGTTCTCAGATTGCAGGGGGTTGCGGTAGCTCCTTATCTGGACGACATTCTTGTTCAGGCGCCATCTTTTTAACTAGCAAACTCCCACACGTAGTGGTTGTTGTCTTTTCTGCGCTCCCACGGTTGGAAGGTGAATTTAGGAAAAAGTTCCTTGATTCTAGCTACAAGAGTGGTATTCTTGGGAACCATTATAGATTCTTTGGCATCAGTGATTCTCATTGCACCGGCGTGGCCTCGCAGCATCTGGTATGCAGATCTGGTGGAGATGTCATCCTTTCCACCTTGGGGGTCTTCCGTTGAGGAAAGACCTTCTACTTCAGGGTCCCTTCCTTCATCCAAATCTCATTTCTCTAAAGCTGACTGCTTGGAGATTGAACGCTTGATTCTATCTAAGCGGGGGTTTTCTGAGTCAGTTATTCAGACTATGATTCAGGCGCGTAAGCCTGTGGCTAGAAAGATTTATTACAAGATATGGCGTAAATATCTGTATTGGTGTGAATCTAAGGACTACTATTGGAGTAGAGTCAGGATTCCTAGGATTTTGGCTTTTCTCCAGGAGGGTCTGGAGAAGGGTTTATCTGCTAGTACCCTGAAGGGTCAAATTTCTGCTTTATCTATTTTGTTACATAAACGTCTGGCGGATGTACCAGACCTTCAGTCTTATTGTCAGGCTTTGGTTAGAATCCGGCATATGGTTAAGTTTTTGTCTCCTCCTTGGAGTCTTAATTTAGTTCTGAGAGTTCTTCAACAGGCTCCGTTTGAGCCTATGCATTCTTTGGATATTAAGTTGTTAACCTGGAAGGTTTTGTTTTTGGTTGCTATCTCTTCAGCTCGAAGAGTCTCTGAGCTTTCTGCGCTGCAGTGTGTGAGTCTCCTTTCCTTATTTTTCATTCTGATAAGGTAGTACTTCGTACTGCTCTAGGTTTTCTTCCCAAGGTTGTTTCTGATAAGAATATTAATATTAATTGTTGTTCTTTCTTTGTGTCCTAATCCTTCTTCTCATAAGGAACGTTTGTTGCACAACTTGGATGTGGTTCGTGCATTGAAATATTATTTGCAGGCGACTAAGGATTTTCGCCAGTCTTCTTCTTTGTTTGTTGTTTTTTCTGGAAAACGTAAAGGTCAGAAAGCTACGGCTTCTTCTCTTTCTTGTTGGTTGAGGAGGGTTATTCGCTTGGCATATGAGACTGCTGGTCAGCAGCCTCCTGAGAAAATCATGGCTCATTCCACGAGGGCTGTTTCTTCTACTTGGGCTTTCAAAAATGGGACTTCTGTGGATCAGATTTGCAAGGCTGCTGCCACTTGATCATCGTTACATACTTTTTCTAAATTTTACGAATTTGATACTTTTGCTTCAGCTGAGGCTGTTTTTGGGAGAAAGGTTCTTCAAGCAGTGGTGCTTTCTGTTTAGGTTAACTGTCTTGTCCCTCCCTTATTATCCGTGTCCTCTAGCTTGGGTATTGATTTCCAATAGTAATTATGATGATCCGAGGACTCACTGTGTCATTAGAAAGAAAATGATATTTATGCTTACCTGATAAATTTGTTTCTTACTTGACACAGTGAGTCCACGACCCGCCCTGTATTTTCAGACAGTTTATTTTTACATAAACCTCAGGCACCTCTGCACCTTATATTACTTCCTTTCTCCTTTCCCTTATGTCGAATGACTGGGGGTTGTGGGTAAGGGGAGTGGTATTTAACAGCTTTGGCTGTGGTGCTCTTTGCCTCCTCCTGCAGGCCAGGAGTGATATTCCCAATATTAATTATGATGATCCGTGGACTCACCATGTCAAGAAAGAAACAAATTTATCAGGTAAGCATAAATTTCATTTTTTCAGCGGTATAGCCGTACTGCACCATACCGCAAAACTTGTAATTTAGGTCAATGTAATGTATATGAAACACATGAACTAACACCCTCTAGCTGTGAAAAACTGAAAAATGCATTCAGATAAGAGTCAGCCTTCAATGACTTAGAAATTAGCATAAAAGCCTACCTAGGTTTAGCTTTCAACTAAGAATACCAAGAGAACAAAGCAAATGTTATGACAAAAGTACATTTGAAAGTTCTTCAAACTTACATGCCCTATCTGAATCATGAAAGTTTAATTTGGACTTTATTATCCCTTTAATATCTGCTAATTATTTCTGTGTGGACCATGAAAGTTTTCTATCCCTTACAGTTCCTATAAACAAGTGGTCTCACATACTTATTACAGTAGAACAACTGTATGCATTACGTTTTAAGATCTTATTGTGTTACTACTATAAATTCAATATGGTATGATTAACAAAAACATTGTATATGCTACAGCTTTATGTGCAGATCTGTAATAATGTAATATCAATGACATCTTTCTCAGTTCATATTTATGTTCTTCTAGATAGGTAAGAGATATTTTCAGACTTATTAAGTGTTGTGCATTGTGTTAAAGTGAAGGTCAATTTGGATGAATTAGTGCCCGGTTTTTAATAAACCTATTAAAAACAAGGGCACTTTAATTCATCAAAATTGACATTTTACTCCTTTTTCTTCAAAAACTTACTTTTTAATCCTGAAAGCCGCTCGAGCGATTTCCCCAGCCGTTGGAAGCCTCTTACGTCAGAAATGACAAACCCGGCTTCCTCCAATCACGGCTTTTCCCCCGGGGGGATCATGGCCAGATGCAACGCCGTGATTGGAGGAAGCCAGATTCGTCATTTTGAACCCACGAAGAGGACTTGCGACGGGCTGAGGAAGCGCTGCAGCGGCTGTCAGGATTAAAAGGTAAGTTTTTTTAAGAAAACGAGTGAAATGTCAATTTTGATTAATTAAAGTGCCCTTGTTTTTATTAGGTTTATTAAAAACCGGACACTAATTCATCCAAATTGACCACTTTAATACACAAGAACATGTTTTAGTGCTTTAGGTAGATATGAATTATTAATTATTAATAATATACTGATTTCATTACAGAGTGCACTTTCTCAGGATGATGAAGCAACGCTCATGTTTAACTATGCAGCATCAATGGACAGTTCAGCGGATGACAACCTGCTGCCCCCTGACACTACCCCCACTGAGGTAGCTGCTGACCTCTCTGGGGCATCCGTACAGACACTGCCAGCTGAGGATGAACTCCATGATGCATGGGAACAGGACAGCCAACCCGGTGACTGGCCCAGTAATGGTCTGGGGGACAAAGACAGTGAGGAACTCTCCATCGGCAGCCTAAGCATGTCTGAAACAGGAAGTTTAAAGAAATCCAAAGGTCAGGGCAAGTTATTGTTATTGATGTTATATAGACATCATCTAATTCTCTCTTTGTCTACAGTGTGTTCCTCTCAAATGAATGAACTAGTGTAGTTCCCTTCCAGAGCCCAAAATCCATGTGTGCTTGTGTGATGCGCAGAATGAAATAACTGAATTTACACTAAACAAACATATAATAACTAGCTGTAAAGGTATTATATAACATGCTCATATATACTTATATGATGTATACAAGGAGAAGCACCTGATGTGATACACAGGGATAGTTTGACTCACACATACTACTGCTGCACCTGATGTGATACACAGGGTTAGACTGACTCACACATACTGACTACTGCTGCACCTGATGTGATACACAGGGATAGTCTGACTCACACATACCAACTACTGCTGCACCTGCCCATAGACTTCTATGAGGCTCCTTAAAAAAGCCTTTTCTTTTCATCGCTTGCTGGCTACACCGAAGGTGCGCTACACTGACTGCGCTAAAGCCCAAAAGTAAGTTAGGAATACTACATATATCTGTTCTTAACTTAAAAGAAAATTTTCTTTTTAAATATATGTATATTTTCTTTCATGTAATTGGCAAGAGTCCATGAGCTAGTGACGTATGGGATATACAATCCTACCAGGAGGGGCAAAGTTTCCCAAACCTCAAAATGCCTATAAATACACCAACTTTCAAAATGGTGACTATAAGGACTATTCTGCCTTTTGTTCAGCAAGATCATTATATGTCCATGATAGAGTTACAGGATGCATATATTCACATTCCGATTCATCTAGATCACTATCAGTTTCTGAAATTCTCTTTTCTAGACAAGCATTACCAATTTGTCGCTCATTCATTTGGCCTAGCGACAGCTCCAAGAATTTTTTCAAAGGTTCTCGGTGCCCTACTCTCTGTAATCAGAGAGCAGGGTATTGCGTGTTTCCTTATTTGGACGATATCTTGGTACTAGCTCAGTCTTTACATTCTGCAGAATCTCACACAAATTAACTAGTGTTGTTTCTTCAAAGACATTGTTGGAGGATCAATTTACCAAAAAGTTCCTTGATTCCTCAGAAAAGGGTCTCCTTTTTAGGTTCCCAGATAGATCCAGTGTCCATGACTCTGTCTCTAACAGACAAGAGACGAATAAAATTTCTTTCAGCTTGTCAGAACCTTCAGTCTCAGTCATTCCCTTCAGTGGCTTTATGCATGGAAGTTTTAGGTCTCATGACTGCAGCATCGGACGCAATCCCCTTTGCTCGTTTTCATATGAGACCTCTCCAGCTTTGTATGCTGAATCAATGGTGCAGGGATTATACAAAGATATCACAATTAATATCCTTAAATCCCAATGTTCGACTCTCTCTGACTTGGTGGTTAGATCACCATCGTATAGTTCAAGTGGCCTCCTTTGTTCGTCCAACCTGGACTGTAATCACAACAGATGCAAGTCTTTCAGGTTGGGGAGCTGTCTGGGGATCTCTGTCAGCACAAGGGGTTTGTAAATCTCAAGAGGCGAGTTTACCAATCAATATTTTAGAACTCTGTGCTATTTTCAGGGCTCTTCAGATTCGGCCTCTATTGAAGAGAACCATTCATTTGTTTTCAGACAGACAATGTCACAACTTTGGCATATGTCAATCCTCAGGGTGGGACTCGTAGTCCCCTGGCTATGAAAGAAGTATCTTGGATACTTGCTTGGGTGGAATCCAGCTCTTGTCTAATTTCTGTGGTACATATCCCAGGTGTAGACAATTGGGAAGCGGATTATCTCAGATGTGTTTTTCCAGATTGTTCAGATGTGGGGTCTTCCAGAAATAGATCTGATGACTTCCCATCTGAACAAGAAACTTCCCAGGTACTTGTCCAGGTCCAGGGATCCTCAGGCGGAGTTGGTGGATGCGTTAGCAGTTCCTTGGTTTTAGCAACCTGCTTATATCTTCCCGCCTCTAGTTCTTCTTCCAAAAGTGATATCCAAGATCATCATGGAACATTTGTTTGTGTTTCTGGTTGCACCAGCGTGGCCTCACAGGTTCTAGTATGCGGACCTTGTCCGGATGTCCAGTTGTCAACCATGGCCACTTCCTTTAAGACCAGATCTTCTGTCTCAAGGACCATTTTTCTATCAGGATCTCAAATCATTAAATTTGAAGGTATGGAAATTGAATGCTTAGTGCTTAGTCATAGAGGTTTCTCTGACTCAGTGATTGATACTATGTTACAGGCTGGTAAATCTGTTTCTAGGAAGATTTATTATCGAGTTTGGAAGACTTATATTTCTCTTGTTAAGTGTAGTCAGTCCACGGGTCATCCATTACTTATGGGATTATATCTCTTCCCCAACAGGAAGTTGCAAGAGGATCACCCAAGCAGAGCTGCTATATAGCTCCTCCCCTCACATGTCATATCCAGTCATTCTCTTGCAACCTAACTAAAGATAGGTCGTTGTGAGAGGTCTGTGGTGTTTTTAAACTTAGTTTATTTCTTCAATCAAAAGTTTGTTATTTTAAATGGCACCGGAGTGTGCTGTTTGTTTCTCAGGCAGCATTAGAAGAAGAATCTGCCTGCGTTTTCTATGATCTTAGCAGACGTAACTAAGATCCACTGGCTGTTCTCGCACATTCTGAGGAGTGAGGTAACTTCAGAAAAAGGGAATAGCATGCAGGGCCCCCCTGCAAACGAGGTATGTGCAGTAAATCATTTTTCTAAGCAATGGAATTGACTGAGAAAATACTGCTGATACCAATGTAATGTAAGTTCAGTCTTAAATGCAGTGGTAGCGACTGGTATTAGGCTGATGAGTGTGTGTACACTGAAGTATTTTTCTAGGGAATGGAATTTGTCTCAGAAAATACTGTTAATACTGAAGTAATGTATGAGCCTTAACTGCAGTAAAAGCGACTGGTAGCAGGCTTATTAATAACACTTCATAACTTTTAAAATGTATGTTCAAAACGTTTACTGGCATGTTAATCGTTTTTTGTGAGGTACTTGGTGATAAAACTTATTGGGGCATGATTTTTACCACATGGCTAACTTTTGTTTCTGCATAGAAACAGTTAACTGAGCTTCCCCACTGTTGTAATATGAGTGGGAGGGGCCTATTTTAGCGCTTTTTTGCGCAGTAAAAATTCAGTCACAATCTTCCTACTTCATCCTCCATGATCCAGGACGTCTCTAGAGAGCTCAGGGGTCTTCAAAATTCATTTTGAGGGAGGTAATCAGTCACAGCAGACCTGTGACAGTGTGTTTGACTGTGATAAAAACGTTAATTATTAAATTGTTATCCGTTTTTTTGGGTATTAAGGGGTTAATCATCCATTTGCTGGTGGGTGCAATCCTTTGCTAACTTAATACATTTACTGTGAAAATTTGGTTGCTATAACTAATTTGGTTCATTGTTATTTCAACTGTGACAGCTTTTTTGTGCTTCTTAAAGGCACAGTAGCGTTTTTTATATTGCTTGTAAATTTATTTGAAAAGTATTTTCCAAGCTTGCTAGTCTCATTGCTAGTCTGTTTAAACATGTCTGACACAGATGAATCTGTTTGTTCACTATGTATGAAGGCCAATGTGGAACCCAACAGAAATATGTGTACCAATTGTATTGATATTACTTTAAATAAAAGTCAGTCTTTACATGTAAAGAAATTATCACCAGACAACGAGGGGGAAGTTATGCCGACTAACTCTCCTCACGTGTCAGTACCTTCGCCTCACGCTCAGGAGGTGCGTGATTTTGTGGCGCCAAGTACATCAGGGAGGCCCTTACAAATCACTTTGCAAGACATGGCTACTGTTATGACAGAAGTATTATCTAAATTACCAGAATTAAGAGGCAAGCGTGATAGCTCTGGGTTAAGGACAGAGCTCGCTGATGATGTGAGAGCCATGTCCGATACTGCATCACAATTTGCAGAACATGAAGACGGAGAGCTTCATTCTGTGGGTGACGGATCTGATCCAGGGAGACTGGATTCAGAGATTTCTAATTTTAAATTTAAGCTTGAGAACCTCTGCATATTGCTAGGGGAGGTATTAGTGGCTCTGAATGATTGTAACACGGTTGCAATTCCAGAAAAATTATATAGGTTGGATAGATACTATGCGGTACCGGTGTGTACTGACGTGTTTCCTATACCTAAAAGGCTTACAGAGATTATTAGCAAGGAGTGGGATAGACCCGGTGTGCCTTTTTCCCCTCCTCCCATATTTAGGAAAATGTTTCCTATAGACGCCACCACACGAGACTTATGGCAGACGGTCCCTAAGGTGGAGGGAGCAGTTTCTACTTTAGCTAAGCGTACCACTATCCCGGTGGAGGATAGTTGTGCCTTTTCAGATCCAATGGATAAAAAATTAGAAGGTTACCTTAAGAAAATGTTTGTTCAACAAGGTTTTATCTTACAGCCCCTTGCATGCATTGCGCCTGTCACTGCTGCGGCGGCATTCTGGTTTGAGTCTCTGGAAGAGGCCATTCGCACAGCTCCATTGGATGAAATTATGAACAAGCTTAAAGCACTTAAGCTAGCTAATGCATTTGTTTCTGATGCCGTCGTACATTTAACCAAACTTACGGCTAAGAACTCTGGATTCGCCATCCAAGCGCGCAGAGCGCTATGGCTTAAATCCTGGTCAGCTGACGTGACTTCTAAATCTAAATTGCTTAATATTCCTTTCAAAGGGCAGACCTTATTCGGGCCCGGCTTGAAAGAAATTATCGCTGACATTACGGGAGGTAAGGGCCATGCTCTGCCTCAGGACAGGGCCAAATCAAAGGCTAAACAGTCTAATTTTCGTGCCTTTCGTAACCTCAAGGCAGGAGCAGCATCAACTTTCTCCGCTCCAAAACAGGAAGGAGCTGTTGCTCGTTACAGACAGGGCTGGAAAACTAACCAGTCCTGGAACAAGGGCAAGCAGGCCAGAAAACCTGCTGCTGCCCCTAAGACAGCATGAAGAGAGGGCCCCCTATCCGGAAACGGATCTAGTGGGGGGCAGACTTTCTCTCTTCGCCCAGGCTTGGGCAAGAGATGTCCAGGATCCCTGGGCGTTGGAGATCATATCTCTGGGATATCTTCTGGACTTCAAAGCTTCTCCTCCACAAGGGAGATTTCATCTTTCAAGGTTATCAGCAAACCAAATAAAGAAAGAGGCATTTCTACGCTGTGTACAAGACCTCTTACTAATGGGGGTGATCCACCCAGTTCCGCGGACGGAACACGGACAAGGATTCTATTCAAATCTGTTTGTGGTTCCCAAGAAAGAGGGAACCTTCAGACCAATCTTGGACTTAAAAATCCTAAACAAATTCCTAAGAGTTCCATCATTCAAAATTGAAACTATTCGAACCATCCTACCCATGATCCAAGAGGGTCAGTACATGACCACAGTGGACTTAAAGGATGCCTACCTTCACATACCGATTCACAAGGATCATTATCGGTACCTAAGATTTGCCTTCCTAGACAGGCATTACCAGTTTGTAGCTCTTCCCTTCGTGTTAGCTACGGCACCAAGAATCTTTACAAAGGTTCTGGGCTCACTTCTGGCGGTACTAAGACCGCGAGGCATAGCGGTGGCTCCGTACCTAGACAACATTCTGATACAAGCGTCAAGTTTTCAAACTGCCAAGTCTCATACAGAGATGTCAGTGGAATGGGGATTACTCAGATTTGTCCCCTCTACTAAATCTGGATCAAGAGACCAGAGATTCTCTTTTATGGTGGCTTTCTCGGCCCCACCTGTCCAAGGGGATGACCTTTCGCAGGCCAGATTGGACGATTGTAACAACAGACGCCAGCCTTCTAGGTTGGGGCGCAGTCTGGAATTCCCTGAAGGCTCAGGGATCATGGACTCAGGAGGAGAAACTCCTCCCAATAAATATTCTGGAGTTAAGAGCAATATTCAATGCTCTTCTAGCTTGGCCTCAGTTAGCAACTCTGAGGTTTATCAGATTTCAGTCGGACAACATCACGACTGTGGCTTACATCAATCATCAAGGGGGAACCAGGAGTTCTCTAGCGATGTTGGAAGTCTCAAAGATAATTCGCTGGGCAGAGTCTCACTCTTGCCACCTGTCAGCGATCTACATCCCAGGCGTGGAGAACTGGGAGGCGGATTTCCTAAGTCGCCAGACTTTTCATCCGGGGGAGTGGGAACTTCATCCGGAGGTCTTCGCTCAACTGATTCATCGTTGGGGCAAACAAGATCTGGATCTCATGGCATCTCGCCAGAACGCCAAGCTTCCTTGTTACGGATCCAGGTCCAGGGACCCGGGAGCGGTGCTGATAGATGCTCTGACAGCCCCTTGGGTTTTCAACATGGCTTATGTGTTTCCACCATTTCCGATGCTTCCTCGACTGATTGCCAAGATCAAACAGGAGAGAGCATCGGTGATTCTGATAGCGCCTGCGTGGCCACGCAGGACCTGGTATGCAGACCTAGTGGACATGTCGTCCTGTCCACCATGGTCTCTGCCTCTGAGGCAGGACCTTCTAATTCAGGGTCCTTTCAACCATCCAAATCTAATTTCTCTGAGGCTGACTGCATGGAGATTGAACGCTTGATTCTATCAAAGCGTGGCTTCTCTGAGTCGGTTATTGATACCTTAATACAGGCTAGGAAACCTGTTACCAGAAGAATTTACCATAAGATATGGCGTAAATATTTATATTGGTGCGAATCCAAGAGTTACTCATGGAGTAAGGTTAGGATTCCTAGGATATTGTCTTTTCTACAAGAGGGTTTAGAAAAGGGCTTATCCGCTAGTTCGTTAAAGGGACAGATTTCTGCTCTGTCCATTCTTCTACACAAGCGTCTGGCAGAAGTTCCAGACGTTCAGGCTTTTTGTCAGGCTTTGGCTAGGATTAAGCCTGTGTTTAAGTCTGTTGCTCCGCCGTGGAGCTTAAACTTAGTTCTTAACGTTCTGCAAGGCGTTCCGTTTGAACCCCTTCATTCCATTGATATCAAGCTGTTATCTTGGAAAGTTCTGTTTTTGATGGCTATTTCCTCGGCTCGAAGAGTCTCTGAGTTATCTGCCTTACATTGTGATTCTCCTTATCTGATCTTTCATTCAGACAAGGTAGTTCTGTGTACTAAACCTGGGTTTTTACCTAAGGTTGTTTCTAACAGGAATATCAATCAAGAGATTGTTGTTCCATCATTATGTCCTAATCCTTCTTCAAAGAAGGAACGTCTTTTGCATAATTTAGACGTAGTCCGTGCCCTGAAGTTCTACTTACAGGCAACTAAAGATTTTCGGCAAACTTCTTCTCTGTTTGTCGTTTACTCTGGACAGAGGAGAGGTCAAAAGGCTTCGGCTACCTCTATCTCCTTTTGGCTTCGTAGCATAATACGTTTAGCCTATGAGACTGTTGGACAGCAGCCTCCTGAAAGGATTACAGCTCATTCTACTAGAGCTGTGGCTTCCACCTGGGCCTTTAAAAATGAGGCCTCTGTTGAACAGATTTGCAAGGCTGCAACTTGGTCTTCACTTCACACTTTTTCAAAATTTTACAAATTTGACACTTTTGCTTCTTCGGAGGCTATTTTTGGGAGAAAGGTACTTCAGGCATTGGTTCCCTCCGTTTAAAGTTCCTGCCTTGTCCCTCCCTTCATCCGTGTACTTTAGCTTTGGTATTGGTATCCCATAAGTAATGGATGACCCGTGGACTGACTACACTTAACAAGAGAAAACATAATTTATGCTTACCTGATAAATTTATTTCTCTTGTAGTGTAGTCAGTCCACGGCCCGCCCTGTCTTTTAAGGCAGTTCTAAATTTTAATTAAACTCCAGTCACCACTGCACCCTATGGTTTCTCCTTTCTCGTCTTGTTTCGGTCGAATGACTGGATATGACATGTGAGGGGAGGAGCTATATAGCAGCTCTGCTTGGGTGATCCTCTTGCAACTTCCTGTTGGGGAAGAGATATAATCCCATAAGTAATGGATGACCCGTGGACTGACTACACTACAAGAGAAATAAATTTATCAGGTAAGCATAAATTATGTTTTCATGGTGTTCTTTTCATAAATTCTCCTGGCATTCTTTTAGAATTCCTAGAATTTTACAGTTTCTTCAGGATGGTTTGGATAAGGGTTTGTCTGCAAGTTCCTTGAAGGGACAAATCTCTGCTCTTTCTGTTTAATTTCACAGAAAGATTGCTAAACTTCCTGATATTCACTGTTTTGTTCAGGCTTTGGTCCGTATCAAGCCTGCCATTAAATCAATCTCTCCTCCTTGGAGTCTTAATTTGGTCCTGAGAGCTTTACATGCTCCTCCTTTTGAGCCTATGCATTCTTTGGATATTAAACTACTTTCTTGGCAAGTGTTGTTCCTTTTGGCCATCTCTTCTGCTAGAAGAATTTCTGAATTATCTGCTCTTTCTTGTAAATCTCCTTTTCTGGTTTTCCATCAGGATAAGGCAGTTTTGCAGACTTCATTTAAATTCTTACCTTAGGTTGTGAATTTTAACAACATTAATAGAGAAATTGTTGTCCCTTCTTTGTGTCCTAATCCTAAGAATTTGTTGGAGAAATTCTTGCATTCTTTGGATGTGGTAAGAGCTTTGAAATATTATGTTGAAGCTACTAAAGATTTTAGAAAGACTTCTAGTCTATTTGTTATCTTTTCTGGTTCTAGGAAAAGCCAGAAGGCTTCTGTCATTTCCTTGGCATCTTGGTTAAAACTTTTGATTCATCAGGCTTATTTGGAGTCGGGTCAGGCCCGCCTAAGAGAATTACAGCTCATTCTACTATATCAGTCTCCATGTTATGGGCTTTAAGAATGAAGCTTCCGTTGATCAGATTTGCAAAGCAGCAACTTGGTCTTCTTTGCATGCATTTACTAAATTCTACCGTTTTGATGTATTTGCTTCTTCGGAAGCAGTTTTTGGTAGAAAATCTCTTCAGGCAGCTGTTTTAGTTTGATTCCTCTGCTTATGTTTTAAGTTTTTTTTCTTTCATTTATGAGAAAAATTTATTTTCTTGGTTGTGGATTTAATTTTCTCCGCGGAAAACGGCTGTTATTATTTTATCCCTACCTCTCGAGTGACTCTTGCGTGGAGTTCCACATCTTGGGTATTGCTATCCCATACGTCACTAGCTCATGGACTCTTGCCAATTACATGAAATAAAACATAATTTATGTAAGAACTTACCTGATAAATTAATTTCTTTCATATTGGCAAGAGTCCATGAGGCCCACCCTTTTTATGGTGGTTATGATTTTTTTGTATAAAGCACAATTATTTCCAAATTCATTTGTTGATGCTTTTTACTACTTTTTCTATCACCCCACTACTTGGCTATTCGTTAAACTGAATTGTGGGTGTGGTGAGGGGTGTATTTATAGGCATTTTGAGGTTTGGGAAACTTTGCCCCTCCTGGTAGGATTGTATATCCCATATGTCACTAGCTCATGGACTCTTGTCAATATGAAAGAAATGAATTTATCAGGTAAGTTCTTACATAAGTTGTTTTTTTGTAAAATATGTATCTATACCTATATATCTATATAAATATGTATGTGTGTATGTATGTATATATATATATATATATATATATATGTGTGTGTGTGTGTGTGTGTAAATATACAGTATATGTGTAGAGATACTGTATCCACTATAAATTATCTATAAAAGGTACCACTTTTTCTTTGCTTATTTTCTTTGAGTACTCTAGGTAACACAGTACTGCCCTTTTTCCACTAAAACATCAGAAAGATTACAGAACCACCTAATTGGATTATGCTACAGCAATAAAACAACTATAGAAGAAGAGATTAGAACCCGTAACAATATACATTAAGAACCAGAAACTGAGCAGGTAAAACAGGGACTCCATCCCTTCATGCCAGGAATGACCTACCCGCGTCGTGTATCACACATCTTTTACAATTTATACTTACACATTACTATTTAACAGTTGGGGGGGGGGGTATGTCTCTCCAAAAAATGGAGACAGCTATGGGAACAAGAATGACTCCCCAGTATGCTCACCTATTCTTTCCAAACCTTGAAAATATTTTTTTTATCCATCTGCAACATGAGACCCCAGGAAAACTGCCACTATATTGACGACATTCTAATGATTCTATAGACAGCAGATGAGCAATAATTAATTTCCACACAATATTTAATTTATTCCATCCCACTATTAAACTCTGCCTAAACTATCCCACCATGCACATTCATTTTTTAGACACCACTATTTACATTAAGACCTATACTCCATCTATCACAAACCCACAGACTGTTCCTCATATCTAAAATATGACACCTTCCATCCAAAACACACCAAACACTATATAATTTACAGTCCTAAGATTCTGAGACAAACAAAGCAGAGGACACTTCATGTGCATATAAGTTTACAAATGGACAGTGTATTGTAATAGGGGTACACGGTACTCATAATATACAGCAGCACTCTGTTGTGCTGGTAGGCGGAGACTCTGTTCTCCAGATCACTGCTCAATGGTTATCAGCTTCCTCCAAAGGGTCAAATATAGAGAGGTTTTAACACAAGTAGACCATAGGCGTTTGTTAAAATATCCAAAGATATTTTAATAAGATTGTTAGGTGTCCCCTTCAGGGGGTAAGTGTCAGTGCAGGCCAAAGCCTGGGGCCTAGTGTACCACCTGAGGCATATGTAGATTACCTGATAAGGGCCCCTTAGAATGACTCAGACCACGCAGCATTATGATCGAAAGCCAATTCTGTTTATTGCACAGTGCAAGCCTTTCTTATAGTGACATACAGGGTTAAGGGGATGACACGTTAGGACCGCGTCATCTTACACAGTTATACAGAGCAATTTACAAGGAAAAACTGGAACATGAGTTTCTCATAACAATATTTACAGAGTCATAACAAACTACCATCTGCAGAGACAACCGAGTGTCTAAAGCCTCTTGTTTACATTATCTTATTCTATCTTACTTCTAGGCATTAGGCCAGGGTACATTGGCAAGGCCGAATAGCTAAAGAAACTCATAACATGCATATAATTCTCACTGCATAATACCCCAGTATAATAAAGTCTATTCATTACAAAATGGCTGCGAGGAACAAGATGGCTGCGAAGAACAAGATGGCTGCCATCAGGTTCATATTACCCCTAACATACCATCCTTTTATTCTAACAGAATAACATAAAAATAGACAGGCATAGAAAATTAGTAAAGCCTTATATTATGGTAACAGAACTCTATAAGAATACTAAAGGGAAAAATATTCGCATGTCGTGATATACTTTTATAGGCTAATTGTCACTGCATATAGGTACAGTCCCTCCAATACCTTCCATCTATCCTCCAGCCTTCCCAGAACTACCGGTCTACCAGCACAGAGACCCAACCAGCCCCCATCTACCCCCAAACAACGCTGCATCATCTATCTCTCCACCTGCATTGCTAGCACCCCCCAATATGTCCAACAGTTCCTTTTCCACAGTAAAGCATGACATAGCAACAGCACAACTGTCTCTAGGTGGCCTCTGATCACTTTAAGAACAGTCTTTGTCCATTTGAGAGCGCTGCACCTTGACACTTTGCTATAATACAGTTCTCCAACAGTTAATTTGCAGTAGGGGTGCTTATCCACGGTTCTTCCGCAGGGAGATACTGGAAATCTGATGGTTTGTTCATGGGGTAGACAAGGCAACCAGTGGATACCCATGGCAAGCAAACACTCGAGTCACAGGGAGTCTAGGAAGCAAACAGAAACAGTACAGGATGAGTACACACCGCAATACAATCACAATTATGTCCAAATAAAACGTCACTTTCATCCTATGTCATTTAAAATCAAACAAAACATTGTTGATATATAATACAACCTAAATACATTGACATTTCTCAGAGAATAATTTACAACTTCTCTATACACTTTTAAATGATACTTCTAAAAAATAAAAGAACCTTGTGTTGCTTTATTCTGGATGGCTGCTATCTATAATGCTTATAATTCTCCAACCTAAATTCTCTCACACTCCTATATGAGAAAAGCATACAAACAGAACATCATTTAAAACTACAAGCTCTTTTAAAGGTAAACACATCTTTATGGTAAGAATTACTCTCTTTGACAAACATCAGGAATGACCAAATTCACTTTGTAGATACCATACTAATTAATAAAAGGGAAAAACACCTTTGCTTTCATAAACTATAATTATGCTATTCCCTGAAACATTTCTCTGTATATTTACTATAAACTTCTAGCTTAGACGTGTCCTCCTTATGTTCTAAAGGGTGAAGGGTCTAAAATATTATGCTATGTTGCAGCATTTTCCTTGAACATATTTTCTTATACTCAGTGGGCCATTCAATAGGGTACAATACTGCAAAGTTCACAGTTACCTTTATCTAAAAAGTTACTATGTTAAGCACATAAACTACAATGTGCACTAATACCAATGAAGCATATGATTTCTTAGACCAAGTATGATCAATAAAAATAAAACAAATACAAGAAAATACAAAACAAGCAATATAAGGAATAGGGTTAAAACAATACTCCCCTAATTTAATTGGTTGATCCTGTAACAGCATTACAGGACTTCCATATCGAGCGGTAAGGCACAGTCCAGAGAAGGATAGTCTTTATGTCCTGAAGACACACATCAGAGAAAACAGTCATGGATTACCCAGAGTCCAGTTCTGGGGCTGGTACCAGCATGCAAAGCAAAGAATGGATCCAAAGATAGTTCAGTAACTTTTTTTACTGCAGTATGATGGTTAAAACAAGCTTGACAAAAGGTCTTTCATCTTTATCTTTTCTTTCTTTAAAGGTTTACTTGCTTTCAATCTTTAATCTTTTGAAGAGTGCACTTATGGAATTTTGCCTGTACAGATTTTACCTAAATATGGAAACTCAAAAATAATTCAGTTAGTGTGTTTCAATCTCTGAAAACAGCATACTCTCATCCTGCAAATACAAATATAGTGTTAAGAACCACATAGAAAAATAAAACATTTTAGGCATCTGAAATTAACACAATAACATTGTACGAGGAGATTCAAAACGTTGTAGGTTCACCTCCTAAAAATAATCTCCTCCATTACATAAAGATATTCATCAATACTCATCAATACTTCCCCCATGTTTGCGTGAAACATCTCATGTGACACGCAAACACAAGATAACAAGAAACTAAACGATAAATCATGCACTCCACTCATGCAGAGACAATTGTCAATAGCAAGCAAAATGAAATACACTTCACAATTCAATATGCTGTCCACAAAAGAGAAAAACATAACAAACAATGAAAACCAATCGTTCTTGTCTTACACAAAACGAAACATTAGCTGCTGACACAAATTTCAAACAACTACAATTAACTTAGAATGCAACACATATTCTGACATTTGCTGAAATGCAACACACTCAGAACATGACAAACAATTAAAAACATCCACTATGTACAAAACTTGAATATCACACAAAGAAAGCAATCACAGCAGATGCCCAAGAAACTTAAGTTGCAGATTGCACAAATAAAATTGCGCTTATTTGGGAAAGATCAGATAACCACAGTAGCCACTGTTAAAGGGACATTCTAGGATAAATGAAAATTCATTATTCAGATAGGACTTTTAATTTTCACCAACCTTCCTAGATTAAACCAAACATAGGTAGACTCATATGCTAATTTTTTTTAACCTTTGAGGACTGCCTCTTATCACAGGCTGTATAAATCTCATTACAACACCAAGAGACAAAATACACGTAAGCCATATAAATAAAACCAAAACTGTGAACAGATAAATTAGCTAGTTATCTAAATGCAGTAGAATCAGATAAACTGTGCATCATTTGTTTTAGGGGTGTTTATTTCTAGACACCTTATAGACCACGGCTTAACTGTTAAGCAGCAATCAAAGTCATTGCAATAATAGTGGTAGACTAGTTAATAACCAAATAACTATATATATTTTTAAAGTGTCACTGAAATCACTTCATTAAATAATATCTCATTTATTTATTGAACGCAGTGGGGGTTATTTTAAATAAGAAAGAGTTATATCTGTGAGATACAGTTTGACAGCCACAGAAATAAAATTATCATTTTTTAAGCTATATTCTATGACAGAATATAATATAAATACTTGTTTCTTTGTAGTGAGCAATTTATAGTTATCATTTTTTATAACATAGAACACCAGTACTGCCGCTTTAAATGTACAGTGCAAATTGTTCTCTCTGTAACAAAGCCAAAAAAAAACCAAAACATGCACAGTGTTATCACATCTGCTCAAACCAAACTGGCATTAATATTTAAAATCACTCAAAAATGTATTGAGGGACCAAGGCTACCTCCCAAGGATAATAAAAAAAGAAGTACACAGAGCCACCAAAATATCCAGTGACACACTCCTGCAATACAGACCAACACTGGAGAATAACAGGGTACCTCCAGTTGTAATATATAACACACAATTAGATATTTTACGAAACAATGCCAGAGACTTACATCCAACTCTCCACAAGGACAGAGAACAAAAATAAATATTCCCAGACACACACCCCTCCTCTCATAAGGCATCCCCCAAACCTTAAAAAATGTGAATCAAAAGCTAACAAGAATACCCCACAAAAAATTGAACATTTCACTAATGAACAGAGAAAATCTCACCTCCCAACAATAGGGCTATGTCATGGTATATGTGAGGTTAATAAATATATATATTTTAATCATATATCTCCAGATTAATAAATCTGTATTTTTGATCAGACATTTCACTGATCAGAAAAAGAAAAAATGATTCATTCCTCTCAGACAAACTGACTTCAATCATGTTCAGCTCTTCCCCCATTTAGTATGCAGACAGGATGTCTCCAAAGGCTTGAGCATAACCTTTGAAGCCCCCTCCTGCTGTGTAAAAGGCAGCATTTTGATACATAGAACAGGACACAGGCCCATATATATGGATTTCCTCCAAGAGAAATGCCGATCCGTCTGAAGAAATGTGAGAACTGCAAACATTTTTCAAGGGGAACTGATAATTAGCACAAATTTGTTTTGAATGACTCAGGCTATGTGGCTGATAATACCAGATGTGGTGATTAAAATAACACAGAGAAAACAAAGACAGATGCTGAGGTATGACTCTGGAAGTTCACGTAAGCAGACAGCAAATAAACATTTTTTTTTCTCTCTCTGTTTAAATACATGCCCCAGAATGTATTAAATATAGAAATTTGGGAAATTGTCTAATTCTATATTATTATTACATGGGTATTTGCTAAGCTTGGGAGGTAACTGTTTTAATCAGTCAAAAATGTGTAATAAATTCTGTTTTGTTTATATTTTTCAGACAGATAATCTCAAATCTACATAGAAGTGAATGTGCATGTATGTGTGTATATATATATATATATATATATGTGTGTATATATATATGTGTGTATATATATTTATATGTTTTGAAAACATAAAAGATCTTACTTAGCCTCTGTGTGTTTAAAAACATGAATAGATGTTTATGGACCTGAAGAGAAGTGATTATTAACATTTATTTTCTTATTTCAGATCTACATAGACAGGATTCACTTGGAATACAGTACAATACTGAATTAAAAATAAGCTATTATTCACATATAAATGCCAGGATACCGATAAAATTGTAATGCATTTTAAGCTACTAATTAGCAGTATTAAATTGCCTTGATATAATAAAATGTTAATAATATAACATATTTGGTATCAGAATAATCAAAAAAAAAAATAACCTAATATTAACCATCTGTAATTGGGGTTATATATGATTAATGCAGAGAGTGTAATCTGATTAAATAACCATTTTATGAAAAAAAAAAAAAATTAACTTGCTTAAAAATGTCAGAAATGCTGTATTGTATTGCTATGTTGTACTGTATGCTGCCACCTGGTGTTATGTTGCGAGAACTACAGCCAGAAGGTTCTTTCTGGCTGTTAAAAATGAAATTTCCAAGGGCCAATCCGATTTAGACTTCCCAGATAACCAATGGGAAGGTCAGCTCCCGTAGTGCCACCCACATGATGTCATCAATGATTATATAATGGGAGTGTTGAATGCACAAGAGAGAGTTGTCTGTAACTTGTTGAAAATTAGTGATCTGATTTTGGCTGCGATATACCTGAAAAAAAAAAAAGTTCACTTCAGCAAGGAGCTTAAAACTTATCCTTGATTTGTGCAAAAACCTTCTTTCAAATGAGATGACCTAAAGACCGCTACGAATTGGTTCAAAATTGGTGAAGTATATTGTATTTTAAATTGGTAGTTATAAGCCTAGGTATTGTTCAAATCTGTGTCTGAATTGGCTAAATAACTCATCTATACAAGTTCTGATATTGTCGGTTAATTTTGTATTAGGATAAATTGCAGTTAAATAGCAGAATATATATTTTATCCTATTGTTTTATAAACACTGTTTAGAATTGTATTGCTTGGATGTTAAAGGTTTTTAGTCCCATTGTGTTAAATAAATAAGGCTGAATTGTGAAGGTATATTGTTCTGGGTTTTGTAAGAAGAATAGCATATCTTAAGAGTTGGTTCTAACGCATATAAACTTTTATTTAGTTTCCTTTTATTGCAAATATAGTTCAATATGTTTATGGATATTAACTAAATAAAAGAATTCAGATATTTATATTAATTGTATGGTCTAGTAGGTGCATGGTTGATAAGGGTTTCTATTTCTTTGTATTGTGTTTATAACCCTGCCATAAACTTATATATATTATTTGGATAGCACTGCTAAGATTTTCATAAATATACTGACATAATAATTGGAGGCACTTTTTCTGAGATTTATTAATATTCCATCATAATTGATATAATATATTTGTAAGTAAATAGAAATTATTATAAAAGAGAAAAAAAAATAAATTCATATTTCGAAGATATAATTTTTTTTGAAAAGTTGAAATATTAATTTTCATATTTCGAGATTGACATATTAATGTCAATCTTGAAATATTATTAAAGATTAATTTTGAAAAATTAATAAAAATATTGATTTTTCATATTTCAAAATTAATCAAAAATATTGATTTTTCATATTTTCAAAGTTAATCAAAAATATTAATTTCTCATATTTTGGAATATTAATTTTTCATATTTCAAAATTAATAATATTTTTTTGAAATATAAAAATTTTCCTTCTCTCTTTTTATTGGCAAAAATTGTATTAGCGTTTTAGTTTAACTAAGTACTAAACCAATATAATAATGTCTGTAGCCAGAAGTGACTCATTTAATTCTATACATAGCAATGAAATTGGTCCCATAACCATACCTATTACTAAAGGTCAGGTCCTTAAGAAAGATATCTTAAGTTACATTAAAGGGAAGTTAAATATTGCTGGTGAATTAAATGATTTTGTGGATATGCTTGAAACTAGGGCTAAAAATATTACCGTTAATAATAATATGTGGAATGAAGAGAATGAATTCTTCCAGGAATTATTAATGATTAATCAATGCAAAGATCCCAAAAAGCGAGAAAAACTAATACTAAAATCTTGGCCCCTTTTAATATGCATAATTGACGAAATGTCGTTTTGTGTCACAGACAAACGATTGCAAATACAGGAGCTAGAAAATAGTATTCGTTCCTCGCGCAGACGCGAAGAGGGTTTAAAAATAGCCAAAAATAAAATGGATGAATTTGCCCAAAACCTAGCCACCTTAGATAAGCACAATATGGACTTAATCGCGCAGATACAAGATTTAAATAAACAGCTTGCGCAAAGCCAGAGAGAATTAAGCGATTTAAAAAGGTCATATCGCCATAATGAAAACCCCTATATTAGCAATGAGAATAATACAGATAATGCTAACTCCTTTAGCGAACGCGTCAGGGACGAGGTACGAAAATATATAGAACAACATAGACAAATGACCCCTAACGGGTCAGAAGTAGATTTCCCAAATAGACAATCCCCTCAGGATGTAAATCCAGAGGACAGCTGTAGCGCAGCTGATGCGGGGGAGGGAAACTCTAACAGAGAATCCCAAAATAAGTCTGATAAAGTCTATGATTCCCATAAAATAATCACCTTCATACAACGCGCAGTACCTATATTCTCCAATAAGGGAACAACATCTGTAATTGATCATTTACAGGCTTTTGAAAATGCGTTAGCTATAATGAATGTTACAAGTGAGAAATTGAAAATTGAATTTCTGCCTTGGGTATTTGACAGTAAGCATCACAAATTCTTTGCTTCACTAAAGGATATGAATATTCATTCCTGGAATGGGGTAAAACAACAATGCAGAAAAGAATTCGGGCAATATCGCACTAAAACTGCCGCGAAAATAGCGGTATATGGTTTAAAGTGTCGTGCGAATCAGAGTCCAGTCGAATTCCTTTCTGTATTGAAAAATGCGTACAGTATGGCTGAAGATAATCCCAGATTTGATGGCTCAGAATTTGTAAATTTATTTTTTGAAGCACTGCCTACACCCATCAAAATTAACTTAGCTAGAGATTTTGATGAGAACTGCTCATTGGAATGGCTGATCAAAGAGAGTACAAAATTATACTCTATTCAGCAGTCCAGTGAGCAGGGGGTTAAAAAGGAGTCAAAACCCAAAATTGTGGCAGAAACTAGGGTGTCACCTAGCCCCCTCAATTTGGAGTCTAACAAGAGGACTTATGCAGAGGTGGCCAGTCAAAACAGGCCATCTCCACAGAGGTTTAATTCTGCCCCTCCCCCTACACAGGTTGAGGCGCAGGGAGACTATAACCAAAGTGGGGGACATAATCAGGTGAATAATTACTCACAAAGAGAATACTCACCAAATAATTGGTATCCGCGCAAGGGTAGATACAATAGACGGCGAAGATATTCTCAGGGTAACCAGACACCCCAGGTATATAATGCTTCCCAAAATATTAATACTGAACAAGCTGAACCCCAGGGGCAACCACGCCAGAATAGAAATAGTGGCCCTGATTCTGAGGGAACCCAATGGTCCAGGAATCAGTACAATGGGGCACCAAGAGATAGGCCCAGGGGTAGAGGTAACTTGTACAATCAGGTAGATATGCTGTTTACCCAATTAAATCGGTTGAGCGAACAAATCGCTAATATGAGTCAAAAATCTACGGCTCAGCAACCGAACAATACTTTTTTAGGGGTACAGCCAGTGGTCAGCAGTGGACCACAGGCACAGTCATAAATACTGCAGTATCACCTGAAGGGGAGGGGAGAGATATACAAAATGTAGTAATAAATATCAATGATACTAATCATGTTATCTCCCCACAGACCGGAAACGGACAAATTAGCTGTGACAATGAGCGACATCAGCCGGAAAAAGTTAACAAATCTCTTCCTTTGCAGCTCTCTCTTAACCTTGTTTCCACAGATGCAGTACAAAAGAATCCAGCCGACCCTGTCATAGAGGAAACAGGTAGGTATGAAGCTTCTTCTGCATCGGAAAGCATGGCAAACTCAGGTAATACGTGGCGAAGCCCACAAATGTATGAGAATGCAAATTTTATGTGTGAAATGATAGAAACTGCAGGAAGATATTATGTACTAGTTGAGCTGCAAGATTCAGTCTCCAACCCTATCAGGGGATTAATTGACACTGGGTCACAGGCAACTATCTTATCCCACAGATACTACACACAGCTAAATGAGCTAACATCCCACAAACCTAAAATAAAAGAATTTGACGGTTCTCTAATAGGTGTTGGGGGTGACTCCCTAAAAGTTTACGGTACTGCCTGGTTAAAATTTAAATTGGGGAACAGGGTCATAAGACACCCTGTCATTATAGTGGATCTGCCAACTGATCGTTTAATTATTGGTAGTGATCTCCTGAAGCGATTAAGCACCATAATTGATTGCATAAATAATGTAATTTGGTCGCAAGTTAAACGGCCTATCAATTATGAAAAATCTGGTACATCTCGCACCCGACACAGCTGTCACGTGGTGGAAGAGAAACCAGATGCTGTGGAGATTCATTTCAGGAATAACTCTACACCTGAAATCACTATTCTACAAATAGATGATCAGACTCCTTTTAGTGGCTCTGATGGTAATACTTTTAAAATATCGCCTGGAAAGATAGCGAATATCTCCCTAGATGGCGATATATTAACCATATCACTCCACAAGGGGGATCCTAAAATCCCTAAAGGGGGAGACCATGCTCAATACCTCACAGGGATTGAGAGAGTTAAAGAGGATCTATTTATCCATATACAAGTACATGACCTTGGTAAAACCAAGTATGCTAAAATAAACTTAAAACAGGAAGCTAGCTATATAAGCGAAGGTTTATTAGCGCAAATAGCTGAACCTAAAGTGATTAAATATCTTTCTCCCCAAGACCACTGTGTCAACGGCCTGGATGACAGGTCTGAAAGCTATAACATCACAGCTAAGTGCTTATTATCTATCTCTATTGGTAATAAGTCAGTGAAGCACCTGTTTTTAGTTTTAAATACTCCCCATAATCAAATATACATTGGCAATGATATCTTACATAGATATGCCATACAAATAGATTTGATTAATTCTTGCCTCTGGAGCAGGTTAAAGGGGGACCCTGAAGTATTTCAGGATGAAAATGCAGCCCTGAAATCAAACCAGCAATTGCCATATGCTGTGAATATGCAGGTATCTAGCGATGTTATAATTCCTGCTGGGGCTGATAAATTTCTTTTACCCTTACAGGTAAAGAGAGGTCAGAAATTAAAAACTTCTGAAACACTGATTTGCCTCTCCCATAGAATACAAAATCTGGGTGTCTCAGTAACCTACACTCCTATGGTGAATATTGGAACTGTTCCAATAAATATTATTGTGCATAACATGACCCCACAGGATATAACATTATCCAAGGGAACTACCATAGGATATGCACTGGAATCAAGTTATTACACTTTTGGATTCCAGAATAATGTAATTGGGCTAATACCTGAAGGATACCTAACTGAAGGACAATTAATAGAACAATCCTTTGCATCTATGCCAGAGGGTCTATTTAATATTCAGTCTATTTATCCCTTCAGCTCAGAGGAAGGCATCTGTAAAATTGAAGAAGCCTCTCTAGTGTTTGATCAGCCAATCAAACAGCAAGATTACCCCAATCCCCAGAGTCATGGGAGCAATATAAATTATAATCAAGGGGATCTCACCTCTAGGTTGGAAGAAGCCTATGAAATAGGACAGCCTGAAATCTTTCCAGGATTTCAGCAAATAGTCGAAGAGCAAATATCCTTAGCCAATGGCTGTTCTAGCGATGATGAACGCCAACAGCTGCGAGAACTCCTGATGGAGTACAAGGATATTTTCGCTAAGGATTCTTATGACTGTGGTACCACAGACTTGCACATTGCAAGAATACAAACAGATCCTAATGCGCCACCTGTATTTGTCAAACAATACAGACTTCCCTTAGCCTCATATGATTCTCTTGCAGAGATCATAAGGAATTTGGAAGAAAGAGGTATTATCAGACAGGTGCACAGCTCTTATAATAATCCTATTCTAGGTGTCCTTAAGCCCAATGGACAATGGCGTTTGTGTGCTGACTTAAGACAGCTAAACAAACGAGTATACATGTCTGGCTGGCCTGTACCATACATTGACCAGTGTCTAGCACAAATGCAGGGATCCAAAATATTCACTGCCATTGATTGTGCACAGGGATATTGGACCATAAAGGTACATGAAGAGGACCAATATAAGCTAGCATTCTCCTTCCAAAAGATTCAGTATGCATTCCAGAGACTTCCATTTGGATACATAAATTCTGGACATGAATTTGCTGTATTCATGCATAAGGCTATGCCTGACGCACTGGAAAGGGGGACCTTATCTTATGTGGATGATGTTTTAATCAAAAGCACAGACTTTGAAAAACACATTGCAGAGCTTAAACACGTCCTCAGCCAACTTAAAAGGGCAGGTGTCAAATTATCCCTGCAAAAAGCTCAATGGTGCCGCACTCGTGTAAACTTCTTGGGACATGAAGTTACTTCTGACGGATTAAATCCCCAGAAGAAAAAGGTAGAAGCGATAGTGAATTCTAAAAACCCAACTAACTTAAAGGAATTGAGATCATTCCTGGGTATGACAAATTATTCTCGCAAATTCATTGATAATTATGCGGAATTAACTAAACCACTACTACTTCTTCTAAAGAAAGATGTGAAATGGCACTGGAGTGAGTCTCAAGAGACAGCCATCAGAGAGCTGAAGAGAAAACTCACTCAAGCACCTTGCTTAGTGTACCCTGAAGGTGGTAAACCTTTCTACTTAGAAACAGGGTACACAGATGTAAGCATGAGTGCTGTGTTATACCAAAAGCATGATAATTTGAACAAAGCCATTGCTTATGCGAGCAAAAATCTATCCCCAGTAGAAATAAAGTTTAACGATTGCGAAAAAGCCCTCTTATCTACTGTATGGGCTCTACAAAATTTCCGCAGCTATATACAGGGCGAGAAAATTATTGTAGAAACGGCCCACCAGCCTTTGCTATATTTGCAAAGTGAGAGAATAAGAGATGGGAATTTGTCTAATAGCCGCATAACAGCGTGGACTCTTTCCTTACAAGGCTGGCCCTTAGAAATTCGCTACAAGCAGAATAAAAAGAATCCAGTCGCGCAAGGGCTTGCTGAGCTCCACGACTGTACTGCTAGAGATCCTGGGGAAGAATTATCAGAAGATGATTTTCTGGAAGAACAATTGCTTTCCCCATATAAAATGTACAATGAGGACCATTGTCAAACATTACCTTGGGTATATGTTGATGGTTGTTCTTACCATGCCACTATTGATAATGAGCGCAGATTAGTCGCTGGCATTGGTATAACTGGGGCAAACGGATTCTCAAATATATCTGTAGGTTTCAACATTGGACCAAGATCCAGTCAAGTTGCAGAACTAACTGCTGTTTTCAAAACCATTGAAATGGCTATTGAACATGGTATTCATGAATTTGTGATCATAACTGACTCAAATTATGTGCGTGACAGTTTTGTTGAATACCTGCCAACTTGGAAAAGAAATGGCATGCAGAAAAGCAATAACAAACCAGTCAAGCATGGCAAATTGTTCTGCGAGATTGATAATCTGGTAGTATCCAATGATTTAACCATACACTGGAAAAAGACCAAGGGTCATTCCAGAGTTTTAGGTCCTGATAAGGAAGGCAATGACCTTGCGGACTCATTAGCCAAACAAGGAGCCATAACTGGAGAACTCCTTAATATTGAACACTTAATGGGTGCAATTCAGGTAGAAGCCATTACCAGAAACCAGGCAAAACAACAGAGTGAGCCTAACTTGGTACAATGGAGTCAGGATTCTCCTAGTGAGGACCTGATCACTAGTCAAAAAGAAGACCCCATTGTAGGCATCTTCTATAAACACATAGAAGATCCTGAAAGCAACCCCATCTCAAAAGATGATTGTATTGGCAAAGAAGATCTGAGAATCTTAATAAAATCTAAATCACAATTCAAATTACAGGATGGTTTGTTAATTAGAACCTCCAAAACTGGCATCCAACAGTGGGTAGTACCCACCAAGTTCAGAGGTCTAATGCTTCAACATGCCCATGATGCTCCCACATCTGGTCATCGCGGTGCCAAACTCACGTACGAAATATTGCGTGAGTACGCTTTTTGGCCACACATGTTGAAAGATGTTCAAACCTACTGTCAAGGGTGTTTAATCTGTCCACAGTTCCAACCCACTGCACCAACGCATAGAGCGCCATTGCAGAAAAGGGGGATGGTAATGCCATGGTCAGATATACAAATTGATTTTATTGGTCCGGTAACAAGGTCATCAAGAGGTAACAAGTACATGTTAACAGTGACATGCCTGTTCACTAAATGGGTAGAGTGCATTAGTGCACCTAACAATAGTGCTGAAACATGTGCAGCATTGCTCATCAACCATGTATTTTCCAGATTTGGTTTGCCCCAAAGAATCGAATCAGATCGGGGGACCCACTTCACTAGCGAAGTGATGACAAAAATGTGGAAAATACTAGGGGTTAAAAGAAAGCTCCATATTGCTTATAGAGCTGCCTCAAGTGGTGGTGTAGAGCGTTACAACCAATCCATTGTTAAAATCCTCAAAAAGTTTGTGAGTGAAACAGGTAAAGACTGGGATGTAAAACTACCTCTAGTCTTAATGGCATTAAGAGCAACTCCAAGTAGTGCTACCAAGATGTCACCTTTTGAGCTGATGACTGGTAGAAGAATGGTTCTACCTCAGCATCTGCTGTACCGTACATCAGACCAAAATTTGATAAACGCTGCCAATACACATCAATATGTGGAAAACCTAAGGAGACACCTGCAACATGCCTTTGCATTTGCTCAAAGGAATTTAGAAAGAGCCGCAACTGCCACTAAAACCTATTATGATCTCAAAACATCCAAAAAGGAATATGAAATAAATGATAAAGTTTATCTTTATAACTTTGGAAGAGATCAGGTTAGGGAGAAGAAATTTCTTCCCTCATGGAAAGGTCCTTTTGTCATTACTGACAAAATATCTCCAGTGGCCTATAAAATACGGATCCCCAAAAATGAAGGTTTCATAGATAAATGGGTACATATAAATCAACTGCGGGCATGTCATCCCAGGTCCCAACTACAAGTCATAGAGGGAGAATGAAGTGTCATATCCCCAAATGCACTAAAGACATACTGTAATTTAAAGATGCCTAACTGATAAACATGAAAGCTCAAAATAACAAACTTTCTTCATAAGAGACTGTCTATGAGGTATACGGTTGATCCTCATCAAATACCATTGACTTTAGACCAATTTAAATACATGTGTCCTACATCTATTAAAAATTGGAAGGGGGATTATGTCATGGTATATGTGAGGTTAATAAATATATATATTTTAATCATATATCTCCAGATTAATAAATCTGTATTTTTGATCAGACATTTCACTGATCAGAAAAAGAAAAAATGATTCATTCCTCTCAGACAAACTGACTTCAATCATGTTCAGCTCTTCCCCCATTTAGTATGCAGACAGGATGTCTCCAAAGGCTTGAGCATAACCTTTGAAGCCCCCTCCTGCTGTGTAAAAGGCAGCATTTTGATACATAGAACAGGACACAGGCCCATATATATGGATTTCCTCCAAGAGAAATGCCGATCCGTCTGAAGAAATGTGAGAACTGCAAACATTTTTCAAGGGGAACTGATAATTAGCACAAATTTGTTTTGAATGACTCAGGCTATGTGGCTGATAATACCAGATGTGGTGATTAAAATAACACAGAGAAAACAAAGACAGATGCTGAGGTATGACTCTGGAAGTTCACGTAAGCAGACAGCAAATAAACATTTTTTTTTCTCTCTCTGTTTAAATACATGCCCCAGAATGTATTAAATATAGAAATTTGGGAAATTGTCTAATTCTATATTATTATTACATGGGTATTTGCTAAGCTTGGGAGGTAACTGTTTTAATCAGTCAAAAATGTGTAATAAATTCTGTTTTGTTTATATTTTTCAGACAGATAATCTCAAATCTACATAGAAGTGAATGTGCATGTATGTGTGTATATATATATATATATATATATATGTGTGTATATATATATGTGTGTATATATATTTATATGTTTTGAAAACATAAAAGATCTTACTTAGCCTCTGTGTGTTTAAAAACATGAATAGATGTTTATGGACCTGAAGAGAAGTGATTATTAACATTTATTTTCTTATTTCAGATCTACATAGACAGGATTCACTTGGAATACAGTACAATACTGAATTAAAAATAAGCTATTATTCACATATAAATGCCAGGATACCGATAAAATTGTAATGCATTTTAAGCTACTAATTAGCAGTATTAAATTGCCTTGATATAATAAAATGTTAATAATATAACATATTTGGTATCAGAATAATCAAAAAAAAAATAACCTAATATTAACCATCTGTAATTGGGGTTATATATGATTAATGCAGAGAGTGTAATCTGATTAAATAACCATTTTATGAAAAAAAAAAAAAATTAACTTGCTTAAAAATGTCAGAAATGCTGTATTGTATTGCTATGTTGTACTGTATGCTGCCACCTGGTGTTATGTTGCGAGAACTACAGCCAGAAGGTTCTTTCTGGCTGTTAAAAATGAAATTTCCAAGGGCCAATCCGATTTAGACTTCCCAGATAACCAATGGGAAGGTCAGCTCCCGTAGTGCCACCCACATGATGTCATCAATGATTATATAATGGGAGTGTTGAATGCACAAGAGAGAGTTGTCTGTAACTTGTTGAAAATTAGTGATCTGATTTTGGCTGCGATATACCTGAAAAAAAAAAAGTTCACTTCAGCAAGGAGCTTAAAACTTATCCTTGATTTGTGCAAAAACCTTCTTTCAAATGAGATGACCTAAAGACCGCTACGAATTGGTTCAAAATTGGTGAAGTATATTGTATTTTAAATTGGTAGTTATAAGCCTAGGTATTGTTCAAATCTGTGTCTGAATTGGCTAAATAACTCATCTATACAAGTTCTGATATTGTCGGTTAATTTTGTATTAGGATAAATTGCAGTTAAATAGCAGAATATATATTTTATCCTATTGTTTTATAAACACTGTTTAGAATTGTATTGCTTGGATGTTAAAGGTTTTTAGTCCCATTGTGTTAAATAAATAAGGCTGAATTGTGAAGGTATATTGTTCTGGGTTTTGTAAGAAGAATAGCATATCTTAAGAGTTGGTTCTAACGCATATAAACTTTTATTTAGTTTCCTTTTATTGCAAATATAGTTCAATATGTTTATGGATATTAACTAAATAAAAGAATTCAGATATTTATATTAATTGTATGGTCTAGTAGGTGCATGGTTGATAAGGGTTTCTATTTCTTTGTATTGTGTTTATAACCCTGCCATAAACTTATATATATTATTTGGATAGCACTGCTAAGATTTTCATAAATATACTGACAGCTATTTTCCTTCCATCAAATGTTCTGTACCTCATTACTTGTAACAAATGCACAAATGGGGGACACTATGTAGGAGAACTCGGACAAAGAAGGAATCTCCACCACTTTACAATCACCAAAACAAAAATTACAGATACACCTGTAGGGAAACATTTCAACAGACCACATCACAATCTTCAGGATTTGAGAGTAACAATACTGAAAGGGAACTTGAGATCCGATAAGGAAAGAAGGATTTGGGAATACAAATTAATAAGCCTGTTTGACTCAATTCAGGGTGGAACTTGACCTATGGCTTTATGAATTCATAAGTTTCCTAAGGACACAGCAAATCTATTAATTTCCTAATATCTAAATAATTAGTAAATGTTTTATCATACAGATGTCTGTTATAGATCCCCCCTTACACAGTGGAGACAGACAGATTCTATTTTCGGGATAGTTTGGATTTTTTAAATAATCATATATTTGCACCTGTGGGACAGCTTGGAGAGGACCAAGTGTAAACAACAATATCTTATGTTATTTAGGCAATATTTACATGTCATAATGCCGCTTTATACGTGTAACCTAATTGTAGTTTTGTATCATTTTTTATTTATTTTGTATAAATAGTACCATCTGAAAGATAGTGCAGTACTGTAATTAGAAAAGTAACAGTTTGTTTAAAAGAGCATTTGCATCTTAGGACACAATAAACAAAGATTCAGGCTGAGAAGTTTGTGACTTACTTGTGGGGGAAAATTGTGTTTTCTAATAATTTTATTTCATTATTTTTATAAATGAATAAAAAAAAAGTTTGGATTTTGGAATTTCCGGATTTGTTACCTGCATTTTAAAATGTTGGAACTGACAGTAGACTGTCCTTAAAGTGAAGGTAAACTTTGATGAATGAAAGCCAGTTTTTTAAAATACTATTAAAAACAGGGGCACTTTCATTCATCAAAGTTTAGAAAGCAGCGGTTTTGATTAAAAATGTACCTGTTCTTTTCACAGCCAGAGCAGCTTCCCCAACCCGGAGATCCTCTCTTCACACGTCAGCAATGACTAATCCAGATTCCCCCAATCATGGCTTTCCCCACAGTAGAGTCATTGCCTGAGGCATGCCGTGATTGGAGGAAGCCGGATTAGTCATTGCTGACATGTGAAGAGAGGATCTCCATGTGGGGGAAGCTGCTCTGGCTGTGAAAAGAACAAAGGTAAGTTTTTAATCAAAACGGCTGCTTTCTAAAATTTGATGAATGAAAGTGCCCCTGTTTTTAATATTATTTTTAAAAAACGTGCTTTCATTCATCAAAGTTTACCTTCACTTTAATTAAAATTTAAAAAAAAACAGTGTTCAGCTTTTTATTCTCATAATAAAAGAAGGTAAATAAATATAGGAATCCCTCTGTATTGTAGTTAATTTAGTTTAGATTTTTTTTTTTTAGATTTTTCATTTTAGTTTTAGCAGATTAATTTGTAACGTAAGTGCTCCCTATTGTGGATACTGAGCTAGCATGCAGGGCGCATGGCTTTGCTTGGCCAAGGTCTGGGATGATTATTGTTATTCTTATATTTTTGTTTGTCTTTGCGTACATAGGAATATTGTGCACAACCTCACTATAGAATATAATCGATTTATAGAGAGATCATTAAAACCAGGAACATTAGGCTTTTCTTCATAAATGGAAAGAGTTCACAGCTGCATTCATTGCTTTTGGGAAATAACCTGGCCACCAGGTGGAGGCAAAGACACCCCAGTCAAAGGCTTAAATACTCCCACCCACTTCCCTCATCCCCCAGTCATTCTTTGCCTTTCGTCCCAGGAGGTTGGCAGAGAAGTGTGAAAAGTTTGTATCTCTTATGGAGGGTAGTACTCTTCGACATGGGACGTGAGTTTTAAGTAATCCTGTCAGTCTCTCTGAGGGCTTGGATGAAAGTTAGAGTTCGGAGATGCAGGAAGAGTCTTTCTGCCTTATCGAACTTCGCTTTGCTGCCTGCTTTCTTCTCTCAAGTCCATGGCGGAGGCGCTGCTACTATTCGTCACACTTGAAGGGCCATGTTCCTGTTCCATGGCGTAGATTCCGGTAAGATTGTTTCATTCTACCTCTTCATGATGTACTGTAACTCATTTGTTCCTGCAAACTCACATGAAAAATACAGGGTCTCAGTGGGACTCCTTTAGTATCTTGGAATCAAGGGTTAATATCTTCTGAGGGGGATTATTGAACAGGGTTTTTTTTAATCATGTTTGTTATGCGATTCAGTCTGCTTATGTGTAGTGTTAACTGGGCTTGTGGCTTTTGAAGCATGACAGCCTTTATGAATTGACGCAACCTTACAGTCGGGCGCGCTTTTTTGGACTGTACAATTCACCTTGTGACCGAGCGTGTTTACGTTCTGGTCTCCCATTTCCGCATTCCTGACTGTGTGGTGATGGAGAATTCTATTTCGCTGGTGTCTGGTTCATAGGAGATGGTGAGTGCCCCAGCCATTGTGGGTTTCAGGTGCCGTTTAAATTGTTTTATATTTAGTCCATATTTTTGCTATTCTTTTCCCAGTTATGGAGGATGCTGATGTTGAGATTCTTTAACATTCAGATTCTTCCTCCTGTGACTAATGTGAATTAGCCCCATTGACTCAGGTCAGTCAGTTATGTTCTTTAAGCCGTTCTAGAGCGCCTTGTTCCTCGGGCTCTGGGATTCAAGGGACTGTGGAGCCATCTGCCTCGGGGGGGGGGCCCTGTCCTCCGGGAGGTGAGTTCCATACTGCTCCCTATGACTACACATGCGGGTATCCCAGGTTATGTTTTTTCCTCCTCAGAGAGTGGATTGTTCCCCCCGGACGTTTTGGCACTCGCTTTTACATGCTTTTGGCGCTTGCCCATCTACAAAGTCCAGATGTTTATTTGCGATTGTGTTTGTGCCCGATTGCCCAAGGTCTCTTGGCCACAGGAGGGCATGTGCAGTTCCCTGTGGGTGTAACTGTTCCTGAGTGTTGTGCCTTTCGTTCCAGGCTGGCCCGCCTTCGTGTTCTACTCAAACACGTTTTTGAGCATGGGGGGATGAAGTAATCTCCTTTAAGTCTTATTATTGAGATCCTTCTTAGTTTTGTTGGAGGAACAGGGTTTCCGTTAGGCTGGTCCTGTGGATTTTTCTGTTCTTCCTGGGTGTTAACCCTCGGGTTGCCTTTTATTTTATCCGGTTAGGATGAGTTGTATTTTCTTTTTCATCCTGCGGGAACTTAAAAATCTCTGGGATCGATACTCGCTGTTTGCTTCTACAGAAGTTGTTCTGGACACGTTAGACCCATGTTTGTCTGTTTTTCTTCCTCCGTCTCTGAGGGTGGATTTAGCCAGCTTGGCAGTTATGACCCTGGTTGCAGGCTGGTCCTGCTTGGGTTCAGATCTTCTGTCTCGCGGCTTATTCAGACATGTGGCGCCTATTATACCTTTCTGGTTAGGTTGGGGTGCAGAGTGCTCTTAACATTATTTTATTTCTTGTTATATGTTTTACAAGTTTCAGCTAAGCATTCTCAAGAGGACTTGCAGGTCCGTGCGGCTCTTGGTATTGTTTCAGTCCTAAATAGCCGTCTCTCTGGTGACTGGGTCAGGGAATTTTGCTGCGTCACTCTCTGTTGCTTCCGATACCCTCGGAACCTAGAGTATTCCTTCCCACGTGGAAAATTAGAAGGTTTACCGCCTCATTTCCGCCGGTCGGAGCAGTGTTGCTTTAGGAAATTGGCCTTTTTGGACTTGTTCCTTTAGATTGTCTTCTCCTTGTGGATGGGTCACTTTCAGGTGACTTGGATTCCCTTTGGGAGTTGGTTGTTCCTTTTTTTGGGACATTAGAGAGTGAGTTCTTTTTGGCCTCCGGTTAGGGGTCCTTTCCCAATGTTGGGAATGCTCGTTGTCTCTTTCTTGGGATAGAAGAGGTCCTGGTGGTTTTCCCCTCATATGGTTCGGGTATTGCCATCCAGATGGCATCCAAACCCATGTTTTACTGTCCTTTGACTTCAAATCTGAGGTGATGTGGAGGCTTGATGTTGCTCTGTTCTGATGACTTGTCCTCACTGTTCCCCTTGTGTCTGGAGCTTGTGGCTAGCTGGACAGCTAGCTCAGCATACT